>NC_141695.1:416665532-417025532 GCF_964263255.1 Lissotriton vulgaris
TACAAGTCACACTTGTACACTTCGGCTGAAATGCGATTTTCCACTGTGTAGAAAGTTTTGACGGCTGTGCAGATGGCGAATCTAAAGGAACGCGCTCTGTCACAGGGAAAACGCATGTTGGTTGTTACCCCGTGTCCTGCTTTGGAAGCGGTTAGGAAAGCCAGTGTACCAAATTCTAAAGCTTTGCACCCTCGGTGGATACAATGGGCTGCATCACTGACGTCTCCAGATGTCACATTCATTTTTGATGTCTCCTTATGTTCGCAGGAGTTTTTGCAATATGAGTTTGTTCATCCTGCTCCTTTCGCTATGCGGCCTTTGCAGGATTTCCATTGCATCATATACACTGATGGTTTGGCGCAGGTTGCGCATGGTTCTAAACACGCCTACGTTTCTGCTTGCACCATTGTGGTAGGTGCCATGGTGAACGATGAGTTCAAGTCCAGAGTCGTGCAAACGCAGACTCAAGGGGACTGCACCCCACAATTAGCAGAGCTTCGTGCTCTGATGCTTGCATTGGAGTACGCTGATCCTAGTGTGACAACACTTATCGTAAGTGATTCTTATTACTGTGTCCAGTCTTACAATGAGAACTTGTTCTTTTGGATTCAGAATGACTTTCGTGATTCCAAGGGTAGCACAATAAAACATAAAATGATCTGGGTCCGAGTGGCTGAGCTTAAAGAGCAGTTGCCACTCGTGTTTGTCATTCATACTCTCGGTCACCAGCGCGTTGGAGTCCACGCTGTCGGCAACTCGCTTGCAGATGATGCAGCGAAATCAGCGGTATCAACATATTTAGTTGCAGCAGTCACACGGTCCAAAAGTAAGATGGATAATGATATCTTGGCAGCTGTTGCTGCCACTGAGAAGGGAGATAAATATCCTACAGGGTTCCTTTCGAAGTACACATACCACTTAAGTCCCGATAAGGTTCCTTATGTGAAAATACCTGAAGTTGGGGAGAGGTTGATTCCCAACTCAGATTGCAGACATTCACTGATCACAGTGTCCCATGAAGGGGTTGCGTCTGCGCATGCGGGCGTTTCAGCTACTGTGTCTCAGTTGCAACAACGTTTTTGGTGGCGGGGACTGTACAAACAGACGCGTGACTATGTCCTTCAATGTGATATTTGCCAGCAGATTAAGCCTTCAACTGCTACGCGTCCACCCCAAACACTGTTGTTCATTTCTAATAAGCCATTTGGTTGTGTTTATTTAGACCACTGCGGTCCTTTTTCTTCTGATACTGCATATAAGTACATTTTAGTAGCAGTTGATTCGTGCACACGCTTTGTTTGGGTCTGGCCTCATTGCAGAGCTGATTCACGGACTGTCATCAGGGATTTGCGTGTCTTTATTGGGATTTTTGCCTGTGGTACCTTCCAATCGGATCAGGGTCCTGCTTTCGCCTCTAAGGCGTATAGGGATGCCATGACTTTGATGGGGGTCCAAGTCAAATTTTCGTCTCCATACCGACCTGAGGGTAATAGTGTTGTGGAACGAATGAACCGTGACTTAAAGCAATCACTGACAGCTCGAGTTATAGGCACTGGCAGAAATTCGTTGGCCCATCTTAATGGTGTGCAGCGTGGCCTTAATAATCTCCCTAGAAGGTTTCTGGGTGGGCGGACCCCATACGAAAAGCTCTTTGGTATCAAGATGTATGTCCCGGACCTTGACCATCTAGACACTGTCGGTTCGGCTGCCTCCTTTGACGTAGATGAACATTGCAATGTTTTACAGACTCTACAAGAGACCAGAGACAGTCTTGCAAAGGAACATTTGCCCTCCACAACGGATGATGCACTGCAGATCCCGGTAGTTGGCTGGCTACCCCAAGTTGGGGAACTGGTTCGGGAGAAGATCGATAACAAAAAGGAATTTGGTCCCTCATACCGTTCTCCGGTTCCCGTGCTTGGAGTGAAGGGCACAAGAACAGTCATTTTACCACCACTTCCAGGTCGTAAAGAGAACCGGTATATCTCCATTGACAATGTCAAAATACACAGAGTGGCCGATTCTTCTTAATATGACACCAGCAGTCCCATGTCCTTCGATAGTGAGAAATTCTGTTTTGGCCACTGCTTCGGATCGTGCACCGGAGGTGGCCCTCGAGATGCCTGCAGTTTCAAGTCCTTTATTGAGTGCTTTGCCTGGTACTCGCCTTGATGATACAGACTACACCTACCCAACTGACTTATCGATGCCTGATTTGCAAACTCGTTTAGCCACAGAATACAGATTTGCATTTGACACTGTTTCACATACGTCGGGGAAGCCCACGAGGCTGAGAGCCTATGCGACATTGTTTAAAAAGCATTTTTTAATTCCCCCTTGGACTTACATTTGGCTGGGGCTTTTTGCTCTCTATCTTTTTATGTCAATTGGTTTTGTGTTTTATTTTTTTTGATTTATCAATGGACATTATGTCGAGGAGAGAACATGCATTAGACATCTGAATGGAACATTGGCTCCCCACTCCTCATCACATTCAGCCCACAGATTGAAAAGAGACTTGGCCTTTGTTAACAACACCGCGTGGCCTGTCCTGGATGGAATAGTCTGGGATGCAGTTACATTACAAATCCATGGTCCGACTGAAGGTATTAATGTTCCTAATGTGCTTAGAGTTAACATGGAAAGGGGCGACCACTCGGTCCCCCCGAACGTATGGTTGGGGGCCCAGATCCTCCCGGGAAACCATTTTGGGCGGGGGCGTGTCACGGCTGGTATGCCCAAAGCGGCGTAGCCGGGGCGCGCCTTTTCCCGCCCAAGAGGGGTTGTCCTAGACACCTACACCGATGGCCACGCCCAGTAGGCGTACCGGCGAAGGGTACACGCCCTCCCGGAGAAGAATAAAGAGAGCGGGAATCCGAAGAAGCATCCTCTTGTTCCTGTGCTTGGAAGCTGCACCCACTCATTGCACGTGAGCCCTCGACGGAACAAGGAGCAATTTTGACCCACCCACCAGCCCCTTATGGCAATGTTTCTCTGCAATAAAGTCTTTTTCCTTTTGATACACATCTTCTTCCCTCAGGTGTTGCGATGTATGAAGGTCTAGTTTAATGATATGTTTTCTGTCTGGGGGTACTGTTTTCTTGTGGCATAGACAAACATGCAAGTAGATAAGATGATGGTTTTTTCTCTTTATAGGTAATCAATGTCGTATTTATAATTTTTTGGTCGGGCGGTAAGGTCATGATCGGTGAGCAGTAATTTCAAGGTCCCTAGAGGGGGGCGCCACCCACTATGGATGGGAGCGCCTGGGGGGAGGCTGCCATTGGCCCCTCCCACGGGGAGGCGGCACCCACTAAGTATGGGTCACCTAGGGGAAGACGGCCATAGACCCCTTCCAGGGGAGGAGGCGGTTATATGCCCCTCCTACGAATTTCCCGGGGCCCGGATATCCGCGACGGCGGATGTAATAGACAGTGTGGGGTGGGAGGGGGAGTCCACGCTGCCTTCTTACAGACACCTCACACGGGTCCTCGGACGACCTTTAAGATGGCGTCGAGTTTAGATGGGGGCCCCCAACAAGACAAGGGAAATTGGAGTTGGCACAGAGGGTACAGTCCTCTGCGCATGCGCCACTCACACCGTGAGGGCGAGAGTTTTGGTAGTAGGGATCTGACACCGGTTGCGACCTTGCCGTTGGCCCGTAATGCTAGGGATGTACAATTTTAATTTAGAAAGTATGCATTTGCAGGATGGTAGACTCGGCTAGGAAAACCTTTGTATTAGAGATTTGTTAAGGTTAGCCAATGAACATGTCTTCATCGAAATGTAATAAATGAAAATTGTACATGATATGAAACTTTTATTTAAATGTTTTAATTTTGTTTCATATTTTAATAAATACGGCCAAAAGTTCAGAACGATGTCCGTCTCCCATCATTGGGGATTGTGTTGGGAGGGGGTGACGGGCATCCCGGCCATATGGGGGATGTGGTTCAACAAAACATACGTTCTGATGATTGGGATGTTCAGGCTGTAGAGGCTTTGTTTGCTGATTTAAAGTATTATGCTGCCTTTGATGCTGAAGATTTATATTTTGAATCTGCTAATTATGGTGATTTGTTTTGCTTCCAACATTTCGACAATCATTACTTGCACAAAACTAATTCGAGGAGAAGTACTGTGAATTATACCCAGTGGTAACATTGCCCTGCTCCTTTAAGAGGCAGCTCAAACACGTTTTTGAAAAAGTACACTTATTTTACTGACTTTAATCAGTCCAATCCCGCCTCCTTTTATTTTAAAATGACAGATAATTCCATGTCCAAAGTTAGACTTACCGATACTAAGTTACTGCATTCGAAGTCCTTTCTAGACCAGCTAGCTGTTGGTGGCTATGAGTTGTGGAAGGAAACTATTGACCTTAAATCGGTTTGGGGTTCTAAAAGTTGGCAGGTACAAGGCACTGAGGCTTTGCACCGTGCATGTCTCATCCCAAATCATATGTTGTTTTTGAATTCTACTATCTCACAGACAACATGCTTTGGGTTGGCTACTTCTAAAAAATTAAATTCTCCTTCCTTCCCAGATTTGGAAGAATATTCGGGTTGGGAAAATTCTACTAAATTTTCAATTAGAGAGTTGCAGACCCTTTTGCTAAATGCATCCTTAACATATCCAGTTTGGATCCCAAGGGTTGGTTGATGTGGCACAGAAGTGCAGATTCGTGTCAGCAACGTTTTTTGGGACTGGCTGAGGGATTTACACAGGTCAGAGTGGATCCCCATTTTGAGAGTGACCATTCTGTGACCACTTATTCAGTTGGCAAATTGTGTCAGAATTGGCTCAAACACTCTACATTAGCGTCAGTTAAAATGCATTTGTCTAAACTAACTGACGAGGTTGACTTGAATGATTTCATAAAGGGCCAGGCTAAGGGTAGATCTAAAAGAAGGATCTATGCCGTTTATAATGAACTCTGGAAAACATCACAGATTGAAGCGGCTACCCACCTTAGGGCTACTGATCAAGCTAATTTGGAAAAAGTGCTTGCAGTTGTGGATAACAGCATTAATACCCTTTCCTCCCTGTTGTTGAAATTGTACAGGATGAAGTGTCTGTTTTGTACCATGGTCAAAATCAATTGCGTTCTATTATGCAGTTTGCGTGGACCCTGCAGACACTAAAAAACGGAAAAGTGCCTTGGAATTACATTAATGTTACATCTCTGTTTGCTCCTTTTAATTTAACTGAAAAACAACGTTTGATTTCAATGAGAGATGCTTCTTTTTCCATGTTACACATTGAACGCTTAGAGTCTTTACCCTTTTCAGTGGCAGAGGCCACTGCTGCAACGTGGCTTATCCACAGGTTAATAACTTTGCCTTTTGCGCTTTTCCAGTTTACAAATTGCATGAAGTATTTTGCCATTGGCAGGTACGAGCCGCTTGGTACCTCCTACTTACATGAAGCCTGGTCTCTCCCTTTCACTTATAGATGCCTTAGGGACGGGAAAGAGGTTTATCTAATAGGAGAAGAGTGTACAGAAACACCAGATCACTCGTTGATGTGTAAACACATCCAATTGCATGGTTCCTGTAACCAAGACCGCCCTAATTTGGCATGTGTTTTAAAAGGTACACCGATGCCTGCTATTGTCCCGACTTTTACTTTATTAGGAAACGGGAGTTATTTACTTTTAAATAATGAGGAATGCTGTGGGTTATTGAAAGGCATAGCTTATGTTGTAACAGTCAGTGAGCCTGTGGTTTGCTGTAAAAATATGCTGTATCCACCCCCGCATGGGAACCTGGATGTTTCCATCTGGCCGAGAATTCCAACCTTGAAGTCAGAGTTCAATAAGATGAGCAGAATAAGAGCCTTATTGTCACAGAAGGAAGTTGCCCTGACATCTGCTCGCAAAACATTTGTCCTTCACATAGCTAACACCCGCACAGAAGTGCATGCTTTATTAAATACTGACCTTCTTTACATTTTGGTGAGCTGATTCATACAATCTTTAACGCGTCCTCCACTTCGGGGCTGGCTCATTTTTTTAAAGTAGTGAGCAGCGGTCTAGTGACTTCTTTCCAAAATATATTTGGAGTCATTTCTGCTTTCTTCCATTCGATCTTTTCCAGCCTATTTGGTGGATTTCCCGTTTTACTGGCGCTGGCTGCTGGCTTTTTGTTGCATGCCCGTCCTGGGTTCGCAAACAAGCGGGAGCAGTTAGCACTGTTTCGCAACAGGATGCTTGAATACTATGGTGTGCTGCCACTTGCCATCTTAAGTGCATCGTATGGATTATCGTTTCGATTTTCCTATTTCACCTGTGTCCAGCCTGTATTTCATTGCTTGAGCTGTGCTTTCGATTGGGCCCTGGATTTGTGTCTCTGCAGTTTGGTGTCTCCTGAAGTGGAATATGATCATCCATGAGTCCCTTAGTTACTCATGAATTGCTTTGTTCTGACGGAGGGATTATGGCCTTTGCAGCGAAGCATGGAGTTCTGGGTCTTTGGAATATATTCACAGCGGCACAAGATTTCTTGGCAAACAGCTTCATTGAGAACCTTCCGAGTTGTCCTCTGATGGTACTAGAGGCTCCGGTTATTGAAGGGCATGTATGTTATTGAAGGGCATGTATGTTCTTTCTCACTATTAAATTGGATGGCTGAGTTATTTTCGGATGATAACAGTGACTTCCTTTTGGAAGCGGTTGCTGTTTATTTCGCATACTCAGTTTTAGGCTGACTCCTATTGAGGCCTTTGATGTCGTGATTTTTTCTTTCTCTCATAAAAAAAATTTCTTCTGATTTATGATGGATATTATTTTTTAATTAGACCTATTGGCTCTACTAACAGTGGACATTACATTGTGATGCTGGGGAGTTTTTGGATTATTGGGCGGACTAAATATTTTTTTCCTCACCTACTCGATTTTTAACTGAACGTTTTATTGAACTCTGCTTTCAACAATTGAGTCCCTTTTCTTATCTTATTTTATCTTATCTGATACATGCTCGGATCAAGGGAGGGTGATATATAGATATATATATAGCCTGTATGCTGTGTTAAGTTAGCATGAGCTTTTTAGGAGTTTAAACGCCATTTTACCTTTCTGCTGCTTTTTGCACATGACACATAGTTGTTGCTTTAGCTTTGAGCCTAGTAGAAAGTTTTTGATTCATACGAGAAAAATATGTTGTTACACTGATATCAGCCTTGCTTGGCGAGCTGTGTCTGTACATTGAGTGCTGAAACCTTCAAGGATATCTCAACACAGTGGTTTTTGTGAGCACTGATCTTCGCACGTTCCTAGACATAACATACATGCAGCTGCAGCCAAGTTCTGGCTTTAGGCGCGTTTTATATTGCTTTGCACAAGAGCATACAAACACACTTGATGGTGCTTCGCATGCAGAAGAGCTGGTTGCTGATGACGTGATCCCTTAACACTAGGATCTTGAGGTATGGGGCCGCTCTGCTGAAACCCACAAGAGACCTTCTTAGATATAATATAATATACTAGCTAGGGAGGGTGAGAATTAGGTTTTGTTAAACCCTATTCATTTTAGCATAATACTATGCTTTGCACCGTTTGTGTTCTATAGACTAGTGACTATGCTGATTACTTTGTTTCTTATAATATGTTTGCTTGTATTAGCTAAGATACTGCGTTTGAGAACACTGCATTAGTGAATAAACATTTCAAATATGTTCGTTTCCTCTTTTACCCCTTGTTCTGGATTGAAATGATTGTATAACGAAAGAGTGTTCAAGTGTTCCACGTTACCTGAGGTGTACTAAGTCCCATGTTCTGGTTTGTCTATGCATTGGGAGTTTATGATGACCAATGAGACACTGATTGCTAGTCTGGTAAGGGATTTTTGGGTACTAAGGTGAGTTTTGGCACACCCTAATTCACTGAGGTTCCAAGCCTCTATGCACAGTTCTGTCTGAGCACGGAATCCCTGCGACAATGGTTTGTATCTTTCAAAGACATTTGAAAAAATTAAAATATATATACCTGTATTCTTTGCATTTTACTACAACACATCTACTAGTTTGGAACAGGTAAGGTGAATAGATATATTGTACTTTTTTTAGTACTGCATTTTATTATAACAGCTTTAGTTTTTTCCTATAGTGATAAAGAGTGACTGGTTTGAAAATGTAAGAAAATGTTATAACTGAACATTCATATAAATAATTATATTTATATAATCTTATAAAGTAGTTGAGAATGGTATTTGTATAATATTTTTTAAAGGGCAAAATAGTTGATAAAGCTAGGTTTGTGTTATGTAATAGGAAAAATGATAAAATGAAGTGTTTATGTTTTTGTACAAGGACAACAACATAGGAAATTCACTATGGAAAAACAACAGAACAATATAGAAGACGGTTTCAAAATTAGTAACACTCTCATAGAGCTAAACATACCTTTTATGGGCAGCGAGAATGAAGAGGAAGAAATTAGTGCTGCAGATATCAGCTGTGATTTCCTAAACAAAACCTTGGATGCTGATTTTCTGGAAGCATTAGATGACATTGAGTTCGATCATATGACTTTTCAAATTGATAATCAGGAAAATGAAATACCTGATGAAATTATTTTAGAAGCTCTATTAAATTATGAGATGTTACATTTATTAATATATAATATTAATGGTTTGAGACACTCTTCTTGCAGAATTGTAATCATTCAGCTAGTGCCCAAGTACTCATGGTGCAAAGTGGGCCTTAGGGCATGGACTGCTTCAAACCCCTATAGACTATGCATGCACTCTGGGAAACATCTTTTACAATGCAACTTTTACCACGCAGTGCCTTTACAACGCAAGTTTTTCAACGCAAGTCATTACAACGACTTGCGCTGGGGGCGCTCTAGGATAGGTAATAGTTTAATTTACTCTCCAACACCTTCCCTACTATCCATGGGGACTGGAGTTGGAATAGTAAATTAAACTATTCACTATCCAGCACCCCTCAACGCAAGTCGTTGTAATGACTTGCGTTGAAAAACCTGCGTTGTAAAGGCATGCGTGGCAAAAGCATGCATTGTAACAACGTACATCCATGCACTCTTCTATGCACCGGCAAACTTGTCTTTTATAGCATTAATTTCCCAGTCCATATCCTGCCACTTCCTGCAAACTCTCTGTGATTGCTGATTCAGTATAGTACTGAGCTATTCAGCAGAATGTCCTTATTTATGCACTGTGCTAAAAATGAAGCTCTTTTAAATTCAGTCAGACACTCTCCTTGCAGAACTGTAATTATCCAGTCAGTACCCAAGTAATCATGAAGCAAAGTAGGCCTTAGGCCATTGACTGTTTTAAACCTGTATAGACTATCCATGCAGTCTTCTATGTACCTGCAAACTTGTGTTTTATACCTTCAATTCCCCAGTCTGTATTATTAGACTTTCACCAATCACTCTCACTCTACTGTTTCAATATTGTAGTGCGACATTCAGCAGTGTTTCCTTATATATGTACTGTGGTAAAACTGAAGCTGTTATAAATTCAGTCAGGCACTTTCTTTGCAGAACTGTAATCATCCACTCAGTACCTAAGTACTCATGCATTAAAGTAGCCCTTAAGTCATCGACTGCTTCAAACTTCTATACACTTTGCATGCAGTGTTTTATGCACCGGTAAACTTGTCTTTTATACCTTCAATTCCCTAGTCTGTATCCTTATACTTCCAGCAAACATTATCACACTACTGTTTCAGTATTATATTGAGCCATACAGTACTATGTGCTTATCTATACACTGTTGTAAAAGTAAAGCTGCTATACATTTAGCCACACACTCTCCTTGCCGAATTGTAATCATTCAGCCAGGACCCACGTACTCATGGTGCAAAGTGAACCTTAGGGAATGGACTGCTTCAAACTCCTATAGACTTTGCATGCACTGTTCTATGCACCTGCAAATTTGCCTTTTATATGTTCAATTCCCCAGTCTCTATCCTTACACTTCCACCAAAAACTCTGTCATTCCTGTTATAGTTTTTTAGTGACTCATTGATCAGTGTGTAGTAATCCATTCACTACATTCAAACAGTAATCAGCAGATGTACAATAAGTGGTACATGCCCAGAGATATGCCAGTTATTGTGCACTGTGACATCACCACAATGGATGCACCGTAAATACAATGTGGTGTATTATGGGGCAAAAATGGCACAGATATGTGATGTATTTGTGTTGTGAAGGTGGTGCATTGCTTGACTTGCGTGGCAAGCGCAACGCAGCTCCAGCAATGCTCTTGGGGCCCTATTCTTACAATGTTGTGTCAATCCTTACACCTGCTTCAAGCAGGTGCAGGGTTTTGATGTACCATAAGTCCAAAATTACTGAATGAAATATTATAGATTTCCCTCAGTCACTTTTAGGAGGCATTCCTGCGCCAGAACACCCCCCTCCTGCGCAGGAAAGCCTCCTTCTGTTACATTCAAGTGCTTCGGAGGTACTACAGTATACTATAGGTAAACACCTCATATATTTATGCTGTAGCACTTCCTTATAGTTCTGCACTTTCACATTCACCATACACTAGTAATGTATTCATTCATTCATTTATGAACTACACATTCATTCTGACAACTTTTACACACTAACATGGAAATATAGTTCTTTCTTTGACCAGTGAAGGTAGTTCTTAAAAGAACTTTTTTTGTGTTTTTAGTTTTCTATTTTTTTGCAATTTTTCAACAAGTTTTTTTTTTTAAACCAAAAAAATTGAACTGGAACCCAAAAAGTGTCCAACAGGAACAAAAGAATGAAAAAAATAAAAATAAAGTCAAGGCCAGTGATGCTCCCGCTTCCAGCGATAGACTGTTCCCCATAGCACAAAAGTTCATCGCAATAACTGCACAGAATTTTAAGTTCTCTGAAATCAGGTTCAATATGTGGCTGTGGACTGCTTCCCAAAGGTGGTGGTGGTGCACTCGATATACTTGGTACAGCAGCAGGTGGGTTCTCTTGCAACCTCCGTGTTGCAGCTCTCACAAAGTTGCTGGGGTGCAAGTTTTTCACGTGTCGCACCATACTGGCTGTGCCAAATTAGTATTTTTTTGATGGATTGCCCCTGGAAAGCGTTGTTTGGCATATTTTGCAGGTTGCAAGTGGAGCATTAACCTTTTTTTCCCCTTCGGGTAAAGTAAAAAACTTCCAAATCAGTGCTTCATTTTTCTTCTTCTGAGGTTCTTCTGGAATTAATTCTCCCTCAGATGAATGGCTGGATGACGACTCCATAGTGTTGTCATGGTTGTCTTCCTGCTAATTTGACAGGATTCAGAGAAGAGATGCTTCTTCTTAGAAATTCAAAGTAGAATGATTAAAATAGGAGGGGTATTTCAACAGTTGGAATAGGAAGTGTTATGAACCAATCAAATATCTTCTTTTAAAGTCACATGGCTTTGCGTACGCTTACGGTGCTCTTACGGTGCGAGTACGTACGATGTACCGTCGCGATTTTCGTAATTGCTTTAAAAAATAATATACACTTATTAAAAGTAAAAAAAAATATTTTCATGATTATCCCAGATAATGTCTACCCTTAAAATTTACATTAAATACATAGATATATCATTTTAAACATTATAAAACTTTAAAGGGGTACGCGTACGGGGCGCTGTACATGCGTACATGACGTCATGCGGAAGAACTGATGCGCCGCTTTACGTCAAAACGTATTCATGACGTATGTGCGCGTACGCGCTGAGTACAATTTACCGTACAAAGTATGGTGCGATCACCGTACACGTACAGTACGATTAACCCCCCCCCCAAAAAAAAATGAATTAGATGGAATTTAATTTTAATATATCGGAGAAAAAAATTAATTAATAACAAATATATTTTTGAATTTACTTTTGTTATTATTTTACATTAAAAATATGAAATATAACTTAAAAAATACAATAAATATAAATATTTTTAATAAAAATATAGGAAATTAGTATAAAAAGAAAGACATATAATAATTAATACATTTAAAAATTATTATTTACAAAACCTTTGTTATAGTTTTGAAGTGACTCATTGTTATTGTTATTGTTATTGAGATATGCCAGTTATTGTGTACAGTGACATCACCACCGTGGATGCACCGTATTTACAATCTAGCAATGCTTTTGGGGCCCTATGCTCAAAATGCTGTGTCAATCCTTACACCTGTTTCAAGCAGGTGCAGGGTTTTTACGCAGCATAAATCCAAAAGTGACTGAATGAAATTTTATAGATTTCACTCAGTCACTTTTAGGAGGAGTTCCTGCGCCAGAACCGCCCCCCCCTCACCCCCCCCACGCAGGAAAGCCTCCTTCTGGTGCAGGGCTTTACATTGTGATGCACCTTCCATATGCGCAACATTGTAAACACCACATATCATGGCACATCTTTTGCACCTCCGCTGCGTCACAAAAGTGATGCAACAGCTGTGTAAAAGAGGCACAAGGGGGTTGTAAATCTGCCCCTAACACATACATATTCACCCAGGCAGTTTCACCAGCAGTGCAAATTGAAGCATCGACTTGTAACATATTTATGTGCATATGTTACATTCAAGTGCTTCGGAGGTACTACAGTATACTATAGGTAAACACCTTATAGATTTATGCTTTAGTACATCCTTATAGTTCTGCACTTTCACATTCACCATACACTAGTAATGTATTCATTCATTCATTTATGCACTACACATTCATTCAGACAAAGTTTTACACACTATCATAGAAATATAGCTCTTTCTTTGACCAGTGGAGGTCGTTCTGAGAAGAACTGTTTTTTTTTGTCTTTGTAGTTTTCTATTTTTTTTGTATTTTTTCAACAAGTTTTTTTTAGTTTTTTTTAGTTTTTTTTAACAAAAAAAATGAAACTAGAACCCAAAAAAATGTGGAACATCAACAAAACATTACAAAAAAATTATTGACGAGAACAACGGTGCTCCTGTTTCTTGCAGAGAATGACTTCAATGAATTGTTCTCCATAGCACAGTAGTTTGTTGCAAAATTTGCAACGAATAATGATGTCTGCAAATTCAGGTTGTATATTTGCGTGCATACCGCTAGTTGGTGGTGGTGGTGCACTTGATGTACTGGGAAGAGCAGATCCCTGGTCCTCCTGCAACCTTCGAGTTTGAACTCTGGCATAGTTGTTTGGATGAAGATTCTTGACATGGCGCACCATGCTCACAGTGCCAAAAGAGTACTTCTTGGTCGGGTCACCCCTTGAAAGAGTAACCTGACAAATTTTGCAGGTCACCTTAGGAGCATTGACCTTTTTTTGTTCTTGAGGAAATGTAAACAATTTCCAGATAACTGCTTCCTTGCGCTTTTTCTGAGGCTCCTCAGGTACAAAATGTTCCTCAGAGGAATATTCTGAAGAAGAGCCATCCCGTGCAGTCATGGTGATTAGTTCTTCCATATGACTTGAGATCTACAGAAGAGATGCTTCTCCTGAGGAAGTCAAAGTAGACTGATTAAAATGGGAGGGGTCTTTCAATAGTTGGAATAGGAAGTGTTATGAACCAATCAAATCTCTTCATTTAAAGTCACATGGCTTTGCGTACGCTTACGGTGCGCTTACGGTGCTCTTACGGTACGAGTACGTACGACGTACCGCCGCGATTTGCGTAATTGCTTTTAAAAGTAATATACGCTTCTTAAAAGTAAAAAAAATACTATTTTCATGATTATCCCAGATAATGTCTACCCTTAAAAGTTACATTAAATACATAGATATATCATTTTAAACATTATAAAACCTTTGCAGGGTACGCGTACGGGGCGCCATACATGCGTACATGACGTCACGCAGAAGCGCTGATGTGCCGCGTGACGTCAAAACGTATTCTTGACGTATGCGCGCGTACACGCTGAGTACGATTTACCGTACAAAGTATGGTGCGATCACCGTATGCGTAGGGTACGATTACCCCCCAAAAAAAGGAAAAGGAATTATATAGAATTTCATTTTAATATATTGAAAAAAAATGTAATTAATAAAAAAAATATTTACTTTTGTAATTATTTTACATTAATAATATGAAATATAACTTAAAAAATGAAATATAAATATTTATAATAAAAATGTAGGAAATTAGTAAAAAAATAAAGAAATATAATATGTAATACATTTAAAAATTATCATTTATAAAACCTTTGAAATTCACTGAAAAAGCCATAGGTTTTACACACGTTATAGTTAGGAATTAGCATTTTAAAAACCTTGCAAATTCACTGAAAAAAACATAGGTTCTATTGTCCGGAAATAAACCCCAACATTTTTCCAACGCCCAATTTCCACCCACCAAAAAAAAGATGAAAAAAGGGGCAAGGCAAAGGAGTTCTAGCAGCTCTTAAATGCCTTACAGTAGTGTGCACAGATTTGGACAACAGTGTTCATCAGAGAAGAAGTGTGGCGGGCATCTGCCAGACCACGGGCTGTACCACTGGAGGAACTGGAGGGGCTTGGCTGGGGCCCAGGCCATTTGAGGAGGCAGCAGCTGCTGCCACCTCCTCCTCCTCCACCAGATCCATCAGCAGCTGATATTCGGTATGGCTGGCCTCCAGCTTCCGTTGCCGGGCCTTGGCTGCTAACTCCTTCCTGTTTGGTTGTGGTTTCAGTTGGGAAGGAGTAGCTATATCAAGAAAGAAAAAATACAATTGTAATCAATACTCTTAGCAAAACAGTAACACAAAATTCATTATACACATAAAATTATAGTGGCACAGTAGCACTAGCAAGCACAGCACATACAGTTTTTGGTATCCGCCCACTTCCTTGGCCTCTAACATTTGTGGACGTTTCAGCCATTCCTACTAGGCACCACGAGTAGACAAGTCGTCTTCTTCTCTCTCTCTTGTTTAGCTAAATTAATCTTGTACGCATGCCAGCTCAGTCAGCTTGTGCCCTTAGACAGGCATACTTGTGTCGCAGACCCACGTTTACTTACTACTGCCTGCAGGTGGGTCAGCTGTAGTCTACAGCTACACAATTATCTTATTTTTTATTATGGCCATACTCTGTTACATCAATGGCAACTGCTCAATTACACTTTTACCCTGACTACTAAAACAAGGCAGTGAGATGATATCTGATCCGAATGATCATTGATCATAAATGGGACGATGTGAGGTACTATTGAATTTATTGATTGATTGTGTAACCAACCATGCAGTCGATGGCCACCCATGGCAGGCTGACATGGTCGAAAATGAAATAGGTAGGGAGTGGGCCTCTGAGTCAGAGGGAAGCAATTGAAAATTGGAGGGTATGGGTACATACATACACGATATATATGCTTTTCTTTCAAACTACTGTGAGTCAAGGGAGTATTCTGATGTACATCCTTGAATCAAAAACCTTTTAGAAAAACAGTGTTTCTCTTCTCAGCAAATTTGCCATTTATCATTGCTTTTCTCTTCTAGCATTATATTTTTTTATTCTAATATTATTCCATTCTTCACCCATGGCTTTGCTACTCTGGCACGGTTCATTTTTCTTTTACATTGTCTTCATCAGTCACAGTCTTCACCTATGCTATGATTGAATACCCTCCATACATTCATCCATTCAAAGCAAACATGGCTATCATTCTTTATAATCTCTCAACAAACCTTTCGCCAAAAACAAACATTTGTATTTTTTCTTAAACTGCCACCCATGCATCTTTCCTTGCTTGCCTTTGAGTTTGACCCATGAACCCCCCCCCCCCGGAGGATTCCTATAACCCACACAGTTTCACCCACCCAGGCAGGCATCTTTTCTTTCACCTTTCACCCATCCTTTAACCACCCATGCACCTGATTCCTATCAGCCACCTGTCCATCCCATGCATCCTTCTCTGCCAGTCATATATTACATTTTGCACGTCCTTCCTCCTCCCTTCCTTCTTTCCCTTTTCATTCAACCCATACATCAAGGTCGTCTGACTCTTAGACTCCTTCATAAAACTTTCCTAGCCGAGTTGAAGTCAGATAGAAGAGGCCATTAGTTTCTCAACTCCTGTTGCTAATGCTATTGCTAATGCTAAGAAAAAGGTGTCTACTTCAGCCATTGTTCACAACAACTTAGTCTCTCTAAACAGTACAGTGAACACCCTTGCAGCGAGTGTGTATTGTCAATAACAAAGGAATATAACTTACAACCACCCACCACTGCTGCTGCTTCACCCATCCTTGCAGCATCTGCAGCATCTGTCCCTCCTGGCTGGAGCTGCCTGCCCCGCCGCTGGCCCAGGCACAGGGTTGGTACACCTAGAAAAAACATAACATATGTTTGAGATGCCATACACGGCTCCCCCTATTAATTTTCACTTGCAATATTGAAAATACAGCACATACATACACCCTCACATCACTATTACAAATTGTGTACTAGTTCAGAGTAGAGTAGACAGTAGTATGTCCTATCCTATCAAAAATAGTAAAATATCTGGTTGGGTATTTTGTTGGTGGCAATTTTCGAAAAGTCTCTCAAGAAGAGGACAAACCAAAGGACTGGACTCAGTGGATAGAGCTATCGTTGAATCTGAGTTTTAAAACTTTTTTAAAAATAAAATAGTGGTCAACTGGGCAAGCTACAGACAGACTAATAGTAGTACAGAGTCAGAGGCTGTTAGATTGATGTAAAAAAGACACTAGAAATATATTAACTAAGTAGGTAAATAATGCAGGGAAAAAAAGAATTTAGAAACATATAGATCAAAGAAGATTTGGTAAAAAATAGAATTAGGAAATGGAAATAATAGGTTGAAAAAAATAGGGTGTGGTAAAAGTTAGGGAAATATAAGTATTAATATTAACCACAGGAGGACTTACTGGGGCCAGCAAAAGAGCCCTCTGAGGAGCGATCCTGGCTCTGGGAGGCATCTTCAGCTCCCACCTCAGACCTCATCATCTTCTTGCCCACGGATGCTAATCATGTAACATATAACACAGAGATAAACATTGATTGGTGTGAAAAACATTTTATGACAGGAAACGAAAATTACAATAAAATTGACCTATCTAATCTGATTCACTACTAGAATCATGATTGCGGACCGACTAGTTATTTCATTTATTAATCCAGTGTTTCATTCCGATTCCAGAATCCTAAAACTAAGTACCACTTAGCCTGCCTATTCCAAAAACATTGGAATGAATTGTCAAAAATTATATTTGCTTCCTCTAAGTTCCGATCTCATTCGCAATCATCAAGGAATAAACCCCCTTTGACAGACTAATTGTTCACTAAGTCTGCATTCCATTTATTTTAGTCCTCAAAAATGCATAGATGGAAGCATGCATATTACATGCACCAAATTGTTGGTTGGTTGCTGCTGATGTGCTGATGAGTTGCTATATTACTCACTCACTAACAAACTACAAAAGGTTCTACTAAGGACTGGAGTCAGCAGCACATGGTGGAGGACGCGTCACATGGACCGCAAAAAAATACTGCCCAAGTCCCACGGAACATCCTTGAAGAAGAATTAAGCACGCTCCTCATGAACACGACGGAGCACCTCTCAACCACAGATCTCACCTCTCTCTACCATTCCAACATGAGGTCCACCCTAGACCGCCTGGCACCCTTGAAACTGAAAAAACCCAGAAACACCCCATCCAGATCTTGGTTCACCTCTGACATCAATGATAAAAGAGGCCTTCTCAGATACCTAGAAAGAATCTGGAGGAGCAATCCCTCCGCCCATCACCGTGAACAACTCAAGGCAGCACGCAGAAACTACAACAAACTCATCAAGGACAAAAAATCTTCTTTCTCCTGCTCCGCTCTAGATAGTGCTAAAAATCGTTCCAAAGAACTCTTTAACATCATCAGAAGCCAAACATCCAAACCTAATACATCCGAGTTAGTGGCCTCCAAAGAACGATGCAAGAACTTTGCCAGCTTTTTCAACAAAAAAATCATCAAGATCGACCTCTCTCTCAGCACAAACCCCCCCTCTATTAGGGAGACTGAGATACCATCATTGACTGACAGCACCCTATTGAACCCACCCACTCACTGGTCCGTCTTCACGCCTATTCAGGAAGCAGAGATAGTCACTCTGATCGCGAACGCCAAACCGTCATCCCACTCCCTGGATCAGCTTCCTATAAATTTGGCCAAAGACCTGAAACACACACTAGCCCCAATTTGGTGCAAGATCATCAACAGCTCGCTGAGCTCGGGAAATATCCCGGATTGCCTCAAGGTCGTCCAAGTCACGCCGCTACTAAAAAAAACAGGGCTAGACACGGAATATATGAACAACTTTAGACCCGTGTCAAACCTACCTCTCTTATCCAAAATACTGGAAAAATGTGTTCTGCCACAGTTAACCCAACACTTGGAGAACATCAAGCTCTTCGACCTACACCAATCGGGATTCAGAAAGGGATGCAGCACAGAAACTGCAATCCTAAACGTCATAGACGATCTACACAAATCACTTGACTCAGACCAATGCTGCCTTCTCATTCTCCTTGACTTATCGGCCGCGTTTGATACAGTTGATCACACATAGCTCCTCAAAGTCCTTCAAGAAAGAGCAGGCATGGAAATGACGGTACTAAACTGGTTCTCCTCCTTTCTACACAATCAGTCGCAAAGAGTAAAAATTAAAAACTTTGAATCCGACCCCCTACCCGTCATCAGAGGAGTCCCACAAGGGTCAGTACTCTCTCCCCAACTCTTCAATATCTACATGGAACACCTCACCACACTACTCAGGAATTCCAACATCCCCTTCCACCTCTACGCTGATGACACGCAGCTTTATCTGGAAACCACCTCCATGGATGACATGCTAACACTTAATGTCACACTCAAAGACGTTCAACAATGGCTCTCACAGAACCACCTGAAGCTTAATCAAGAAAAAACTGAAGTTCTACTCATCTCCAACAGAGACGAAAACCCCCAAATCGAAGAATGGCTCAAAGCCATCAACGCCCTCAAAGGCCCCCTCAAGCCGAAGGACTCAGTCAAGTCCCTAGGTATCACCCTAGACCCCAAACTAGACATGAAAAAACACATTGCGGGCTCTGCCAAAACCCCTTTCCTCAATCTGAAACTTCTCTACAAAATAAAACCCTTCCATCCTCCAAAAGACCTTCAACAAGCCACTCAAGCACTGGTGCTCTCCAGAATTGACTATGGAATTGCAGCCCGGACCGGATCTGCTAAAACGCAAAACTACAAGTAAATCCTTTGCGGGTAATGAACCCAAGATCTGGAACGCCATCCTCCCCCACATTAGATTGACCTCCTATTTCCCAAAATTCAAGACTTTACTCAAAGCCCTCTTCCTTGAGTGCACCTGAACTGAAGGGGAAGATCATAGAACCCCCCTGTACATATAATAATCTGTATGATAATGTTATTTGCAATGCTCATAAGTTGTCCTGATGTGGATTCTCCCTTCGCCGCCAAGGCACATTGTTGTACCTGATGTGAAGCGCTCTGATACCCTTGGGTTCAGCTAGCACTATACAAAACTTATAATAAATATAAATAAATAAATAAATAAACTAACAATAATATCTACCTATCTATCACTGATATCTTAGTGACAGGACAAAGGAAAGGAGTCTCTCTAGCATTAATTAACCTAATTTCTCTAACCTCTCTTCCATAATTAGCCCAAGCAAGCGCAAAGTAGCGCTGAGCACCTTTCTCGAAGAATAACAACCATATAATGTAAGATTTTTAGATGTAACTTACCTCCATGTAAGCAGCAGCAGCAGCATTCTTGCTATTTGAGAAAAAAAATAATATTTGCAATAACACAGAGCAGAACACAAATAAATAATAAAATTATCTATTCACCGAGCCCCACAACCTCAACACTAAGCGGGTCCAGCAGGTCCTGCTTCCGGTTAAGGATGACGAACCACCAGTGAGTCAGCTGGTTGCACTGGACCCCAGAGCAGCAAAATGCTGCCCGGCGCATCCTCACCCACCGGCGGTGGAGATCCTGGATCCCATAGCTGGAGCCAGGCCTGCAGCCTTTATGGATGTGTACTGTGATGAGTATGACATACAGACCTAGGATCTACTATATCACTACAAGGGATTGAGTATACGCTAGATACCCACTATAATTCCGGGGTAGGGAGCATATTCTTTGGTCCTGAAGAAACACTAGGGATCCAGTACTGGACCATCATAGTGTGAAATATGTTGACCTGAATAGTGAAAAACACGATAGTTCACTACAACACACTACCACATCTTGGCTTTTAACCTTACTGAAGCGTTCAGAATAAAATGGTAATTTTAAGATCACTGTGGCATCGTGGTTCTCTGTGTCTTTCATGACATAGCTGCGCTGATGTCATGGAGCACTGGAACCTCAAACCTCATATGGAATGTTATGCTTTAACCTAGAAGCAGTTGCTGTCATACCTTGATGCTGGCTGGATGCTCACCTGTGGCTGGGATCTTTCTTCTAATAAACCACTACTTTTCATCTTCAAATTGTTGGTTCCTATTTTACATTTGGCGACGCAGGATGGGATGAAGAAAAGATCTCAACACCTATCTCTAATTTTTAAAAAAAAAAAAAAAACTATTATTCCCTTGGAAATTCGTGGACTATTTAAAACAACTTTTATGAGATACTCTGTGGCATTCAACTTTCAAGATTGAAAACATTTCTGTGGCTCTGGACTTCTACAAGGACTTCATTTCATACCTTCATGGTAAGAGGAAACATTTTTCTTTCTTTAAAACAAAACAAGCTCTTTGTTTTCTTTGTTAGCGGTCTGACCAATCTTATTACTTTGGCACTGCTGCCATCGCTATTTCAGACACTCTTTGCGCTTATTCTACAATTCAATCCAACGCGCGATCTACTCGATCTACTTTGCGATCTGCATCTTTTGAAAAAGCCCCCTACCTCCCAACGTCCTCACGAGCTACATCGCTTGGAGAACGCCAACGCCATTGCCTAGCAGCCTTTCGGAACTTTCGGCATCGGGAAACAAACAAACCAGCCTTGTTCCTCTTCACGGCTGCTCGCAAAGCTTGCTGGGAAGGACGCAAGCGTGCCGCTAGGTACTCTGGGAGTCACGCAAACGTGGGCGCCATCTTGGATTGGTCACTTTCCGGATATTCACCTCAAAGTACACGCATTGTTTGACTATAATTACCGCTAATCATCGCTAATCCTCTAATTTACTGTGAAGTCCTTTATTTTCTACAAACATTGCCACATTTTCAGTGAAGGACAATTTAAAGGTACTGTTTTGATTTATTTACCTTCTGGAGACACTCACTTGAAACCATTTTTGTGTGTCCTGCTACTGTGACACACACACTATATTTGAAACTGCTTTTGTGTGTCCTACTACTGTGACACACACACACTATATTTGAAACTGCTTTTGTGTGTCCTACTACTGTGACACACACACACTGTACTTAACTGCTTTTGTGTGTCCTTCTACTGTGACACACTCACACTATACCTCCTCTGCACTACTTACCACCATTATTATTATTCTTTTGTGTGCACTTACTCTTACACACTCATATTGATATTTATTTATTTATTTATTTTGTGTTTTATTTCTCTTGTATTCTTTTGTTGATAACAGCAATATGCAAAATGTAACTGCTCCCCCCTTCTTTTTATCCTCACCTGGGGATCCACCTATCAGATGGAAAAAATGGCGTAAAGTATTTGAAAGGTATGCGAGAGTATGTGGATCTAGCTTGAGTGCTGAAAGAAAGACGGCTTTACTTTTACACTGTTTGGGGGCAGAAGGACAAGAGGTATTCGATCATTTGCCTGACCTTGATGATGGTACTTTAAATGAATATGAAATATGTATTGCAAAATTGGATGAACATTATCTTCCTAGAGTCAGTACAATATTAGAGAGATATCATTTTGGTCGGAGAACACAAATGGAAGAAGAGACAATTGAAAATTACATTACAGCCTTAAGGAAGTTAGCTTCTTCGTGTAAGTTTGGTGCCACTCTTGATGAACACATAAGAGATCAATTCATGCTTGGATGCTATATTGAAAAGGTCAGGGAGGAATTATGGCAAAAGGATGAACCTTCTTTAGAAGAGGTTCTTACTATTGCAAAGAGAATAGAACATTCTATCAAGTGTGTGGAAGTCATTAAAAAAAATGGTGAGAGCAAAACTACTAAGGAAACAGTGAGTGTTGTAAAATCTACTCCTAGAGTAGGCGGTAATCCCCAGAAGGAATCTAGAAATGAAAATGGTTCAAGCAAAATTCCCTATAAAAAGAAGGAGAACGGTCTTGATTTCTCCCAGATAAGGTGTTATAGGTGTGGTAAAATGGGACATTTTGCTACGGATAGACAGTGTCAAGGTTGGAAGGCGTATTGTGGTAAATGCAAAAAGAAAGGACATTTTACCTCATGTTGTAAAGGGGGAAACTACAAAGGTAGAGTGAATGAGATATTTTATGATTTTGAAAATGAATGCAATCCAGATGAAAATGTAGATTGTGGCCAAATTTGTATACAAACTGTAAGTGCTGAAGAAGCAAAAAATTTGCCTTCTGACGAGATTTTAGTAGAAGGTTTCCCCACGAAAGTTTTGTTCGATTCTGGAGCAAAAATCACTATTGTAGCAAAAGAATTTTTCTTGAATAAGTTAGGGCAAAAGCTCGAGTTGTCTCGCCCTGACATAAGGCCTTTTGGCTATGCTGGACAACCCATTAAGTTACTTGGGGTTTGTGAAGGTGTTATCAATTATAAGAATAGATTGGCCAAAGCAAAAATTTATGTTTCTCAGAAGGGAGATAGCATAATACGCTGGTTTGCTCTCAAGGATTTGGGGGTGATGCTTGATCCAAACTCGACACCTCCTATTGTATTAAAATAACCTTTCCCTTCTACCTCTCACACTATCTCACTGGTCTCTCAAGATTTCACCTCTGAGTTGAAAGGGAGGTTTCCTAAAGTTTTTTCTGAAGATTTGGGGTGCCTGAATGATTATTGTCATCGTATCATTTTGAAGAAGGATGCTGTACCTGTTTGCTGCAAAGTGCGAAATGTACCTGTGGCTGTCAGGGAACAAGTTAAGGCTGAACTTGACAAGCTTGTCAAGGGAGGCATTATAGAAACAGTAGAAGGAACGGAATGGGTTGCCCCGATTGTTGCAGCTAAGAAATCGGACAACTCTCTTCGTCTCTGTGTTGATTTAAGAGAACTTAACAAGTGTGTGGTTACAGATCACTATCCTTTACCCAAGATTGCAGACATGCTTATGTTACTCAAGGGTGCCAAGATCTTTAGCACCATTGACCTACGGTCTGCATACCATCAGATTAGGTTAGAGGAGAATTCAAAAGATTTGACCTCTTTTGTAACACCTTATGGCACTTTTAGGTTTGTCAGACTACCATTTGGCTTGGTGTCAGCCGCATCGGTTTTTCAAAGGGCATTAGAAAAGGTTTTAAAAGGTTTACAGGGTGTCAGAGTATACCAAGATGATATTCTTGTGTTTGGAGTGGATAACTCACAGCATGATTTGAGGCTCTTTGCAGTCTTAGAAAGACTGTGTACTGCAGGTTTAACTGTTAAGATTGAGAAGTGCAAGTTTAGGAAGACTTCCATTGACTATCTTGGTCACACAATTACTGAAGGAGGGATTTTACCTAAGGAAAACTTAATCTCTACCATTTCAAAGTTGTCTTCCCCACAGAATAAGGAAGAATTGATGAGTTTTTTGGGACTTGCTGAATATTATAGTAAGTTTGTGAAAGATTTTGCCTCTTTGTGTGCTAACATGAGATACTTGTTGAAGAAAGGAGTGGACTTTGTTTGGGGAGAAAAGTGTCAACATGAATTTGAAGTCATCAAGAAGAGGTTAGCTTCTGCCCCTAAACTGAGCAGTTTTGATCCTTCTGAGAAATTTATTTTGATTACTGATGCAAGCTTGAAGGGTTTAGGTGCGGTACTGGTACAGAAGTTTGAGGGCACCGAGAGGGTAATTCTCTTCTTGTCAAGGAGTTTAAAGGGAGCTGAAACTCGATACTCAGTTATTGAGCGTGAAGCTCTCGCTGTTTACTGGTCGGTCAAGAAGCTTAAAAATCTATTATGGGGAACCACCTTTGAGGTTAGGACGGATCACAAGCCGCTTTGTGAAATTCTAAAAAAGAAAGGAATTGATGCTGTGTCTGGAAGGATCACTAAATGGGTTGTTGGTTTACAAGATTATGATTTTGATGTAAAATATCTACCTGGAGTGGAAAACAAGGTAGCAGATGCCTTATCCCGCCTTGTTCCTACTTCTGAGGCTAATGATGAGGAAGATTGTGATGAAGACAATGAGATGGTTTGTGTTGTAGAGGAGGCTGTCATTGATAAGGAAAGGTGGTTGAAGATGGTTCAGGAGGATTTGGTTCTCGTGGAGGTTCTTAAACTGTTAACGACAGGATGGAAGGTCAAACCCAAATCTAATGAAGGCCTCGAGAAGTTTTGGCATGTCAAAGATCAACTTTCAGAACAGGATGGCTTACTTTTTAGGGGAACTAGATTGGTTCCACCTCTAGCTCTTCGAGATGAGCTTATGTCTTTAGCACATATTGGCCATTTAGGAGTCTCTAAAACCAAAGAGATATTGAGGAGGTCGTATTGGTGGCCTAATATGGATTTAGAAGTGGAACGTAAGGTTAGAGATTGCATTGACTGTGCCCTCAGTGAGAAGGTAGCGAAACCTAAAGTTCAACCTATGGTGATCAGAGACAGACCGAGTGCACCCTGGAAAGAAGTTGGTCTGGATATTTTGGGGCCCATTGTGTCTGCTGGTTGTGAGTGGTATGTTCTGGTCCTTGTTGACTTCTTTTCCAGATGGCTAGAAATTGCCATTACTCGTGGCATCGAGACTAAACATGCGGTGGCCTTTTTAACTAAACTTTTCGCAAGGGAGGGCATTCCCGACACCATTCTCACGGATAATGGTCCCCAATTAGTATCTAACGAGATGGAGCATTTTCTGTTAGAGCAAGGTGTAAAACACAAAAAGTCCTCTTTGTACCACCCAGAAACAAACGGTATGGTTGAGAGATTCAACCGTGTTCTAAAAGAAACCATCAGAATGGCCAAGTCTGCTGGTACAGATTGGAGAACAGATGTCTTTAAAAAGGTTAAGGTTTACAGGATATCTCCCCATGCTGTTACTGGGAAGACTCCCTTTGAACTGTTTAGGTCACGCATTCCCAATACCCTTGTGGTACCTGCATGGGTCAATGACCTACAACCTTGTCCTCATGATGTTCGGGATGACTGGATGCTGCGTGAATCTTCTAGAGTTGAGAATAGAAAAAGGAATTTTGATGCAAGGAATTCTGTAAAGGTCACGCCAGTTAAAGTGGGAGATTGGGTACTCATTAAAAATCCCTGTAAAAACAATAAGGCTACCTTTAAGAAGCCCATTCGGGTCATTAAAGTTTTTAAAAATGCCATCAAGACTGCAGATCATCGTGTTTGGAATTTGAACAGGGTGGTGGTGGTTAGTGATGATCTTGTGGAGGCTTCTTGCAGTTCTCATTGCCAAATTCCTAGTGGTGAACCCTCTTCACGTCTTCGCAAGTCTGCAAGGGTCTCTCATTCTCCTGAGTATTTAAGAGACTATGTGACTGTGTGATTTGTGCTTTTATGTTAACTCTTTTCCTCCTCCAATTTCGTTACTGATTTATGCCTTAATGTTAACTCATTTCTTTTTGTAATTTTGTTACTGTTGTTAAGAAGGGAGATGTGTGGCATCGTGGTTCTCTGTGTCTTTCATGACATAGCTGCGCTGATGTCATGGAGCACTGGAACCTCAAACCTCATATGGAATGTTATGCTTTAACCTAGAAGCAGTTGCTGTCATACCTTGATGCTGGCTGGATGCTCACCTGTGGCTGGGATCTTTCTTCTAATAAACCACTACTTTTCATCTTCAAATTGTTGGTTCCTATTTTACAATCACATTCACCACCTTACACTTTATACACCACACACCTGCATGCACACCACAGCTGATACAAGAAAAGATCTCAGACAAAGAGCCCTCTTGCCAGGCCTGTTGGTCATTGCAACGCCAGCCACACAAGGAGCAAAACACCCGATCATAAAGCATGACACCCACGAGGGTGTATGAGGGCAACACTTCCAAATAAGGAAGAACCCCCTGGAACCACATATTCCAACCACACCTTTTCTCTAACTCTTTCTATACCCTCTCCACATAGGAACAAGTACCTACACTCATTAGACGTGTCCATTATAGGGAGGAGCATGGGTACTAAATCTTAATCTGGCTCCTGGTCCCCCTCTTTTTGATTCATTATTCTCTATGGGCATCAGTACTACCTAAAATCTTGGAAATGTATTTAAAAGGGACCTTACATTCGAACAACAGACTCATTCATTGTGATCAGCATGCATCTCAACACTTAGAACGGATCTCGAATTCAGTCCATAAGAATCTGGTTCATCGATAGTTGGTGCCTTCAATCTATCTCGGCTGGACTATGCTGACAGCGTCTACCATGCCATGCCTGTATCACAATTTTACAAGCAGCACAGCACCCAAGATATAACGGTAATGACACATTTTGGTCCCTGAAAGTTGACCACATCCGAGTATCTTATAATGCACTGAATTGGTTAACTAACGTTCATAGTCCTTTGCATTGTTCACAGGGATCTTCAACTAATGGGTCCCAAATTTCTTTCTGATATTATCATTCCTCATGTTGCTTTTCACAACTTACATTTAGGCTTTATTGCTCTTGCACGGTGCCCTGTTTTAAAAAATACTGCAGTGGTGGAAGAGCAAGCAGAGACTGGGTCTACAGCTTTGGAATAAGCATCCAAATATTTAAAACCTAATTAATGACTTTGAAGTGTTCTGGTAGGTGAGAAACATCCACCTTTTCTGATAACAGTCTGCTGTATATTTGTTCTTTTTTCCTCTCAGTTTTTTGGCTTTGTTGTTCCTATGTCCTTCTTTTGTATGTTGTATGGGTATACTGCCAAGATCTACCTGGACAATAATTGCATTCTATGAATAACATTACAATCATAAATGTTCCCAAAATGTAAAGAGAAGAGCCATGGGCATCCATACGGAACAAGGTAAATGCCTGCTGAAGGAAAAGACAGATCTAGGCCTAGTCTGGAGAATAAACTTCTATGTTCTAGTCAGAATACAACTACCAGTGTGAGAGGTCAAAAATATTAGCATCAATATAGGATGTTGATATAAAAAACATCCAGGGACCCTATACAAATCATATAATCACATCATGCAAGATCATACCCACCCTGCTTTCTATCCCCGCTCACTTTCTCCAGCAAGGCAGGACTAGGCTCTGAGTGAATTCATAAAAAGACATATTGCAACATATTTTTACAATGTATAGTAGTAGCCTGTTTAATCATTTGTCATTTTATCTTTGTTTTCCTTTTTATCATTGTCAAATCTGTTTTTATCACATGTAATATAAGCTTTTTTTTAACTTTCATTATGACTGCAATTCCTATTATGCATAATGAAATTATATTTTATATTGTTTCAGTGTAAGAAACATTGGTTTGTCAGCGAATGCTTAAAAACTGTCTTGGTAATTAACCTTTGGAGTCATTTTTATCCCATGTTATTCTAATTCCTTTCATCCTTTCTTTATAAACTCTGTCGAAGCGTTCGCTCTGGGACACTGTAAAATGGTTCTTCCAGTCCCCAGATGTACCTGCAAAACACAAATAAAACGACAAATAAACATCTGACACCCCCCATTGCACATTTATTCTATCAACCAAGAAATGACAAAGGCAACTTCAGTGTCTGTTTGAGCAATACCCTACTATAAGCAAATGCCAGTTGCCCATTTTAATATTTTACTCTGATTTACTCTGACTCCATGAAACTAAAATAATGTTGCTGGGGATAATAAGAATGAATCTGTTTCTTGGAAGCGCTTATGTGAAACGTGCTACATAGTGAATGTTTCTTTTCCTGAATTTAATTGAATAAAGGGCAACGCTGAAAGCTCGCCTGCTTGCTAATAGAATCACTGGAGGGGCGGCAACGCATGACCACAACTCCACTGTATGCATAAAATAACCACTCGACAATGTATGTTAGTTTAGGCACTACTATGTGCATTTAAGACAACGGATTGAATTGTCAGTCATCGATAAAAGTTCTAAAGCTCTGAAATCTTTCTCTCATGGCAATGTGTGCACAAGCCTGCAAAAACAAGGCAGTGGCCTTTGGGGGGATTCTTTTAGCTATCTCACATTACGTAAGGCATTCTGTGTTTGTCAAATGAGGAGCAAACTGTTATGCACCCAATCTTCATACCAGGTGTGGGAAAATTGCGCATTAACTCTCAGTTGAAAATTCCTGCAGGCTTTACCTGTAGTTATTTCCAAACAGTAAAAAAAAAGTCCCAATTCTGAGTTTTGCATTTGAGAACGAAAAAAATCATGCAGCCTTACTATGGGGTGAAACCATATCTCATGTATCCCTCAATATGGCTCGCAGAACTTAAACAAAAAAAAAAAGATTTATGACACCTCAGTTTTGACCCAGCTAGATGCAAATCAGTCTTGCTCCAATAGGAACAGTCCAGCCCAAACTGCTGAGTCAAGTCCTCCCTGAACTGGAACACAAGCAACCCAGGACAGTTTTGCCTTAGTTATGAACCCATTAGCTGGGTACAGCTTAGTTCCAGTGACACAGTGTGCACAGGACCCATGTCTAGGCATACCTGTCCCACTTAGGGTGACACATTAGTATACAAAACATTGATGGATGGAATGTTTTAATTTATCTCAGCCACTGGTCATCACTCATGCGGCATCCCAATCCGTTATTTGTCTGCATGCCATGCCACCTCAGTGTGCGCCCAGATAGATGCAAATCAGTCTTCACCCTGCTCCAAAAGGAACAGTCCAGCCGGAACTGTCAAGTCAGGTCCTCCCTGGATCAGAACACTAGCAACCCAGGACCACTTTTTCCTTAGTTATGGGCTCACCAGCTGGGTACAGCCAGAGGTGTCTTAAGGGATGCACAAAGTGGCCTGTGGCCTGAGGCCCAGGGCCCCAGTCTTTAAGGCCCCTCCCTAACAGAGCTAACTCTGTTCTGCAAAGAGTATTGCCCTGATGACCTTGAATAATTAATAAACTGATTGTATCAAATACTGTTTCCCTTGTAATCATTTTTAATGTAAGTGATATATGAGACTATTACAGACATTTTTTAGGAAGAGACGTTGCGTTTGTGTTTCATTCTTCTAGATCAAAACAGGACCTAACATGTTCATATGTCCCATAGATTATTTGCAGTAATATCAGTGAGCAGCTCATGTGTTACAATATTGAAAACACACCTCACTGTCCCTAAATATTAGATGTAAACACATTCAGAATTGATAGTGCACCGCTCCATTTCTTCACTAGTTTTGGTTCCCGGGCTGACGGGTTGCAGCCCTCAATGGCGGTTGCAGGAGCAGTTTGTGCGCACCACCAAATCTATTGATATTGGATCATACTTGGGGTTACTACACTGAGGCTTGTGCGGCACTTGGAGTGTGCAGTTGGATCTTTGCCTTTATTCAGAATTTGGACCAGTGTGCCTGTGCACTGTCAATGATCTGGTCAAAGATGACATGAAAGAGCTGAAACTGGATCATAAATTCAAAACAGTTCCGAGTAGGGGCTCCCAAAATACTTTTGGCCCAGGGCCCCCACTATCCTTAAAATGTCCCTGGGTACAGCTTGGTTCCAGTGACACAATATGCACGGGATCCGCTTCTGGGAATGCACGTCCCACTTGGAGCACCACATTAGCATACAAAACAGTTATGGATGGAATGCTTGAATTCATCTCAGCCACTGCTGATCGCTTGGGCCCCATCCCAATCCATAATTATTCCGCACACGTCACATCAATTTTGACTCAGCTAGATATAAATCAGTCTTGACCTGTTCTAATAGGAACAGTCCAGCCCAAACTGCCAAGTTAGGTCACGGGGAGCAGGGTCAAGTGTAATTTACATTTTGTTGGGTCCATGCTGGAAAGGAGTGATAAGCAAAAAACAATAGATTTAGACCGAGATCTCTGACTGTCAGTAAGCGTTTGCCATTGTTCAACATTCTGTCCATCAATTGTTCTTTTTGCATGTTTCAACACAAGTGGGGCGCGTTTGTCCAGATGTGGGTCCCATACTCGCCATGCCACTGGATTCCAGCTATCCAGGCTGATGAGGGGTGATGCCCCGAAACTGGTTCTAGAATGCTTGTTTTGGGTCCAGGGAGAACGTGGCCTGGTAGTTCGGGCTGGACGTTTCCCATGGGCAGGGTCAAGACTGATTTGCTTATTGCTGGCCCGAAACTGAAATGGCGTGGTGAGCCAAAAAACAAAGGATTTAGGCCCAGATATCGAAATGTGGGTGAGTGTTTGTCATTGTTCATTAATTGTTCTTTTTACATTTGAATACATGACATAACAGGGCTACATTTTAATACAGATCCCTAAACTGTAACCTGAAAATGCTCGCCAAAGCATAACATATATTCACCTCAACTCGGCTGCTATTTAAGATACCAACTTGAGATAAAAAAATGCACAATTTTCTGGTAGATAATTTTCTTTCTGACCCACTTACAAGTGGAATTTCGGCCAGGAGTAGACACTGAATGTAAGCATTGGGTTCCTGGTTGAGGGGGGTGAAACCCATGTCACATAGTAACCACAATTCTTCTCAGTGTGAAGTCAAAAGCAAACTCTAAACGAACTTGCGCTCAACCCTCAGGTAGCTTGGAGTAGAACCGTCAAGCTTAACTCAGAGACAATATGTAAAGTATTTGTGCAACACTTCAAACAGTAGCACAGTGAAATCACACCACAAAAAATGCCAAACCAGTTTAGGGAATATAGCAATTTTCAATAAATTAAATGAGGCCAAAATAACAAAAATCCAATCAGTAGTACTAGAGATATGCACCTTTAAAGTTTTCAGTAAAAACAGCTACAAAAAGCGCAAAGTGCCAGCAGTGGAATCTAGGTGTGCTAGACCGGGACAAAGTCATAAGTTCAGGCTGACCGCGATGAAGCATTGGTCAGCTACAGGCAGGAACACAGTTAGGCCTGATGAACAAAGTATCTTAAATTATGGTTTTCGGACCAATGTGGAGGTCTGTGTTAGGTGTGTTGCACAGCCGAAGCAATGCGTCGGTTCTGAAATATAGCGAGGCTGCAGTGTGAGATCCTGCATCGTTGTCGAGGCTCCCATCAACAAGGGCTTGTGATGCGAAGTCTGGCGTTGAGAATGCATTGCTCAGTCAGGACAATGCATTGGTTCCAAGGAGTTGTAAGGCTGGGATGCTGAGTTCAGCATCATCATCAAGGCTGATGTCAATGAGGGTTGCAAGGGCCTGTGCTGATGATGCATCATGCAGTGGAGGTTCTGATGAGGCAACAGACTCCAATGTGAAGTTGGTCTTTATGAATGTTCTTATCTACACCGCAGTGGCCATGCGTTGGCTCTGCTCGGGTTTGCACCGTGCAGCAGAGGAGCTGTGTCAGTACCTCTGAATCGTCAGAGTCTGGTGGAGAACCTTAGGCCCACTTACAAGGGTCTAGAACTGGGATGGCACCACTTGAAAGGGTAAAATTGCAGATGTCACAGTTCAGGTGCTTGGTTCAAAGTTGTTGAAGCCTTCTGTCCCTTTAGGTTCTAGTCAGGAGGCCAGACAACTTGACCTTGGATTCACTTTAGGATCGTAGGTTCAACAGGTGGAGGTCCATTCCTTCTCATCCAGACAAGAGGGCAGCAGTTGATAGAGCATGGATGTTATCTTTTGTCTATCTCTATAAATTCACCCTCCGAAAAATGATTTGTGACATTTATTTATGAACATGACAAATGTGTGTTAGGTTATCACGTTTAAGAAAATGCATAAATTAAATTTGATTTAGATACTGCATCATAAATGCATGCAGAATGTTAGACGTAGATTTGTGATGGCATTTAACCGTAAACAAACTGTGGTTTAACAAATATATTGATATGTTTATCTTTATACATAAACTAGCAGCCCGTCCCGACGTTGTCCGGGAGCAATTAGGCTTCAGGGCCCCCGCCCGCCCCGACGTTGTCCGTGGATCCCCGGAGCCTTCCTCCATATTTTGCAGTATTATACCTGTATGTTTACTTTGTATGCTTTTGTAACCTGCACACGTCACTTTTTCCTCCTATACCTCTATGTTTACTTTCTACGCTTTTGTAACCTGCACACGTAACTTTTTCCTTCTGTAATGCACCGTTTAGCTCACTTTTGTAATGCTCTGTTTGCTTCCTATTGCTACCTGCACACGTCACTTTTTCCTCCTATACCTCTATGTTTACTTTCTACGCTTTTGTAACCTGCACACGTAACTTTTTCCTCCTGTAATGCACCGTTTGGCTCACTTTTGTAATGCTCCGTTTGCTTCCTCTTGCTCACGATGTACGCTTTTGTAACCTGCACACGTAACTTTTTCCTCCTGTAATGCACCGTTTGGTTCACTTTTGTAATGCTCCGTTTGCTTCCTCTTGCTCACGATTGTCATTTTTGCTTCATTTTTCCACCGCTCACTGCTCCTAACTAAATAAATAAATACCCTACCTCATCCGCCGCTCACTAATGCTCCGTTTGCTTCCTATTGCTACCTGCACACGTCACTTTTTCCTCCTATACCTCTATGTTTACTTTCTACGCTTTTGAAACCTGCACACCTAACTTTTTCCTCCTGTAATGCACCGTTTGGCTCACTTTTGTAATGCTCCATTTGCTTCCACTTGCTCACAATGAACGCTTTTGTAACCTGCACACATAGCTTTTTCCTCCTGTAATGCACCGTTTGGCTCACTTTTGTAATGCTCCGTTTGCTTCCTCTTGCTCACGATGGTCATTTTTTCTTCATTTTTCCGCCACTCACAACTAAATAAATAAATAACCTAGCTCATCCGCCGCTCACCGCTCCTCCCCGCTTGTCAGCCGCTCCTCACCGCCAGTCCGCCGCTCCTCATCGCCTGTCCGCTGCTCCTCACCGCCTGTACGCCGTTCCTCCCCGCGCCATGTCCGCCGGTCCTCCTCGCGCTCCTGGACGCCGCTCCTCCCCGCGCTCCTCACGTCAGCACGCACGTCGCGGCCTGCGCTTCTTCCAAGGCACTACTTTTTTTCTGGTACATTTTTTGAATAACGTATATTTATTACGTTTATATAGCCTATGTCCATCTGCACACCCTGACGATTACAACAATATATCGGGTGTGTGGATTGGCGCTGTGGTTCCCGAGTTTACCCGCCTCAAAGGTTCAAAGTTCTTCCTTTAGAATAGTAGAATAGATGAACGTAATAAACAAACTATAACATAGAAAACTCTATAAAAGAATACAACTGTTATGCGTTAGGAAAATGGCCAGTAACATTAGAGCGTGTAAATTGAGCACTGACACTGAAGAGAAAGCAGATGCTGTAATAATTTGTGCCATGTAAAGGTTTATTTTATATGAGCTTTTGAGTCTTGAATGATGTATTAACCAATAACATGAAAAGAGAATTGCAAATTAGTATGAGAAATGATATCAAAGTGTTATTTTTTTTTTATTAGGGGGACTTTATACTCACATAAAGCATGGTATTTAATAATGAGATTCATATTTTAGCATAAACTCCTCGTGCACTAGCTGTGTTTAATGCAGGCCTCAAACCTCATTTTCTGTCCTAGCATGAACTTATACCCTAAATAGTCTGAAGCCTATGGGAAACTTTTGTAAAGTTTCTACTTGTGCTCTAACACTCAATAATTCCTTTAACGTTTGTAGCATATTTAACTGGACTTGCAACAGAATTGTTACACAGTGTATAATTTCCCAAAGTATGGACAGGGGCAGTTCCTATCTTCTCCACCTTTTATACCAATCTTAGGGTACAGAGACTGAGGATTTGGACTTTCAGAATCATGCGAACTGTTATGAAATACTGTGTTCGCTGGAAATAGGTATGCATTCACTATGAAATCTTTCCGACTGGAAAGTTTCCAACAACAGCTGTGGCATTGACGCTGCAGTACGGACAGGGGCAGACAATCCTGTCCAAGAACTGAACTGGTCTTTTGGTGATTTACTAAACTTTCATCCCTAGGGTTTGTGTGAGAGATCATTTATTTCTATAGACTCACTTACTCAGCTGTGGAAGATAATTCCTTTCACATTCAATTTCACAGTTTGTCAATGCCTATTAAATCCTTTCAATTCATAAATTAGATTGGTATGATAATCATTTGAAATCTGATAAACATACAATTTGAGATAAATGACTCTGCTGATTCAGGTTCATTTTTTTATTTTTGCCCACTAAATCTGAGAAATTCCATCAGTACTAATTGACTGTTAACAATTATTTTATTCCAGGTCCTCATTTGATAATTGTTCATCCCCTAAATGTTTTGGTCCCTTTCAGCACAGAATAAAATCTGTCAGAAGACCTAATGAGATTAGTGTGGTAGCTGAGGTTATTCTAAGATAGAAATTTAAACAACTAAAAAACTTTATGAGGCCCAACACAGTTACGCTAAAACAGTTTTTCCTGTAGCGTGTCAGATGGTTTACTATCTGACAAGACTGGGATATAAGGGGGATGTGCAATGAGGTTACCACAGATTTACCCCAATCCAGAGTTCAGTGATCCTTTGACTGAATGCCTGTTCTGAAGATGACAAAACAAGTGGTGAGTATTAAAAGGGTTGTGAAAATATTGCATTCATATGCGGTAGTAACATTAACTAGAAAAAGGCATGTTTCAGTGTTTAATGTAGATTAGAGTTGTTGCATTGAAGTTGTTATCAGGTCCGAAGTGGCCTAAGATCCAAGGATATACACCTAAGGATGATCTCAGTGTGGCATATGTGAGTAAGTTCGTCTGCTGTTTCGAAGATGCTGCACATGTCATCATCAGGAGCACCAGAGAGAGGAACTCTGTAAGAGTGTGAAAAGCTAAAATTGTTGGGATTTTTCTCAAGTGCACAGAGGATTTTTCATGTGACTTCACGGCTGGTCCAGATTTTGCTTAGGTTGGATGAAAAATTCCTGGTTGAATGGAGATCTATCAATTCTTTTAGAGGAGCAGACAAGAGTTTATCTGTATTTAGTAGATTGTTTACGATCGGAGTTGAAAAAGCAGGATTGTAAAGGAAGAGCCAGTTGCTGCGAGAGTTGGTCTGACATCGTAAAAATGCTGTGCTGTGATAGGACAGTTGGTGTAGAGCGGCCTTAGGTTTACTTAAAGGTGTTCGAGAAAGCTGAGCAGTGATTGGAAGTTAGAACAATAATAAGGAAGTGAGATTCTCCAGAAACAATTGCAAAAGGACATTAAAATTATTTGATTGGAAAACATGAAAATCCTAAAAGGTTTAAAAACATTGATACATGGGGACGTGCCTGTAGCCACTAGAGATGGAGTACCAGTAGCACCTGAAGGCACACCTGCATTGTACATGTCTTTAGAGAAAGGATAATTTAGAAATTAATGTACCAGAGCACTCAATCAACAGTCAACACCCAGTGTTTCCACCATACATATTATTACATAGTGACCACAATAAAAGATCAGGAGCCAAATGTTTCAATGAAGCTTGTGTAAGTGAATCCGGAAAAACAGCTGACATGTGTTTTATCACACAAATGTTTCCAAGGCTGCAACCACATGTACAAAGAATATAAGTTAACCAATAACACATTAAGTGTAAAGACATTCTTTACATCTAATATACATCTATTATGCTTCTAGCATTGTGTCGCGATCCAGCTCCAGGAAGGAAAAAAAGAGAACCATGGCTGTGTCACATGTAAGTCACAATAGATCATACCAGATATGTGCAGAAAAGTAGAAAAGCCGCCCCAAACAATATGAAGATACATTTCTATTGTGCACTCCCTATTAAGGGTGACAAGGGAATGAAAGCAGAGAAGCAGATGTAAGAGATATGATGATGAGTCCACATTGTGCACTCCCGTATGTAGGATGAGGCAGAAAAGAGAGACAGAGAAATTACCAAAAGTGGTAGTGTAGCATAGAACCTGCACCCAAGAGAAAAATCCTCCTTCATCATTAAACTGGCCTAATAATTTGGTCAAGTAGTCATGATCCTGTAGGGCAACAAGTGTGAATCGAGATGTATCATTAACTGACAATAAAACAAAAGGTGATATGATTAGTAATTCATCCATTCTAGCCCAAAAAATGAGAGACTTGTAAATCTTGTGTATCTCTAGTGTCAAACTTACAAATAAAACCAAAGTAAGGTTGAACATCCAAGTGTCACAAGAGGTATCCAATTGTCCGAAAGGTAATATCCTTTGTACCGAGGACCAAATCCCAAACGGTCAAGAAACCAAAGAGCGTTGTCCTAAGGAGACATAGTAATGTTGAAAGACATCCTCTTATTAAATCGTTGTCTGTCAATTCCAATCCACTGGATAATAGATAATATCCAGATGTATCCATAATTTCAGTGGAGCCTCCCACTATCAGAAACATGAATCCATTGAGGCCCAATAAAGGGAATCCCGGATGGTCTATCAAACAACAAGAACTATGCCCCCTTATAGAGAACAAACCTATTATCTGGTACTGCAGAAAGGATCATGGAAACTCCAACCAGAGGACGACAGACTCTGATATGTAAAAATTTTCAACTGGGAACTCGAGGTTCTGAAACCTGTGTAACTCCTCAAATGGAGGTAATTAGCGGTGGATAAGAAGAGGGTGTGTTAAATCATGCAATAGGTCCTACCCCACAGGAACCTGATGACTGGATAAAGGATATAGCTCCTTCCACCTTTGAAAGATGTGTGGTAGAAAGGGGTAATTCAAACATAGAAAATGTAAATAGAAAAACACTTGATATATCCAAACGTGCAGTGGAATTGGAATACATGAATCTTGGAAGGATTGCTAATTACCATGACCACAAATAATTGTTTATCTGTAAGGATATTATCAGGTGAGCTAGAACCACACATGAGAAATATGCTCAGGTGGCACAAAAATATAGGGTGGATATACAGAAGTCAAAAGCATTACAAAAAAGTATCAATTGGATTTTAGTGACAAGGATTTAGAGAGTTTAACCCATCAGGAAAAAGATTACAGATTAAAGAAATACTGTCAACACTCAGGAAATGGGGTGAGTTAGAGAGATAGGAAGGTAGATGGGCTAAAAAGAAGGAAACGAAAAGGCAACCATGCCAATGTATCCAATGCTCGAAGGAGAAACTGACAATTTAGGAACAAAAATATTTCAAATGAGAGAAGTGCCAGGAGGAGTGTATGGTCATGTTCCTAGGAGTAGGTCATACATAGTGTCCTTTACAAATGATTTCCCAAAGCTGAGAGAGAAAACAGTTGAATGGTATAGACAAGTCTAAAGATTTGTGAAAGTATCAAAGGTGTTGTTGAAGTATTTGGATACTCTGTTTACATTGATATTCGAAATGATTTATGGATGGAGTGTAAAATAGCAATTGATTGGACAGAGACAGAACTGCTGGGAGATTTGAGGACTGGAGCACCATTACCTGAAGTAATGAGAACATATAATCAGGTCATTACTTATTTAAAAGGAAAACTGTCTCCAAAGGAAACTGAAAATTAACGACATAAGAATTAAGAGACAGTGCATGCATATTATTTAAGACTCCAGCAAGTATTGAAACAATATAGTGGAATGTAAAATGTGACTGGTAAAGATATGGGACATTTTGAATATCAATTTGTGTATGGATTAAGACCCGAAATAAGTGCATTGATAAAGCAGCATTTGATTTGCTGGCAGAGCAAGACCATAGATGAGATTCTTCAGTGTGCAGAGTATTGTGGAGATAAAATGGATTCCAAGTATAAAAGATTGAAGGAAAAATTGATGTTGGCTTAGATGAAGGGAGCGAAGAAAGGTTATGGAGGAGTAGGTACTGATTGTTCTGTTGTAGTGCGAAGAAATGGCCAAACAACACTGGTATGCGAGGGGTAGCGGGAGGACAGCAACAAAATGTGACAGCGCAAGGTAGAGGAAAAGGGGTTTTGATAGAAATGTGGAAAAAAGGCTCACCTGTGTCTATATCAAGTTCGGGCATTGGGAGTATGAGTGTAGGTTCAAACCACTGAATCAGATGAATGGGCAGGTAGCACAGGGTAAAATTAGAAAGGCCCAGACAGGTGATATGATGCAAAATCCGCAGATTGTAAGGCAAAAAGTTTTTAACTTGATGATGCCATAAGCCCCTATGTCTCAATTGAATGGCCAATTGCAGAAGTATAATGTGAACATGGTATTTCAAACAAATAATCAAATTGATTGATATTCAAACGTAACCCAAAAATACCTAATACAGATTGATGACAGTGATTCCGATTTATTCCAATGTTGGTGCCTAAACGGGGAGGAGGAATGCATGCTTGGCAGATCCTTAGAGGTAGACCAGAGTGGTCCTGAAGTGGATGGCAAGGTAAATGGAACTCCTATTTTATTCCTTGTTGACACTAGTGCTACCCATTCCACTGTGAAAACCACTCTCAGGAAAAAGAATCCAAGATGTAAGAGTTTTAAACCGATTAATGTCAATGCCTGTATCTGTACCTGTTACAGTACAAATTGGATCACTTAAAGATTTGCACAAATTTGTAATATGTGATTCAAGGCCAGTAAATCTTCTAGGTCGAGAACTATTGAGCAAGCTGAATTGCTTCATCTATTGTACTCCAAAATGAATAAAAATCCATACTAATTTGAGGAGTTTTTTATATAGCGTGAACTAGACCCGAAGGTATCAGATCGCTTTACATGAGCACCAGTTACGTTACAGACGGACACATTCATTTTTCTTTTTTAAGTTAGGCATGGGGAGATTAAGTGAACTGCCCAGAATCACAGAATGTTGAGAGTCCCTGCCGAGACTCAAACCCGGTTCCACAGATCCGAGGTTGACCGCCGTAGCCGTTAGGCCACATTCACTCCCCCAATGATAAGCATATTGTATTCAAAATGTCAAAACAAAGGACAGGAGTTGAGGGGTTATTTCCTTTATTAATAAGTAATGATTTACCCCTGGATACTGTGTTTAAAGATGTTTGCGATTTCACAGGAAAAGATATTGGGCTGATTGAAGGAGTAGCTCCAATTTGAATCAGTCTGAAACCAAATGCAAAATTTCCTGGAACTCTACCTCTTAATCTGAGTCCTGAGACTACTGCAGTTATAGCCACTTTGATCGACTCACTGATTGAACAGGAAACCCTGAGAGAAATCATGGGAATCCCAGGTAATTCACATATAATGTGAATTCAGAAACCAAACGGACAGTATAGGATTGTGCAGGATTTGTGCAAAATTAACTAGATTTTTGATAGCATGTTGTCCAATTGTGTAAAATCCAGCTGTGATACTCTATCAGATTCCTTGCGAAGCTGAGTGTTTTTCTGTCATTGATTTGTGCCAAGCCATCTTTTTCCATCCCTTTGCACCCGGATAGCCAATTTTTATTTGCATTCCAGTCAGACACAGTGTCTTGGCGCCGAAGTTCCACAAGGTTATACAGACAGTCCATCCATTTTCAATCAAATATTGAAAAGGAATTTTAAGTAATTGCTAATGCCAACCCACTATGTTCTGGTGCAGTACATTGATGACTTATTGGTAGTAACAGGTACCCAGAAGGCTTGCATATGTGACACTATTGCATTACTGAATCATCTTGCAGTGAGCGGGCATAATGTGTCACCAACGAAGATACAGTTTTGCTAAAAGGAAGTCCATTATTTAGGATATCACATTGAGAAGGTAGTCAGGAAGGTGTCACAAAATCGTTTTACAGACATTCTGCAGATGAACCCACCAAAAACTCAAAAGGAGGTTTGCATGTTTCTGGGAATGGTTCACTATTGCCACAAATGGATTCCAAAGTTCTTGTTGACTGCTAAGCCCCTTCAGAGACTTACGCACAAGGATGTGCCAGGTCTAGTCTCATGGAGTGATGAATGCATGCACTCTTTTAACGAACTGGAGAGAGTCTATGTCGAGCTCCAGTATTGTAAATGCCCAACTTTAACAAAAGCTTCACTCTGTTCTGCAGTGAAGGCTGTGCATTGTCAGTTCTAACACAGATGCATGGAAATGCTTGCAGACCTATTGCACACCTCTCAGCCACATTAGATCCTGTAGCTGCAACATTGCCCAGATGTCCAAAAGCAGTTGCTGTCACATGTGTGAGTTTGGAGCAGTGTAGGGGCATCGAGATGGGCTATCCGTTGAAAATGCATGTCCAAACACTCACTCTGTTGAGATTTTGCTTACTCGTACTCAACATCTTACAAGTAGCTGGTAAAGAAAGTATGAACAGGTGATATTGGATGCTGAGAATGTCTCATTGGTGAGATGCACAAGTCTAAACCCAGCTACCTTGATGCCCTTACCAGGAAATAAAGTTGTGATTGATGAAGCAGGTTATGATTGTTTGGATGTGAGTGAACTTTGTACAAAACCTCATCCGGATATCATGGATGTTCCATTGCCTGAGTCAGATCATGTGTTGTTTGTGGATGGATCATGTTTGGGAGATGCTAGAGGAAACCTGAGAGCCATGTATGCCATCTGTATAGTTGTGGGAGTGGTGGAAGCATCATGGTCGCAAGGAGTGTATTCGGCTAAGGTAGCCCAGCTAATCGCGATGACCAGGGCTTGCAGCATTACTGAAAAATTCAGAGTTACTATTTTCACGGATTTGGGGTTGTTCATGATTTAGGCAGTTGTGGTCTCACCGTGTGTTCATGCCCTCTTTGGGTTTACCTATACGAAACGGAGAGAGCATGAAAAACTTACTGCTTACATTATAATTGCCAGCCCAAATTGCTGTGGTGAAGAGCCCAGTCCACTGAAAAGGAAATGATAATGTGATGGTCCTCAACCTCTATAGGGATGAGACAGCACCCTATTGTGCCCTAAATTCTTACATCTTCAATGGGGATCCATTAAAAGAACAACCTGAGGTCGCATAATGCAGGCTGATGTTTTCAGCTGTAGAAATATGGGAGGAGATTAAAACATTACATGATGAAGTTACACAAACTGAATGACAGGGCTGAATTACAGCAGGTTGCATACAGAGACAAGGGGATGAGGTGTGGGTGTGCACAGATAGGAGACCAGCCTTGCCTGATAGTTTGTTGCCACCAGTGGAAGAAACTGACATGGACCTGGAATTGTTGGGAGAGATGCTATGATGCTTCTTTTCCGACAGACATAGTTCAACCCCGATTTAGAGCTGTTCCAGAGGTGTTGTGCCAGAGATGTGTAATATGTAAACAAAAACAAGGGAAATAAAATTGGACAGGGACCCTGGGAACTAACTTTTTATAAGAGACATTGGTCCCTGTGACAATCAGGAATGTGTATATAATGAATATAACCCCAGTCAGGACTATATTTGGGCCAGTATCCAGGCGGATAAAGGCAATTTTAATATGTAAAATGGCTGAGAAATAGAACAAAATTGGTAGTCAAATAACAGTGGGATACAAGCCTGTATCAATAGGCCCACTTATAAAACAGACAAACAAAGTAAAACGGCTCAGGTAGTTTGTGGTTGTTTCTATAGAGCAATACATAAATTGTGAAACAACAAATAGAGAGGTCACCTTTACACAATATCAAATGCGAGAATCACTGTGTATAAGGTTCACAACTATGTCGATGGTGTTTTGATCCTTATCTGTAAGATATTGGATCATCATCAGGACTATCAGATAAAGTCCAGAGCTCCAACAAATAATCCTACAAGTGACAACATCTGGCCTTGACCAAGGTTTCCTGTCCAAACTGGAACACCAATTCCTCAATGCAAAATCACCACCCACACCAGTAATCCATACGCTCCTGAAAGTGCACAAAAATCAAGACAACCCTCCCTGTTGTCCCATTGTGTCTGGATGCGGTTTCATTCTGGAACCCCCGGGCCTCTATGTCGACTTCTTTATAAAATAATTTGTACCCGTAACCACATGTTATGCAAATGATTTCCCTGATTGAAAACTATCCCTTTGATCCCCAAACTGACACCCTGTGTACTTCTTACAATGATTCATTGTACACAAACATCCTCCAAACTGACTCATTACTTGTGATAGAAAATATCCTCGATAGACATCCTCAACCTCATGCAGTACCCCCAATTTTTATATTGCAACTGTTGGAGATCTGCCTCACTAGGAATTTTTTCTTGTTTGATGAGCAATTCTATCAGCAATCCATGGCTGTTTTTTTATTCTTTTTTCTAAACAAGTTTATTGATTCACATACCACTTACACAGCTTTGTGCATACAACTGCAGAGGCCGGCAGCGTGGTTAATAACACTTCGAGTTGATGAACACAGCCCTTGTGCTGACATCCCTGAGGCCTGGCGGCAATATATCTACACAGATCAGTGACAGTAACAAAGTATTTTAAGCATTCTTAAAGTGTTATATCTTAAATGATTCAAACCTATATATTGTTACCTGAACAACCTTCCCTCCCCTCCCCCCTTTCCTAGCCTATTGTATCAATAACGTGATAAATGACTGTTGATTCCTTAGATCTTTTTGGTCCATCAGCTTCTAGCATGTCTGCACTATTGTAAATAGTATAGATTCCATTAGAGGAGACAGCACCTCTACCCCATTCTGTACACTCCTCACTAGGTCTCATCTATTCGCTTCTCACCCAGGCATAGTCTAATCACTGACCTGTAAATCAGCGCCACCCGTACCCAGCCATCGTACCAGAGGTTCCTATATGTCTACTGGTCTAGCTCTTTCAAGCATTAATTCCCAGTAATTCGTCAATTGATCTCGACAATATGCCACCGCCTGTAGCCAACCCGCAATTCGGGGGGGGGGGTCGGGGGGTTTCCAGTGTATGGCTACCTGTTGTTTTGCCATCAATAGTAGCATAGCTGTTAGTTTGCCCGAACATTTCGGCACCTCTAGCACAAATCCCATTAGTGCCAACAATGGAGTGAGAGTTATCTGGGCCTCTGTGATACCCCCTATGTGTCTTCCCACTTCAACCCAAAATTGTGCCACCTTTCTGCCATACCAGGCCAGATGGATAAATGTTGCATCTTGCACCCCACATCGCCAGCATCTCGAATCCGGTTGGAGTCCCATACGGTGCGATATACCCTATGTAAAATTTTGAAATGTATTAGCTGCAGTCTATAGTTTGGCAATAGGTGTTCTAATTGCGCACAGCAAAACTGCCATTGTTTGTCAGCTATTGCTGAGCCTGTGTTGTATTCCCATTGTGTTTTAGAAACACTGGTCACAATGGGTGTTGTGTTTTGCGTTGCGTTGTAAATGCGGGTGATATGTTTACGTGGTGATGGGTTTGCTAATATGTTTTCCAGTGCTGCCAAAGTGGGAGGCACTCATGGGAATCTGTCATATCTGGCTTTACTAGCAGCTCTGATTTGGTAGTATAATAGCATATCTGCCGTTGATGGCATCTGTTGTTTACACATTCGTTGTAATGTAATAAATGTGACTTCTGGATGCAAGTCACTACCTCTCGTCTGGTCATGTGCTTTATCCCTAAGGGTGGTGGCCCGGTCAGTGCGTGGTGTTAGAAGCGGATTAACCCCTAGTGGCATCGAGGGAGCATAAAGTTCGCTTTGCCCTGCTCTTTGGGCTCTTTTCATCCACGCCCACCTTGTCTTTTCGACCGTATCAGCCAGATATGACAGATGCGTCCGTCCGCGATCACTGAGGAGGAGGGAACGTCCGCATTGGCTGCGGCGTCCCCTCCTGTGCGATTAGGATGTGACCGCCACCCTGGTGGTCACATCCTCTATTTTTAACATTGCGACGGGTGCGGCTTCTAGCTGCACCCGCATCAATGTTAAAAATGCAGTCATTGCATTTGCACGCAGAAAGAGGCAGGCACCGCGTGGTGCCTGCCGCTTTCTGCTACAAATGCAGGGGGGTACCATAGGTACCCCCCATGTGCACCCCCCACCCCCCTTCACCTAGGGGGCCAGCAACGGGCCCCCGCAGTGAAGATCTGTATGCTTTCCCACGGCGGAAAACCCGCCGTGGAAAACCATTTCTTTTGGGGCATCCTAATATGGCTGGCGGTGTCTGAGAGACACCGCCACCATATTAGGGCTTTTCCGCCGCGGTTGTAAGCCGACCACGGCGGAAAAGCGGCGGACTGAAACCAAAACCCACCAGCCATCCTAATGGGGTGGTGGGTCTTTGGTGGATCCGCTGTAGTTTTTCCGCAACCTCCGGGCCGGCGGAGGCTTCCGCCGGCCCGGGGGATGCGGAAAAACTGCAATCCTAATAGGCCCCTTACTACTAGAAGGTACTCCAAAAGACTGGTACACAATGCTCTAAAAAGAGCATTGTACTGCCCGAGAGAATGCCTACTTGAACCCAAACCCAAAAAATAACTCAACTACATAGTGTCACTACTTTTTCACCATCATCACACAAACTACGCAAAAGCATACTAAAACATTGGAACGTCATCAATGCAGGGATACTGAACCTAGACATACCCCTCTTCGCTTTTAAGAAAACCAAAAACATGAAGGACCATCTGGTCAGTGCCACACTACCATGTCCGCCTAGTACAGGTACACTTCACGAACACTGGGGTCTTCCACGACAAACAGGACACGCAAAATGTGGAAACTGCACTGTCTGCATATTTACTTCTGGCCGCAAAGAATTTGTGTTTGGTACCATCAAATGTGCACTTAGAGAATTCTCCAACTGCAACACTAGTAATTTTATCTATGCCATCTTTTGCCCCTGCGACAAGATCTACATAGGACAAACGACAGAAAAAATACGGAACAGGATCTGGCAGCACAGGAGCAGACTACGCTGCAAAACACCAAATGCCCCGTTGATAGAACATTTTGAAACTTGTGGCCACACTGAAGATGATATCCGCTGGACAGTAGTGAGTGTGGTAAAAATGCCCTAGAGAGGAGCTGACCTCTCCCAACTGCTCAACATAGAGGAATTGAAATGGATTTTGAGGACGGGCAGTATCCACACAGGCCTGAATTGACTTGAAGACTGGACAACACTGCTGTTATTCCATCCCTGTGTCGATCAATTGTTCAACAACCACTGTGAATTTAAAACCATCAATTCACATATTGGCATCACCTATGCAGAAACTTTATTTCTACCCCACCTGCATAACAATGCTGACAGCCAGTCACTATATATTTTGAAACGGTACTCATATCAGTGACAAACTTCCTAATTATCAGAAACGATGTACACTAAGCACACCTGATTCTACCACATACATGTTTAATCTGTAATTTTTGATCTAGACATGCTTACACCTTCTGTATAACACCAGCAATTCCACTGATTGTGTATTCACAAAAGTCACTTAATATGTGCAACTGTCACGTTTCCAAGTATATCCTGTTGCTTTTATTCTCTTGAGTATCATAAGTAGGGCTCCCGATTTTATGGTATTTATTTTTTTGCCATTTCCGTCTGTATTTATCCATATTTATTTTTGGGGCATTTTATCTGTATTTATCCACATTTATTTTTGCGACAAGCAAAAGACGACGCAACAACTAGTATTTCTCCACATTTATTTAAATTGACCCAGGAAAGAGGCTGTAGGACAAAAATACCGGTTGTTAAATGTTAGCTCTAACATGGCTTTAAGTCAGCCCAATTGTTTTTACCGGGAAACGAAGTGGACTAACTCATAGCTGCCAAAGTTTCAGATTGACATGTGCGAAATTTTTATAATTTCAGTGAAATTATGAAAGACGTTTTTATGACTGAGTGGCTTTGTTACCACCAAAATCAATCAGGCACACTTACTAATCCAACTCAACAATGGTGCTGAGTTAATCTGCCCTCAGAAGGATGAAAGGAACAGCCAGCCCTGCTGAAACCTCAACCTAAACCTGATCTGCAGTCAATTATGTGAAATTTGTAGCACGCAGATGAATAATGCCTCGGGCAGCCTTTGAGATTACACATTGTGGGAGCTGCAGACGTCCGCGCATGGCAATGTACCAATAGGCCACTCGGTGTGGCGCTGTGCTTGTCTGTCTGCAATCACTCTCCTGAAGAGCTATCACATGTGAAGTCTCACTGCCTCACATATGCAGCGAGTCCCCCTGCACACCCCACTTCCAAAATGCATATATTCTGGTCGGATCAAAGTACTACTCCCAGAAAACTAACATGCCTGGCTGTGTGCTATGTATGGAGATCTGAAGGTGAATGGTTGATAAGTGTTTCAGTACGGACTCAAATGGTTGGTAATAACTTAAAGTCCATACAGTGAAGTTAAAGCTACTGAATATGAAAGTTTGTGGCCATCGGCAAGTTATTACCTCTGAATGAAGATTTTCTCTAAATAAATGTATGCCAACAAATCTAGTAATTTCTGCTATGGTTCAGCCCAGAGGCGCAACTAGAGCCCAATTTCTGGGGGCGGGGGGGGGGGGGGGGGGGGCTGATTCTTAAACCAATATGCGAGTGGAGCTGCAGGGGCTCTAAGAAGGGGTGGAAAAAACAACAAAGCTTCATTGGCAAGCAAATGGTCTTTTAAAGACCTATGAAGTACTCAGGCGCGGCTGTGTGTGTGCCCGGGAAAGGTGTCTCAAACCAAGCAGACACCCAGGACCGAAGGGGGAGTGAGGGGTGGGAGGGTTAGGATGGGGCCCTTTCAGTCGCCTGGTTCAGCCCTCAATTGCGCATGGCTATGCATGTTGATTTTCTTAGAATTTACCTGCACTCTTTCTGCTATCACTGTGGCATTGCCTGGAAGCTGCACCACGGAACAACAGCTATATTTGCATGCAAGCAGAGCCGGGGTAGGCAAGGGCACAGCTGGCTAGCAGAGGCTGGGTGCGATGTGCACGAGGCCTGAGGGCTTGCGAGAGGCCCTGGGAGGGCGGAGTAGTGGCCCCTGCTCCTCACTGACACCTGCCACTGTTCCCTGCACTGCTGCCGTCTCACAGCGGCTCCTGTTGCGGAGGGTCGGGCCAGCCCCTGGGATTTCACTAAAAGACCCTAATTGGGAGGAATTGAAAGGAATTTCAGGCATCATGAACAGGGGGGGAGGCGCGGCAACTCTGAAGCAGCGCAGTGCAGCAACATTTACTTTGCATTTTGCAGACAAGTAGTTTTCCGTCTGTATTTATGTGTAAAAATGCCTATAAACGGAAAACCGAGAGCTCTAATCATAAGTCACCGAACAGTGTCATTTTTTTTACCCTCCATTGTCACTTCCGTAATATCATTGCTCCATGCTGTCACCTACTGCCTGTATTCCCTACATCTCCACTCAAAGATCCACTGGTCACATGATCACGCCCAAGCATCCTGTGCGTCACCCCACAACCGCCCGTGACCTCTTCCGGTAGCCACATGACCACTTAGCCACTCTCCTTAAATCCCCACCTTATACACACATCGGTCCCCTCGGATTGCAACCATACTCCACGTAGAAGCTGCATTGGAGGTAAGCGCTCGCTCTGCGTCCCGCTACACTCATATTTTAAACACAAAAGAAACCAACACCTAACCCAGATTTATCCCTCCAGGCCCATCGATTGATGACCTGGACTCCCCCCTCAATGACAGCACCACAAGCATTGCTCTCGTACCGAGGTAAAAATCCCCGTGTCTTGGTCCGACATAGGCAGCACCGTGCTCCTGGGCACTTCTTATCACTTCACCCTCCCCTCCCCTCCACGCTGCCATATCCGTTACACTAAGCCATAAGTTCTCAGCATGGCCATCCTTGTCTTCAATCCTTAAGACAGTATTTAAACAAATGGAGCCTCACCTATATGTATGCACATCAACATAAGAGACCAACACGAAAAGGGACCTCTTCTTGTTAGTGTCCCCAGGGATTTGTAAATAACATAAATCCTTTGGTCAGGATGTGTATAAATACTAAGAATCACACAGGACCACAATTACTTCATCCACAAAAAAAGTGTGAGAGATAGAGAGAGTACCTCACGGTAGCACCACCCGAGGGGGTTCCCGGTTAGTATTTACCGGTATACCCACTTCTCATCATTGGCCACTCTCTCTATGTGAAAAGACAAAAGTGCACTAAGAAGAGATAATAGTGCAGACGTGAGAAATAGTGATGTGAAAAACACAAATAGTGACAAAAATCTCACCACAAACACACACTTTGCAGTGTACAGAGAAAAGATATAAGGACCCCTAACCAAACACACAAACAATATATAAATGTGTGGTAGGGTTATGCTTGCTTTACCGTTTTATTCTGATGCAGCAGAACCCCACTTCTTAAAAATGGTAAACCTGTACCATAACACTTTCTGTTCTCAAGCCGACATGTTTCATCGCTGTTCTTTTAGCGATTTCATCAGGGCAATGAGGGGTAAGAAATTCTCAGTCTTTTCATGCAATTAATGGACCTGTGTGAAAGATATAAAAGGAAGACGCTAAAAGCGCCGTTCAGACCCCTACAGTTGGGGCATCACCGAAGCAGCTTAGAATTGACACACAATTTAAGGTAATTTTACCTTGAGGGTGCTACGTTAGCGCATACCAGCACCACTCATGGGGGCACCGTGTCAAGCGTCCACGTGTCCCAGCATGTGACCAACAATAATCACAGCCACCTATGCGTATAGGGAGACAGAGATCATACAAATGCAAGTTAGTATCCCCATAGATACAGGTAGCTATTGCGATATCACCAGGATGATCTTGTCCAGTGAATTCTCGATCAACCTGCCCCCTTGATACGCTACCCATTGTCCGATTTTTGAGGCGATACATACATATGCAAGTGAGCCGGGGATAGAAGGGAAGTAATGCTTCAAAGTCCCCCCCGCATAACCCACTCTGCGTCATAATGTTACAAATGTTCTGCTCATGATTAAAAATTCGAAATCAAAGATTCGATAGTGCGTCCAGAGCCGTCACCTCTATTGCAGATAGCGAGTGTAATTTCATTGGTGCAATAAATCCCCATTCACATTCACACCCGCAATCAACCACCCAGCCTCCTTACTGTCGCCGAGTCCCTCCGGCGCTTCCGACGATCCACGCATTCACTCACTACCGGGATGCGGAAGTAGCCGGAGGGGGAGACGCGACTCCGCCCACCACGTTGACGTGAGGCGCGGCCATCTTAGAATGGGTTCGTAACAGTCCCATATTACTACTGGTATTGTAGTTTAAGGCGATGTTGGTGATCCCTGACTACCTCGGAAGTATAAAGCAAGGATGGGGCCCTTATAAAGTACAGCTATTGGATAACTAAGGCCCCTCTTTAAGTGATATCAACACGGACCGAAGGCCTAATGGAAGTGATGGATTATTCCGAATTAGTTATATGCAGGGCTGCTAGGTTATATGATTACCAAATACTGTCCCAGTGCCCAGTATATACACTAAGTCACCCCAGGTGATGATTAGTTAATCGATAAACCATCAGAGGGCCGGCAAGTGTGTGTTCAAGCGCACAGTTCCTAATATTTCAGTAGTTGCGCCTAATCGTTATACATGTGTGAATGGGCAGAGACAGGGGCAATTACACTGAAGCACTGCATCTTATACTGTTGTGGTGGTTGTAGCCATGGGGGGCAATGGAAAGTGGGCAACAACAGAGCCCTGTTATCGCCTACTAATCCTATTCCATTCGATATTTTCGTTGAGTCCCTCCTGGTCAGCCTTCTCCAGAAAAATCCATTTCGCTTCTTTTCTTGCTAGGATGTTCTCCAGGTTGTGAGTTTCACCCACCACCTTCTCCAATACAGTCCACTTCAAGTTTTTGGGGTCATGTCCCGAGTATCTTCGGGCAGGCGCATCTCCTCCTAGTCTAATAGTCCGCTTAGAGCCCAAAATCTTCTTGGAAGACAAACAATTCCGGGTGGATTGGAGTTTCATCGCTAATAAATGCACCCGGGATTGGTTAATCTTAATAATTAACACGGCAAAACGCCTTAGTGAGGCTCTGCTTAAAGAGATATTGGATTTGGAGGAGAGTCTTAACAATAACCAGGCTCTCACAGATGCTAAGGACCAGCTAGCCCGTATTCAAGGAGATCTGACTGAATACAGAACGTATCTGGTTAATCAAAAAATCAAAGGTCTCAAAAAGAACCTTGAACGACACACCCACACATGGGCCTTTCCATATATTGAGGACGAATATTACGAAAAACCGGCCGAGCAAGCGAGGGCACAACCTTTCCAGAGGCGGGGGCAATTCCATCAGAGAGGCGGCCAGAGGGGTAGTAACAGACGCACACCAAACAACTGGCGATTCGATAGTACAAGCAGTGAGGACGCGGAGGGTCCAACACGTCAGACAGTACCAACAAATAACAGGGTCAATTTTGCTCCGGAGAATAGATCGGACGAGGACCTAGGAGCGTTATTGAGGTCTTTTTTAGGCCAGCCTCAGAGAGGGGGGCGAGGGGGCAGGGGACAACCACAGGGACAAGGCAGAGGGAGAACACAACAGACATGGCAAACATTTTCACCCCGCGTCACACGGAGCAGAACCAGCTCATTTCGCAACTAGGGGGAGGGAATGAACCATCATTTCCCATTATTAACAACATTGTAGTAAATCTATCCTCGTATGAATTGACACCCATTGAACAGAGTGTTCTCAATAAGGGGCTTGGATTTGTACCAACACCGAAACACGACCCCTTTTTATGTAGAACAGAAATCTCTGAGATGATGAGGAAAATAAAGCTACATAAATTTTTTACTGACAAAGAACGTACACCCCTCTCTCTCTTTGACACCAACTTGCGCAGACCTTCCAATTTCTGTCCTCCTCTGTCACTCTTAGGACCAGAAGTGGCCGTATTCGAACAACTTGTCACCCAAGAGATTGAATCGCTGGAAGAGACCTCTGGACGTCCCTCAGGTCATAACTTGACCAAGGAAGAATGGCAGGCAATTGGAAATTTACAAAGGAATGTGGCTATTACCATCAAGCCAGCCGATAAAGGCGGTGCCGTAGTCATACTCAACACCGTTGACTACGAAACGGAAATCCTAAAACTCTTGGGGGTCCGCACCAATTACCAGCCTTTGATGCGTGACCCCACACCTGACCTTGCCGACATCATCAAGGGCATGGTGTCAGATGCAGTCTCTAAAAAGTGGATCTCTGCTAAGGAGGCGGACTTCATTATCAACAGCAATCCAAGGGTGCCGGCATTTTACATCTTGCCAAAAATTCACAAGCCCCAACGTCCGCCTCCCGGGCGCCCTATTGTTTCTGGGATCCAATCCATTCTGGAACCTTTGTCCCAGTTTGCCGACTTCTTTCTCAGGGAAGCGGTAGTGACCCAGGAGTCATATGTACAAGATACCACGGACATTCTGAACATCTTGAAGGAAACATCTTTTGACCCTGCTAACCAACTACTGGTTACAATTGACATCGAGTCACTGTATACCAGCATCCCCCAGGATGCTACGCTGGTGGCAGCAGCGCGGGCCCTGGGGTCGATGGAGTGGTTCTATGACACACCACAAACATTCGTCATGCAGTGTGTTGAATTGGCACTTACAAGGAACTTTTTCGAATACCGGGGACAATTATACCTACAGACCTCCGGTACTTCGATGGGGGCCACATTTGCTCCCAGCCTGGCCTGCATTTATGTGGGCCAGGGCGAGAAGAATGTGGTCCTCCATGGGTCCAATCCATATAGAGAGAATATCTCTCTGTGGAGACGTTATATTGACGACGTCCTCTGTATCTGGACAGGTACAGAGGACCGGCTCAATATATTCTTACAATGGCTGAACCAGGTGGATGAGAGTCTCCGTTTCACTTGGACCATCAGTAACAGCTCAGTGGTGTACCTCGATGTTGACATCACAGTATCCGACTGCCAGTTGGTAACGAGTGTGCACCACAAAACTACGGATAGGAATTCCCTCCTCCACTACCACTCGTTCCATCCCATATCCCTCCGGGACAACCTCCCGGTGGGTCAGTTTTTAAGGTATAGGCGGAATTGTTCGTCCACAGAGACCTTTGTGGAACAATCCTCTGAGTTAGTCACCAAATTGAAACAACGGGAATACCCAACCAGAGTGATCAAACATGCACAGAAGAGGGCTTTCAACACCCCACGGGATGTTTTGTTGGAGCGCAACATCAAAGAGAAGCAACCATGCCTCCCAGTTGTCACCACCTTCGACCCCCTCTCAACCAAAATAAGGCATATAATAAGGAAACACTGGTCGATTCTTGACACAAGGAACCACAAAATGCCGACTCCACGTTTTGCATTTAAAAGAGCCTCCAATTTGCGAGATAAATTGGTACACACCCGTAACCCGAATACGGCGAAGACAAGCACCATTCCTCCTGGACACTATCCATGCGGAAGTTGCTCAGTTTGTGGCCTTACAACAGCCACAAAAAGTGCAACTCTGCGGGGGGGGCAAAACCTGGTTCCTTAACAGGTTTAGCAACTGCAACACGACACATGTCATTTACAGACTTATGTGCAGCTGTGGCCTTTACTATATCGGCCTTACCACTCGCAAGGTCAAGATAAGAGTACAGGAGCATCTTAGTACTATAAGAGCAAAGAAACTGACAACTCGCTTGGTACAACATTTTAACATCCCGGGACATGACCCCAAAAACTTGATGTGGACTGTATTGGAGAAGGTGGTGGGTGAAACTCACAACCTGGAGAACATCCTAGCAAGAAAAGAAGCGAAATGGATTTTTCTGGAGAAGGCTGACCAGGAGGGACTCAACGAAAATATCGAATGGAATAGGATTAGTAGGCGATAACAGGGCTCTGTTGTTGCCCACTTTCCATTGCCCCCCATGGCTACAACCACCACAACAGTATAAGATGCAGTGCTTCAGTGTAATTGCCCCTGTCTCTGCCCATTCACACATGTATAATGATTAGGCGCAACTACTGAAATATTAGGAACTGTGCGCTTGAACACACACTTGCCGGCCCTCTGATGGTTTATCGATTAACTAATCATCACCTGGGGTGACTTAGTGTATATACTGGGCACTGGGACAGTATTTGGTAATCATATAACCTAGCAGCCCTGCATATAACTAATTCGGAATAATCCATCACTTCCATTAGGCCTTCGGTCCGTGTTGATATCACTTAAAGAGGGGCCTTAGTTATCCAATAGCTGTACTTTATAAGGGCCCCATCCTTGCTTTATACTTCCGAGGTAGTCAGGGATCACCAACATCGCCTTAAACTACAATACCAGTAGTAATATGGGACTGTTACGAACCCATTCTAAGATGGCCGCGCCTCACGTCAACGTGGTGGGCGGAGTCGCGTCTCCCCCTCCGGCTACTTCCGCATCCCGGTAGTGAGTGAATGCGTGGATCGTCGGAAGCGCCGGAGGGACTCGGCGACAGTAAGGAGGCTGGGTGGTTGATTGCGGGTGTGAATGTGAATGGGGATTTATTGCACCAATGAAATTACACTCGCTATCTGCAATAGAGGTGACGGCTCTGGACGCACTATCGAATCTTTGATTTCGAATTTTTAATCATGAGCAGAAAATTTGTAACATTATGACGCAGAGTGGGTTATGCGGGGGGGACTTTGAAGCATTACTTCCCTTCTATCCCCGGCTCACTTGCATATGTATGTATCGCCTCAAAAATCGGACAATGGGTAGCGTATCAAGGGGGCAGGTTGATCGAGAATTCACTGGACAAGATCATCCTGGTGATATCGCAATAGCTACCTGTATCTATGGGGATACTAACTTGCATTTGTATGATCTCTGTCTCCCTATACGCATAGGTGGCTGTGATTATTGTTGGTCACATGCTGGGACACGTGGACGCTTGACACGGTGCCCCCATGAGTGGTGCTGGTATGCACTAACGTAGCACCCTCAAGGTAAAATTACCTTAAATTGTGTGTCAATTCTAAGCTGCTTCGGTGATGCCCCAACTGTAGGGGTCTGAACGGCGCTTTTAGCGTCTTCCTTTTATATCTTTCACACAGGTCCATTAATTGCATGAAAAGACTGAGAATTTCTTACCCCTCATTGCCCTGATGAAATCGCTAAAAGAACAGCGATGAAACATGTCGGCTTGAGAACAGAAAGTGTTATGGTACAGGTTTACCATTTTTAAGAAGTGGGGTTCTGCTGCATCAGAATAAAACGGTAAAGCAAGCATAACCCTACCACACATTTATATATTGTTTGTGTGTTTGGTTAGGGGTCCTTATATCTTTTCTCTGTACACTGCAAAGTGTGTGTTTGTGGTGAGATTTTTGTCACTATTTGTGTTTTTCACATCACTATTTCTCACGTCTGCACTATTATCTCTTCTTAGTGCACTTTTGTCTTTTCACATAGAGAGAGTGGCCAATGATGAGAAGTGGGTATACCGGTAAATACTAACCGGGAACCCCCTCGGGTGGTGCTACCGTGAGGTACTCTCTCTATCTCTCACACTTTTTTTGTGGATGAAGTAATTGTGGTCCTGTGTGATTCTTAGTATTTATACACATCCTGACCAAAGGATTTATGTTATTTACAAATCCCTGGGGACACTAACAAGAAGAGGTCCCTTTTCGTGTTGGTCTCTTATGTTGATGTGCATACATATAGGTGAGGCTCCATTTGTTTAAATACTGTGTGAGTGGGGGGCCGCCTTACCTATTCCTTCCCCCTACACCCCCAAGTGATTGTTCAATCCTTAAGACGCCTTCCCTGCGTCATGGTAATTACGCGACAACAGACTCCGTTCTTCCATGGTAAGCCAACTTCCTACTTTACCCGATTCCCACTGATACGCCCCGCTATCGGTCAAGCCCCCAACACTCCATCCTTTCTTCTTCAGGTCAACGCGCCTTGCCTGCAATCCTGATACATTATCTTCTGCTTCAAGTACAGGGCCACACTACGGGTATTAAGAGTTATGCTTTTGGCGGCACATGAGTGTGTAAAAATCGTTCTGCTTAATAGCAACGGCCATTACCACAGAGTTTTTCATTATGCACACCACTATTTTGGCACCTTGCTTCTTTGCGTCACCATTTGATTACTCAATGGGCGAGTTCCCTAATGCATGGACAGGATAAACACTTCCACAGACACCTGACTGTCCGAATTGTAGACACAACGCCATTTTCTCATGCATAATCCCTACTAGTTATTGCTACCCGTGTAACATGCCATTCAGAATGTTCTGTGTATTATATGCATATTCATTCCCTGACTCACCACCTTTTACGTTGTTTTTTCCTTCTCCCCCACTATTTTCTCCCTATTTTGTTTATACTGAATGTACCCTAAATTACAGGCAACTGTTTTCAGGCACTTTATCTGATAGTCCTGATGATGATCCAATATCGTACAGATAAGGATTGAAATGCCGTTGACATAGTTGTCAACCTTATACACAGTGATTTTCGCATTTGATATTGTGTAAAGTTGCCCTCTCTATTTGTTGTTTCACAAGTTATGTATTGCTCTATAGAAACAACCATAATTTGCGTGAGCCGTTTTACTTTGTTTGTCTGTTTTGTATGTGAGTCTATGGATACAGGCTTGCATACCCGCTGTTATTTGACTCGCAATTTTTTTCTATTTCTCAACTATTTCGCATATTAAAATTGCCTTTATCTGGCTGGATACTGGCACAAATATAGTACGGACTAGGGCTATATTCAATATATACACATTCCTGATTGTCCAAGGGACCAGTATCTCCTATAAAAAGAGATGTGTAATATTTCAGCAACAAAATGTAGGAAAGTAAACCCTTTAATAGGATGCAATTCGGTTTCATCAAGATGCCTCCTTGCAATGGTCTAAAATTAGTTTTAGTAATTGTGTGTCTGTTCTCTTGTTGGGAGGAAGCCTATCCAACCAGGTGTAATGACAGTCTAACTGTAGCAAAACTACTTGTTATATGGCTTATACCATGGTTTGGATTTCCAACCTCTTTGGAATCAGATAGAGGGACACATTTCAATAATGAAGTGATACAAATGCTTCTATCTACTTCTGTATCAGAGAGAGTGACATTTCCTTTTAGTGTACTACCAGTTATTTCTATTACAAAGTACAATTTCAATATTATTACCCAAATTATGATTTGATCTTTTCAGAAATACCTATGAAGAAAAGTGTAAATATTGTACCAGATGCACGCACTGCTGAAATAATAGTTGACTTTTTTCAACCTACACAAAGCATAGATACAGTACATGGGCATAGACATAATTTAACTTTCATTTTACAAAATGTAGAAAAACATTTTATAAATTCAATTGATGATAGATGTGTGGAAATTAGGAAAAAGGCTGAAACACAATAAAAACTTCCACCTTGGCCACACCGGGAGGGTGAAATTGAAAAGGGCTTTGGATTGGCAACATACAGGGAAGCTATGCATATTGAGACACAAAATTGAATTTAACCATCAATTTGTTGGTTCCAAGGAATGTGATCACACCTTCCGAATTGAGGGAGGTTGGGGTTTGTATCTCAGAGGAACTGATCCTGTTTTCCCAGGGTTGTACTATGTTTGTGGGAAAAATGCCTATTATAGGTTGCCAAAACTTTGGTATAGATGCTGCTATATGGGATTAGCTTTTCCAAAAATGTATCATGTTAATCAAGCTACCGGAATCAACGAATTTAAACATACACGTTTAAGAAGAGGAATTAGTGCTGCTGAAATAATTAGGGATATTTTTGGTGCAATGATACCATCATTTGGGGGTAATTCTAAACTCTCACAACATTTGGAAACTCTCTACTGTAGTTGATCATTTATCAAGCGACACAGCAGGAGGTCTCTTTGTAATAGATACAGCAATGTTTGCTATATGATCTGTGGTGTTACAAAACAGACTTGCATTTCATGTCTTACTCATAAAAGAGGGTGGAGTCTGTTACATGCTAATATTCCAACAGTGCTGTGCTCATATTCCTGACAAAAGAACAGTTGTGCGGGGATAAAGCAGCAATATTACTAAATTGGGAAAATATTTCACTGAATTGAAAGCTGATGGTGCATAGCATCCTATTGGAAAAGGAATTACTTCTGTCGGAAAATGGTTTGCGACATTGGGAGGTAGCGTAGTGGAGAAAATATTAACACATACTGACTATTGCACTGGCATATTAAAAATAATAATGATTTTTAGATATTGCAAAAGTACAACATTTGAGAAGCATGTTATGGGAATAAAGTAAAACAAGCATTTACAATGCAATAGGTCTCGCAGTTGTTAGAGTTTGAGCTATTGGCATTGTAAATGGCAATGTCTTTTATTTATGTGTTGGTTTTTAAAACATAAATAAAAGGCATTGTCATTTACAATGCCAATATGTTAAACTCTCGCAGATGCGAGACCTATTGCATTGCAAATGCTTTTTTTTAAGTAGCTGTCTGTGAACTTCCACTTGCAAGTCATGGAGCACGCCCAGGTCAAGCAGAATCTGTGGTGTTTCTAGACAACTGAAACAGCCAATTGTTTTATGGCCATTTCTTGCAGGGGCTTCACAAAAAACAACCACGAGGACTGACAGGGGAGACCCCTCAGAAATCCTGCATATTAATGTTTTAGGAGAAAAGATAGTTGCAAAACAATACTAGGCATGACCGTCTGGACAAGATTGGACAAAACCAAAGAAAAACAGCAGTCTTTTCCACGTTTGGGGTGTCTTTAAAGCCCTAGCCTAGCAACATTTTAACTGCACTCTGCATCTGCACTCTAAATCTTGAATCTGCACTCTGCACTCTGAATCTTGAATCTGCACTCTGAATCTTGAATCTGCACTCTACACTCTGAATCTGCACTTTGAATCTGCACTCTGAATCTGCACACTGAATCTGCACTCTGAATCTGCACTCTGAATCTTCACTCTGCACTCTGAATCTGCACTCTGCACTCTGAATCTGCACTCTGCACTCTGAATCTGTACTCTGAATCCGCATTCTGAATCTGCACTCTGCACTCTGAATCTGCACTCTGCACTCTGAATCTGCACTCTGCACTCTGAATCTGCACTCTGAATCCGCACTCTGAATCTGCACTCTGCACTCTGAATCTGCACTCTGAATCTGCACTCTGAATCTGCAGTCTGCACTCTGAATCTGCAGTCTGCACTCTGAATCTGCACTCACAATCTGCACTCTGGTTATGCACTCTGAATCTGCACTCTGAATCTGCACTCTGAATCTGCACTCACAATCTGCACTCACAATCTGCACTCACAATCTGCACTCTGAATCTGCACTCACAATCTGCACTCACAATCTGCACTCACAATCTGCACTCACAATCTGCACTCTGCACTCGCAATCTGCACTCTGCACTCGCAATCTGCACTCACAATCTGCACTCTGCACTCACAATCTGCACTCACAATCTGCACTCACAATCTGCACTCACAATTAGCACTCAGCACTCGCAATCTGCACTCTGCACTCACAATCTGCACTCACAATCTGCACTCTGAATCTGCACTCTGAATCTGCACTCTGAATCTGCACTCTGAATCTGCACTCACAATCTGCACTCACAATCTGCACTCACAATCTGCACTCTGAATCTGCACTCACAATCTGCACTCTGAACTCTGAATCTGCACTCTGCACTCTGAATCTGCACTCTGAATCTGCACTCTGCACTCTGAATCTGCACTCACAATCTGCACTCACAATCTGCACTCACAATCTGCACTCTGAATCTGCACTCACAATCTGCACTCACAATCTGCACTCACAATCTGCACTCTGCACTCGCAATCTGCACTCTGCACTCGCAATCTGCACTCGCAATCTGCACTCTGCACTCACAATCTGCACTCACAATCTGCACTCACAATCTGCACTCACAATCTGCACTCACAATTAGCACTCTGCACTCGCAATCTGCACTCGCAATCTGCACTCTGCACTCACAATCTGCACTCACAATCTGCACTCTGAATCTGCACTCTGAATCTGCACTCTGAATCTGCACTCTGAATCTGCACTCACAATCTGTACTCACAATCTGCACTCACAATCTGCACTCACAATCTGCACTCTGAATCTGCACTCACAATCTGCACTCTGAACTCTGAATCTGCACTCTGCACTCACATTCTGCACTCTGCACTCCCAATCTGCACTCTGCACTCACAATCTGCACTCTGCACTCACAATCTGCACTCACAATCTGCACTCTGAACCTGCACTCTGAATCTGCAACTGCAAAGCTGTGGGGCGTAGGGCAAGGCTGAGTGTGTTTTTTTGTGTTTTTACATTGGCACACAAACACTACTCTGTGTTTGGGAAATGTTGCTGCTATTGGTACAACCAAACCACATTCGTGATAAACCTGTATGTGTTTGCATTCCGGAGGAAGCCTGGACCACGCAATGAGCTTGTGAATTGTTTGCGATTGGCATGCTGCATTCCTCATTCTGTAATATGAGCTCTTGGGCCACTCGTCCCCCTGAGTTTATGTGACTTTTGCGTTCTCTTCAAAAGATTTACGACAAACACTACATAGGAAAAGCGATGACATCACTCACCTACGAAACCAAAAGCAGCCCGGGCTGAGAGTGAGGGCGGGGGCTGCCCGCGCATGCGAGATCCGAGCCCCGGCGCCAAACCTGAGTGCGGCATCTGAAGTCCCGGGTCCCAGGAGGGGGCCCGGGTGAAGACCAGCGCTGCGGAGGCAGTGGTGTAACGAAACTTCAGGGGGCCCCCCTGCAAGGTAAGTGGAGGGGCCCCCTCTGGACTCTATCAGGAACTCTCCGGCCAAAATGCTGTGATGAGGGGGCCCCCTGGAACTTTGGGCCCCCTGCCTCCTGGGGGCTTGCGGCAGCCTGTGTTACCCCCTGCTAGTCAGGTGCAGGTGACAGCTCCTCCCACTACTTTAGCTCAGGAAGGCCCATCAGTTGGGCTATCAGGATATACGGGGTGCACCTCAACTCCATTTGCGTGACTGTCTAGAATGAATGCACATACAGGCCCCTGTATGTCTAAACCAGATGTTGATTCCACAGGCAGGCAGAGGCACAGGATGGTTAAATAAGAAAAATGCCCATATTTTTTAAAAGTGAAAATGATACCTAAGATTTGCATCCTATACACGGAGTGCACTACTATGGTCCACTGCAATAGTGGAAACAATTTGAACACTACAAAGTGATGAATTCAACAGTTGAAACAACAAGTTAAAGTATGTATATGATCGATATTTAAAGAAAGTGTCCATTGAGGAAATAAAAAGATTGTAGGATTATCTTGCTCAGGTTTATTTAATATTCAAATAAAGTGAGTCATGAAAAGAAACATTCTTCATGGAGAGAAATTCAAATTCAACATGTAAACAGCTGACAATGTAGCTAATCCCAATGCATTTTGGGCATTCACAGTCGCCCTTTGTCATGGGAATCTACAAATGAAAAAATCTTCAATCAATATCACAACATCAATGGGTGTTATTGTTTCTTCAAAAAACAGTCTCTAAGTGAGCAGGACATACATGAGGCTGAACACATGAAAATGGTACGTCACTGTGTGCAATGAATGCGAAAGTCGATACCTGGAGCCGTGACCTCCAAAGTTTTTAAATAATCCAAACAAAGGTGGAATGTGAAACACACCAGAAACTGTGAGAATAGAGATGCACAAGCACCTGAGCTGAACAATCAGAAACCAATGTGTCGAGAAAGTGATACACGGGCATCATAAGTATACGAAAGGAAGCCAGAGTGTCACGAAGACCAGCAGCTGGTTCAATGGAGTGATGGACATCATTTCTACACTGGAAAACATGCTGAGCTGCATTTGTATATTAACTGGGAGATGACCCAAGTGACCAACAAATAAGCATGGGCGAATTTTGCGAATCTCGCGTTCGCGAATTTTGCGGATTTGCGAACTCGCAATCCGCAAAATCCGCGAATTCTCGCGAATTTGCGGATTTTTTTTTTGTGTGTTTGCGCGGGTTTCTGCCGGTTCGCGAGGGTTTTGTACAATGTCGCAAATTGCGAACTTACCTGTCGGGTCGCAAGTTTCGCGAACTTGTTGTTTCTACGTGTCCAGCCTGTTTGGGACACTCTTCTTCATCACTGCCACTCTCTGTCACCACTGCCACTCTCTGACTACTCATGCCACCCTCTGGCCCACCCATGCCACCCTCTGTTTCATCACAGCACCCTCTGGTTGTCCAGTCAGTGTACATTATTGTGGCAACGCAAGCACACCTTCCCGGCCTCAAGTGACCTGAATTAATTTGGGGCTGATTAATGTGTCACAGAATATTTTTTTAGCTGGCACCTGCTTCCTTAGTGCTTCCTGATTAGTGAACTTTTGCACTTGCTAAGTGCTTTCATTGTTGCAAAATTAGTTACAACACCTGCCCTGCCCCAACTGACAATAATGAATTAGGGGCTGATTAATGGATTTGAACTGCCAGCCTGGCTCCTGCTTGTCTCCCTTAGCTGTAATTCAGGACCTTTGTGGCATATGTGTAACTATTCTGAGGTTCAGAGCAGGGTCACATAATAGTTGCAACTGGCAACTGAACTCTGGAGGGGCCCCTCAGCAAGCACTACAGGAAATGGCTACTAATGATGAGCCTGAACTTTTGAACCTGGTAAGTAGTTACTTTCAGTTTGCTAAAATCGTATTTCTGCAATTTTGCACTTATTCGCGGGGCGCGAACTCACGCGAACTCATGCGAACAGTGCGAGCAGTGCGAGCAAAATCCGCTGCTCGCGGATTTGCGGATTTTGCGGGAGATTCGCGAATCTCGCGGATTGCGAATTTCCCGAAAATCCGCAAAATCCGCGAGCGAAACGGATTTTCCGCCCATGCTTACCAACAAACCCCTACTGCTAATCAAATCCCTCCAAACAACACGGCCAGCTAAAAACGATTGTAAAGTGAAAGAAAAGAGGTCCTTGGAATCACTACAACATATCAATCTGTTATAGAAAACAAACAGCGCTGGTCGGTGAATGATTGAACAAACAAGCAGAGTTACGCGATCCCCCAAAGAGAAACCAGTACGATCAACTCACTGTGGTGAAATCCAGAAACCGGCATAATACTGGAACAATACGTAACAACTGCGATGCCCCAGAAACACTTTCTAAAAGTGTCATTTTCAAACATTCAATTTTAAATCCACCGCCACTAAAAGATGTGTTATTAACTTCTGAGCTTAGAGAGCCCAAACTCCAAATATCCAGCTGCTCCCAATTGAAAGTTACACTTGTAAAATGATACAAGGCAGCTCCAATAATATCCTATTGGCGAGCTAGTCCTGGCAATAGTGAAGAACGAAATTGGCAGTATTGCACGATCATGACATGTAATACATACCTGCACATGTCCTGCTTTTAACATATACTGCACCCTTTCCCTGGGAGTGTCTTGGGCCTCCCTTAGGGGTGTCTAACATGTAGTAAAAGGGAGGGTTAGGGCCTGGCAAGAGGCTGCACTTGCCAGGTCGACTTGGCAGTTTAAAATTGTGCTGAAAGGCACTGCAATGGTAGGCTGGAGACATGTTTACAGGGGTGCTTATGTGGTTGGCACAATCACTGCTGCACGCGCCTTAGATGCATTTGATTTACAGACCTTGGGCACACGCAGTGCACTTTACTAAGGACCAGTAAATCAAATATGCAACTTATGGAGAACCCAGCAGAATTAAAAATTACGGATGTAACATTTGCACTTGAGCACTGATTAGCAGTGGTAAAGTACATAACACAGCAAAATAGAAGTCCAGCATAACATAAAAAATACAGGCGGTAGAGCAAATAGACAGAGGAAAACACGTCAAGGATGCCAGGTCTTGCAACTGCTTAGAGATCTTTGAGTGATGACAGGTCACATTGCCTCTCTCTCATCGTCTCATGACCTCAAAAGACAGAGGTCAGTCACAGGTGTCCAGGGATAATTGGTGCACCTGAGCCCACTACAAAAGAGCGCCTCGATCCACGAGAATCCACTGCAACAATCAATCTAAATTACACCGTGCTGTGTTTGTTTACACTTCCTCTCTCGGGTGGGCTCTTTTTAGATGTGATCCCATTTGTAGCTCAGCAGTCAGCAGTTTACCATGGCAGAGCAAGAGAAGGATGATCCGCACTCTGCTGCTTTTAGTCCAGCTCACTCATTTACGTGTATTTTGTTTCCTGCAAGTGTTGTTTTTGTTATCACAGGGGAGGGGCTTGGCCTGATTCTTCGCCCCACTACGAGCAAGGAGCCACATGAATATCACCTGTGTATGTCCATTACGAAGTGACGCTAGAACACGTTTTATTTTAAAAATGGATTGGGCCCCGGAAGGCGTTCTAACAATTTTGAGGCGCGGTGCTCATCTTATCAGCATGAAAAGGATGAAATGCTGAGCCGAACTTGCTCTGATTCCAAACTAGTGGCCATTAGGTTACAGGTGTATCACTGCAACAGGTGCATCAACCAACTGAGCTAGTTTGAAAAATTCGGGAGTGCGAACATACTAGATTATTAATGTAAGTTTCCTTTTGTAATGCCTGCTTAGGACAGCTGCTAATCACCAAACATCTCAGGCAGAGCCACACATTTTTCCTTGAATTAAGCAACTATAACGATGATGCATATGTCATAAGTACATAGAAAGCTCACGAAAGTAAGCATGTGATGCTATACATTTAAAAACATGATGGAATAACAATCTAGTATTTTAGCGTGTCATCTTAACAAGACCAATGCATTGAACACCGTTACGTTGGCTGATAAAAGCGCATTTTATTTACAGTAGTCTAAAAGAGCAAAACTGCAGGAAAATGTACCCTATACAAAATAAAAATAGCACTACTCTGCGCGCCGCCACTCCCACGCACCATTTTAATTATGAACACCTGGCCCGCCTCCTGGGCGTACTGCGCAGTGCGTACCCCTACCAACTATTTAATTAATTTTAAAAAGGCTCAGGCATCCAGGCCGGCAGGGCGTGCGCACCACCCACCCACTGCACCATAATTTAATGTTTATAGGCGGAGGCCCGTTACCGTCCGTCCGTGCACGGCTGCTTCGCACTGTAACTATTATAATATAGGCCTGCCTGCTTGCTTGCTTGCTTCAGCCTTCAGCAGCAGCTTACTGCATCTTCCTTAGTCCTCTGGTGAGAGTGAGGGGGCCCTGCCGAGGGGCGTGGCGGGCCCCTGCGGGGGGCCTATGTTAGTACGCCCCTAAATTAGTTAATAGTTAAATTGCCCGTGACCGTCACGTCAACGTCCCTTGCGTACCGTGCGTGAACGGTTTTAATAGGCCTGGTAAAGGGTTTGCTGTCTTCCTCTACCGGTCCGAGAGTGAGTGACGGGGCCCCTGGAGGCTGGAGCGTGGGGGCCCCCTGCGGGGGTCTGTATTATTACCCCCTGTAATTTAATGTTTAAATAGATCACGTCACCGTCTGTTGCGGCGTGCGAGCACACTGATTAATTTAGGCTTGCTGCCTTGCTTGCAGCGGCAGCCGTCTTCTTCTTCTGAGGGGCCCCTGGAGCGTGAGGGCCCCCCGCACCGGAAACGGAACACGCTAAAAGAGCCCGGTGAGTTGGGGGGGGGGTGTGCGTGCGTCTGTCTGTGTGTGTGCCTGCCTGGTCCTGTGTGTGTGCCTGCCTGTGCCTGCGTGTTTGCCTGCCTGCGTGTGTGCCTGCCTGTGCCTGCGTGTGTGCCTGCCTGTGTGTGTGCCTGCCTGTGCCTGCGTGTGCATGTGTGCATGTGTTGTGAACAGCCGGCTGGGATCGGAGCACGTGACCTGATCCGATTCTGGCCGGCTGCGTGCGCGTGACAGTCTGTTGTCTCTGCCTAGTCCTTGAACGGGAAAAGGACTGAAATGATTACAATAGATCGCTTTGCGACAGCAGGGGCTTTTGCCCCTGCAATCGCAGGCGCGACCTAAAAATAAGAAATTGAACTAGAAGACAGACAATATGGGTACTATGATTTATTAAAAGCTTTAGAACAAACTAGGCTAAAATTAATGAAGATATCCACTTTATAAATGTGGCATCAGATAAAGATAAAGATAAGAGTGTGAGTGCTCGATTCACAATCAAAAGAGGAATTGATAGAGCATGGGTGTTACCTTTCGTCTATTTCTATGTATTCACCTTGTGATATTTTTATAAGCACATGACTAATGTGTGTTAGGTTACCACGTTGAAGAAAATGCACAAATTAAATTTGATTTAGATACTGCATTGTTAAGCATGCAAAATTTTAAACATAGGTTTGTGAGGACATTTAACCGTAAACAAACTAATGTAAAGTTTATCAAATGTATTGATATGTTTTTCTTTATACATAAATGAATGTAATAAACAACTGATAACATTAGAATGTGTAATGAGAGCTCTTGCATTTAAGAGAAAACTGATGCTACAATAAGTTGTGCTATGTAAGGTTTATTTTAAATATGCCTTCCAATTCTGAATGATGTATTAACCTATAACGTGAAAAGAGGATAGAAAATTAGCATGTGAAATATTAATGAAGTGTTAAAAAAATATTAGCAGTACTTTTTGCTCACATAATGTATATTCAAGTCATTGATCTGCTAATTGAATAACTAATGCATGGTATTCAATAATAAGATTAATATTTTAGCATAAATTCTTCATGCACAAGCTGTGTTTCATGAAGGCCTCAAACTTCCTTTTCTTTCTAGCATAAACTTATGAACTGAATAGTCTAAAGCCTATCGTGAAGTTTCTACTTATGCTTTAACACTCAATAATTCCTTTTACGTTTGTAGCCTATTTGACTGGACTAACAACAAAATTGTTACTTCCAAGATCACATGCTTAAGAAAGAACTGACAAAGGATGAGAACATGAACTCGCCTGTTTCCTAAATGTCACAACCAATCATATGACAAGGTACAGTGGTATAATTTTACCCACTACATTATCTCATCCTACTGAAACTAACCAATGGGACAGAGTAGTCTGACAAAATTGGTGATGTTGAGGTGTGTAAACCATAAAAAGATGGAGTGTAATGGCCCAGGGGTGGTTCCTTTCCTGCCCACCTTCTCTACTCATCTTGTGGTATGGAGACTGATGAATTGGACTTCCAGATTAAAGTGAACTGTGACAAAATACTGCGTTTGCTGCCAGCTGGTATGCATGCCTAGTGGAATCTTTCTGGCTGACAGGTTTCCACAACAGCTGTGGCATTGACGCTGCAGTACTGACAGGGGCAGACAATTCTGTCCATGAACTGGAACTGATCATTTGGTGAATTACTGAACTTTCATCCCTAGGATTTGTACAAGAGATAATTGCTTTGTATAGACTCGCTTCATTAGTCTATAATCTCCCTTGGTTGAGGAAGATAATTCCTGTCAGATTGAATTTCACAGTTTGTTAATGCTTATTAAATCCTTTCAATTTATAAATTAGATTCCTATACTAATCATTTGAAATTTGATAAAGATACAATTTGAGATAAATTACTCTTCTGACTCTGTTTCATTATTTGGTTGTGGCCCATTAAATCTGAGAAATCCCATCAGTAAAGATTGAATGTTAACAATTATCTTATTCCAGGTTCTAATTTGATAAGTGTTTATCCCCAAAATATTCTGGTCTCTTTCAGCACAGAACAAGATACATCGGAGAATGTAATGAGATAAATGTGGTAGCTGAGGTTATTCTGAGATAGAAATGTAAACAACTAAAATAATTTATGAGGCCCAACACATTTATAACACAGTCACAGGTCAGCACACCAGGGCAGTAGTCCTTAAGAGCCGCAGTCCGGCAGAGTGGCTTTCATTTCAGCAGCAGAGCAGTAATGTTTCCTGGCGGAATTTCCACAGGTCCTGAAGTGTATTGAAGTGTTGGTCAAAGTCAAAGTCAAAAAATCTTTCATAGCGCACATATCACCGTTTGTCTCAAGGCGCTTGCACGCCCTTCAACTGGCTGAATTGTATCTCATTTCACTTGGAGAACAGCCATGTTTTTAATTCACTACAGAAGCGTCGGTTTTCTGGGATGGACATAAGATGGGGCGGAAGCTGGTTCCAAAAATACAGGGCGAGATGGGAAAAAGATCGGCCACCGTTACGCACAGTGCGAGCCCGCAGTTGAAGTAAGAGGAGCTTAGAACTGGATCTAAGAGTTCTCACAGGTTGTTTTTTATTCAGTTTATTCCCAATATAACCAGGACCGGTGTCGTCAAAGCTTTTATGTGTGAGGCTTAGGATTTTATACTGCCCTCTCTACCTAATTGGAAGCCAATGAAGAAGCTTCAAATTGGGGATGGATGGATGGCGACCTAGGAGGCAGATCTAGGATTAATCGGGCTGCCGTGTTCTGGTGTCTGAGGTCAAGTATTTATACCCAGTTGTGTGAAGTGGGGAGAATCTTCTAGAGATATCCCTTTAAAATCCCCAGGCATCCTCCCTTCCCTGTCCTAGCTCTAGACTAACTACAAGACGTATTCAGCTATATGTGGATAGGCAGGACGCAGTCTATTCAAGTGTAAGTAGGGCTCTGCCGTCCCATCCTGACAGTGATGGCCCATCCAAGCACACCTAAGCTCTCTATTGTGTGTAGCTGTCTAGGAGCAATACACAAAGGCCAACTGTCAGCTACACTCAGTCATGTGACTCAGAGACAGACTTCAGGTAATAAATGACTAAGGCAGCAAATGTCAACTTCTAAAAAGTGGAATTTTCAAAACTGTAATTTAAAATACGACTTCACCATGAGTTAGGATTTTTCATTACGAATCAAAAGACACCAAACATGAACTGATGACCTGCTTCTTTTTAGAAATTACAACTGATTAAATGTATAAGCTAACTTCAATGTTTTCCTATTGGAGAGGTAGGCCTTGCAGTAGCGAAAAACAAATTGAGGAGTTTTTCACTATCAGGACATGTAAAACTTAAAAGTACATGTTCAACTTTTTAAATACCCAGCACTCTGCTCTCTGGGCTGTCCGACTCCATGGCCTACCCTGTGGGTGACTTATATGTATTAAAAACGAAGGTTTGTGGTTGGCAAGATGTTTTTATTTTAAAAAAGGGGTTATCCAAGTGCACTCCTTTGTTCATAATGGCTGACTTGTCAAATCTAAGCATTGTAATCTTTTTTTGCATGCAGCCCGAAAAAGTGGTTTACCCTACAACCACATCTTGAAAGGTCATCAAAAGCCGTAGCGAAATAACACTCCTGTGCGTCTGGCACATGAGTGTTACTTAGCTCCCCCTTTTTGATGAACATTTTTTTTGCCAGGTTGAAATGCCAGTTACAAACTGCATACACAGGCTGCAATGTCAGACATGAAACATGTTTAGAGGGCTACTTAAGTGGGTGGTACAATAAGTGCCCACTTGTAGCTTTTAATTTACAGTCCCTGGGTGCACAGAGTACCACTTTACTGTGGACTTATAAGTAAAATAAAATGCTAATTGGGGATAACTTAATGTGGCCATGTTCTTAGGAATAAGCACATACATGTCCGTTAGCATTGGTCAATGATGGTAACGTGCGCAGAGTCCTAAGGCCAGCAAAACTGATCTCCACCAAAAAATCGAAAGGGGAAGGCATTCAGTTTGGGGAAGACCACCCTAAAGCTGATAGGTCCAACACTGAAGCTGTTTGTTTGTGATGGATGATTAGCAAATGATAGCAAATGGAAGAGGTGTCAGTGCCATTATGTTGTTTGTTCCTTCACTGTCATTTGCCGCTGTTAAACATCAGATCTTCCCATAACGCCTGTCCAAAAGGCACAATCAATCAATCAATCAATGACATTTATAGAGCGCACTACATACCCGTAGGGTCTCAAGGCGCTGGGGGTGGGGGGGTGCCGCTACTGCTCGAACAGCCAGGTCTTCAGCTTCTTCCTGAAGGAGAGGTGGTCTTGGGTCAGGCGCAGGTCGGTCGGGAGGGAGTTCCAGGTCTTGGCGGCCAGGTAGGAGAAGGACCTTCCTCCTGTAGTCGCTCTTTGGATGCGGGGGACGGCGGCGAGGGCGTGGTTGGCTGTTCGGAGGTGGCGTTTGGGAGCGTAGAAGTTGATTCGGCTGTTGAGGTAGCTCGGGCCTTGGTCGTGTAGGGCTTTGTGTGCGTGGGTGAGGAGGCGGAAGGTGATTCTTTTGTTGACGGGGAGCCAGTGAAGGTCTCTCAGATGTCCGGAGATGTGGCTGGTTCGTGGGATGTCGAGGATGAGTCTGGCTGATGCAATTATAGTCTAGGCCTTAGATTGGATTTTAAATTTATTTCTGAAACATCCTTTTCACTTCAAATAGACTACTCAACTCGAACCCTAAGCAATTTCAAAAACATGATATTCAGCACTCTTCTCTCCTTCTGTTTAACCCATATCATAGACCCTTGGTATATCTGCTTCAAAGACTGGATTTTTTCAATTTGAACTTGCAGGGAAGGAGATTTTGACTGCCCATAAACACACACTTCCCTCGGTTTTGAAGGTAATGCATTGGTCGATGAGCACAGCTTGAAGCCAAATCCCTCTAAAACCGGCATTCTCCTGACACAGAACTCCCACAATGTTTGTGTGTGAAGTCTATAGCCTCAACGATGGGTCCCTGCTCAGCTCAGGCTAGAAAGGCCAGTACCTCAAAGTCATGATTGACTGTGTACTGTTTATTATTTAAGGATTCAGTCCCACCTGTTTGTAACTTCCTGCAAAAAGCAAGTATGAAGAATGCATTTTTGCAATCTTGATTGGATATTGGCAGTAAAGTTTATCGGGCCTACCAGCTAAATAAAGACCCAGATCACAATGCATTTGAAAAGATGTTTCCCAGGTCCTTTTTTGACTCAGGACATTAAACACGTGAAAACAGGTACTTTGGACTCCCCCTCTTTGTTTCTTAGGGTAAAAAACACCTTTTGCCAAATTGTGCTCATTCTCTGTATATCTCTGCCTAAATACTGAAGTGCAAACTGGGGTGGTAAATCGAATGCAGTGGGGCAAAATTATGGAACTCCATGCCTCTTCAGATAGGAGTGAAGTCTAATCCTCTACACTTTACGAACAAATAAACACTTTGAGCCGCATTTAGGGCCAGAGTTACACAGATTTGGGTTTGAGACTATCTAATAGCAAATTGGTGTCATTCGCTACAATGTAATGACAAACAGCTACGTAAAAATGTGTGTTTAACTCAGTTAACGATTTCCAGTGGGTCGAAAATAGGCCTAACAGATTGATATTCATGAGCTAGGTCTCGTTTGCAGCCCATTGGGAATCGCAAAAATGACAGTGATGGGGTTCTGCGGGGGTCAGCAGACCTCCATGTCTGTGATTGCTTTTAAATAAAGAAATTTGTTTTTGAAATGCAGAACATTTTTCTTAAAGGAAAATAGGATAAGTTTCAAAATGTAAAACGAAAAATTGCCTGCTCTTAAAAATGTTTCCTCAACATTCACAAAAGGGAAGGGGCCTTCACGGACACCTTCCCATTTGCAAATGGGTTACCACCAACCAGGAGTAGGCGATACAATGCACATTTTTTTTGCGACTGCATTTTGGTTGCAAATCATTCCCACATACCACTGTGAGTCGCTATTAGGAAGGGACCCCTAAGCACCCTTCCGAATACCGAATTGCAAACCCAATTTGCGATTCAGCAACAGGTTACAGAATTGCAAATTCGTGATTTGTACATAAATAAATGCTTTTTTGCAGTCACAAACGGCCCTATTCTGTGAATTGGGCCATTAGTACTCAAAAAAGCTACATACATCTTACCTTAGAGTTTGTTGGGCAGCATACACTTCCAAAAAGATTGGTCTGAATTCACAATCGGGCAGACTGTCCTGTTTCTGCAAGAAATGCCCCCGCTGACTCCGCTTGTGGCCCAACAGTCTTGGGGCTATCAATTTAAGTACATATGTGGTGTGCCTTATTACAACAGAGGATTTAATGTTGTTTTCTGTTTGAGCACAGCATAAAAGGCCTCGTAGTCCCGAACAGATTTAAAAAAATTACTTCCACAGTCCAGCAAAAACCTCCCAAAGTGTCAGGGTCATTAGTATTGTGTTTTACGAATACAAACTCCCAGTTTGATTAAAAAAAAAAAGAAAAGAAGTTTACTGAGCAATTGCATCAAAGCCAGCAAGCTTTCAGTGTTTTCAGAGATGGCACAAGATCTTCATCAGGCCAGCTGGGATCTCTAAATATATCTTGTGGATGGGTGGGTCACCCGCCAAGCTCTAATAAAAGATTCCAATGGTTATTAGACAAGCAAACCAAATGAAATAGTCATCTTAGGACCTCAGTTGGACTCTCTTTAGCACCAACACACTTCTTTTTTATTGAATGTTTACGCTCTCTGCTTTAGTGATTTCTAAGCTCAGTTATCTCGATATGCATAGAAGAGATACATATGATTTACTGCAAGTGAAAATGTAATTTAAATATTCTTTGCACGTGTTTATTGATTTATTGATGGAGCTATTCAATATATTTCTTGCATTTGAGTAGCACTCAAGCAGTAAGGAGGTTACTTCAGAACGCTAATACATCACAAGTTTACAATTGACATGTACCATGTCACTCAAGTTTTTGCATGTATTCATGATACTAGAGTTTTAAATATAAATGAGAAAAACATACAAAGTGCATAGATTTTTAAAGCATGTTTCATCATTGCATCAAAACTACCTTACAGCCATGCTCATGAGCCCACTCTCACCTTTTCTAAGGAATTGTCCCTTTGTCATATCCATTACTTCTTCAGGCACCCTGGAATAGTTACACATGTCATTGTTCTTCATTGCTTCGAATGAACTATTTTTGACCACTCTATCAATTGCATCTTCATCCAGCTTCTTGCCAAGGAATTCACAGATACGCACCACGCTGCCATGCAGGTCCTATAAAAGCAAAGAATATATTTGATTTTTAGAATACCCTTATAGGTGAGGGTAGATTGACCACCAACTTTAGCTGCAACTGGAGGTTTGTTGGTATGTATTTATGTGATTTATTTATAAAGTTTTATATATCACAAAAAATTATCTGTGAGGGTATCAGAGTGAGTGACAGGTGATATGAAGTAAGAAACAAGCAAGACACACGAGAACAGCCACTTACCTGTGATAGGTGCAAACTATATAATTTATGAAACTAAAGAAAGTAACCTCCATAGGATAGGACAATAGACATGATCCAATAAATGAGTAAATGATCATGGGTAAAGATCAAGAGACAAATGTGACCTAAGGCGGAACTTTTTTCATAAGTAGTGTTTTAACCTCTTTTTTTAAAGAGGCAGCAGAAGGTATCAGTCTGCTTTCCGGAGGCAGGGAGTTCCCACATTTTCAGAGAAATATCCGAGAAGGCTCAGTTGCAAGTTTTCCTTTTTATTGAATATCTTCTGTTTTAGCAACAAGGGGCAGGTGCCTCTAGAGGATCTGCAACCACCAGATAATTCTAATTATTGTGCCTAGTACCTTGGTGGGCTGTAGTGTGAAGATTTGTGAGTCATGCACGCAATTTTTTGTTGTATTTTTGCCTGATAAGGGAGCCATTTTTAGACAAGTATTTCAATGTGAAGTAAATAGGTAGGAACCATAGAGCTGACTGAGACACTCACACCTTATCATAGTGTTACTGTTAGAGTAGATTTAGCAATAGACATTCCTGCAAATTTTTATATGTTTAAGTTATTACGAGGACTAAAAAATGAATTTACTAGGCTATTTTGGTCTGGTTGCACTGACAGCACAACGCGCATGATTTCTCTCTCCTATGTTTTTCCATTTTACCATTTTCAGAACATCATCAAAATGGGATGTATGTTTGCGGAGTTCTTTTGCTCTGTATTAACTAATGTGCGACAATGTTCTCATGTTTAAAAAAAATAAAGGCTGTTTCGGCCTCTAAGGCAGTGGGGATCATTATTATCCATAATTTGGGTAGAGCTTAGAGTATCCCGATTTATGTAACAGAATTTGAAAGATAGGTTTGTGTCATGTAACTTCATTATATCAGCCCTATGTTGCCCTCTCACCTTCTTTAAAGGGCATGATTCTCTATTCCTCAGAACTTATAAAAGGTGCATTATTGGAGATGTGTGACAGACCTTTCTTCACTTTAAAACTGTACTGTCCCTATGTAAGTTTGCTCTTTGATTTTGTACTTAGAATATTTCTGGAGGTCAGTCATACTCTTCCTTAATATGAGTTATTGAATTGACTAACTCATCTTTTTGCTTTATGTTATGATCCTGAATTTTGAATATACTCTTGTGGATTTTACTTTGTCTATTGTCCTGCAAAGGTGTTCTTTTTTTTGCCATAGAGCGCTTGTCCTTTAGGACTGAAAAGGCTCTGATCTTGCATATAGGTTCTTCAGCCCATAAAATGTATTGGAGCAGTCCACAGAAATTACCCATGGATTAAATACAAGTGCACGTCCTAGTAGATGCACATGTCATACGATCTTGAAGAAGAAAAATAAAAGGACGAGAACAAGGATGCCACAGCCTCGAAGACAGTGAATCAAATTTTGAAGAAAATTGCTAAAGGTTCAGGATAAGCACCAGAACAATAAGGTGGGAGCTGGGAGAGTGAGCAGGTGAGCAGCTATGCCCCATTCAGAGATAATTACTAATGTTAAGAACATGAGCCAGCTGTGCTGCATCGCTGTACTTGTTTTCACAATTATTTGTGACTGCACTAATTCATTCTGTTTAAGATCCATCATGCTCTACCAAGCCTTTTGGGCCTGGGTTATCTAGATTAACAAGTTACTTACCTTCTGTTATACTCTTCCTTCTGAATACTTAACAGCAGACTTCTTACCTTTAGTGTAGACCCCATACTAGATGCAGAATCCTTTCATAGCATTGCTCCCAGGCCATGTTAGAGAGCACCAAGCAGCTCAGCATTGGCTTCATTTCAGCTCTGAAGTGACAGAGTCGAGCTCTGTATAAGCACCACCCTTGCTCGCTGACCACGGCTTCTTGCTTGACTCTTTGTGCCTTCGGACACGGAGCAGAATACAATTATCAGTACCAGTGTGTATTTCTCGTATTTTGGACCTTTTTAGCCAGTAAAAAGAGAGTACTCAACAGAATAGCAAGGTGGAAGAGCAGTGAGAAATCTGCACCATAGTGTTGTCAATGGAAAATAACCTGTTCTTCTGATAGAGACTCTAACCCTGATTCCTCACCTTTTGAATAGACACAAAAGCAGTACCTCCAAAATGCGTAGGAACTGTGGAGCGGACTCAGACCAAAAAGACTTTCAGGACCGAATGGACAAAATGCCCTTCCAGTCAGACCAGGTTCTCAAAGCAGTAGTGTTTCAAGAACTGGTTCACCAATGCCCACTTTGAACCTGACAGGACAGGCACTCCACTTTACAAAAAAAAGGACAGCAGACACCATCTATATCAAAATCCAGGCTAGCGAGCAGGGAATAAAGGCCAGTGTTCTCTTGGCAACATACAAAAAGAAATGTGAGGAAGCCAACAGTGAAATGGGGGAATATAAGGACTACCTATTTGGTCTAAGGTGGATAAGCTTCAAAAAGACCTGAAGAAGTTCTCACATGAGAAGGTTTACCCCTATATCACGGATGAGTACATCCAGAAGAAAATAGACAACATGAAGAAGGGCACCTACAGGGAAAGTAGGAACTCAGACAGAACCAGCACAAGTAGTAACGATAGTTAGGAAACTGTTTAGGAGAGGTAGACGAAGAGGTTTCTTTGGAGGTCCCCATCCCCCTTCAACCATATGTACTCCAATGATTTGAACCAGAACTTTGGGTGGCAAGCTATGTACCCAGAGCAATTCCCTGGGATGCAATGGGGTGGGGGGAATGACACAGTACCCACAGATGCTGGATCCTTTTTTAGCAAGGGGCCGAGGGAGAGGTAGGGGCAAACAGAAGGGAGCCACATGGGTTCAGTGGGAGGACCCAGACCAGAGGGTTACCAGAAGCATGGCAAAAGACCCATCCCCAGGGACCAGCAGGGAGTAATCTCTCTCGTAATAAACCTGACACACTCCTGACTGGTTCTCAGAATCACTCCTCTACAAGGGATTGGGTTTGGAACTAACAATACCCTGGATGTTTTTAAGATCCACCAGGGATTGGCGGGTTTCTTTCGGAACATCACGCTTAAAGTCTTTTTGAAGACAACATAGAAGACACAGAACGCAGAGGGGACACAACCTTTCACCCTAAATCTAAATTTGTACCACCTATGGGAAGTCTCCCCATAGAGGTGGCAGCATTCGAACAAGCAGTCATCCACGATGTGAAAGATTTGGGTGGACAAAACAACACCAACTACAACAATCTGTCCAAACAGGAGAAACAAGCTCATGAGGAACTCAGGAACAACCCTGAGATCGTGATCAAACTGGCGGACAAGGGAGAAGCTATTGTGATTCAGAAGAAATCATCCTACGAAACGGAATGCTTGACACTCCTCTAAGGTTCATAATGGGAGTGTCTCATGTCCGGGGACCCAGCGCACACATGAAAAGGGTTCTCCCGCACCTTCCCTACATGGCGGGAGGATTGAGCATTCCATCTTTCTGCTGGTTTGGCTCTCCTCCACCCATGCTGGGCCACGTACGCTGCGGCCTTAATGACGTGACACAGAGGGAGGTGAGCTTAACTATGCTCATGGTGGTACGGGGTGCTGAAGCTAAATGGCGCTGGGAGGGGCAAGGCACTCCAACACTCATCTAGGCGGGTGTAAGCAGCTCTCACGGGGCGTTAGGTCCAGTCTGGAAAGGAGGCCCCGAGCTTTGTGATTATCTTGTGAATTTATCTCCTTTTACGAGTAGATTGCGCTGTTGCTAGCCTAAACTGGCCCGGTTTATTAAGGTTACTATCATGTGACCACTTCCTTTCTATACATTTGTTTTGAGTCGTGTTTTAATTTACCCCAATGTCCCACAGAGTGTGACTATAGGGAGTTGTCCTCACTCTCCCGCCAGTTCAAGTTCTGAATTTCAAAGAACTCGGTAAGATCTGACAAGTGAATGGTTGTGTTCCTCTATCCAAACACTGATGCCAGCATTTTTAACTTACTATTGGGATATGTACCTGATTCTTTTAAATAAAGTGCAGATTGTGCACTATTGTTGGATGTTTGGAATCACCATATGCACGGGGGGACCAGAGTTATGTGTCCATTTGGTCCTAGCCGGTGAGGTAAGGCCCACATATAATTGTTGTTCTCCTGAGCGGTTCGGGTGCACTACCAGGATGTTTGTATGTATGTATGTTTGTATGTATGTTGTTATAGTCACGAAGGCACTGCACTATCTGTTTGACACCTGTTTTTATTGACTGTGTTATAGATTCCCCACGGAAATCATTCCAACATATTTGTAGGGAATATTCTTTGAGAGGGGTTTCTACCCTCTGCCCCTGGATCAAGGAGGTAGGGTTAGAACCCATGGGATCTCTTTCTTTGTGAAGTCCTGATGAAAGCTGGGGTAATAATATTTTTTTTTTGCTGGCTGAAACATGTTGATGTTTGTTTGCAGAGTGGCGGGGTAGGTGACTCATCATAGTCTTTCATACCACCATCCACTGGTCTTGTATTTGACCTTTTAATCTGGGAAGGGAGTCCATGATTAAAATTAGATCATTGTTCACTTGTGATTCTGTCTACTGTGTATTTTATGTGCTGTATTGTCTTCCCCCTCCCTATTGCTCCTTCTCTAGAGTTGGCTTGTGCTGAGGTGTGTTAGCAGCCCTAAGATGAAGCATGACACAGTACGCTGTGTGTGAGGGTAGTTTTAAACACCTGGGTATCTTCCCCTGCCTATTTTAGCACAGCGAGCTAGAACACTAAGTCACTCTTCTTTTTGTGTGTATGCATTGTAAATGGTGGTCGAAGTGGGACTACAACTCCTCCTACCCCTTATCCTTTGTTTGTGGTGACTCCACTTGACAACACAGTGGAGGCAGCCTTGGCCTGATGAAATGGACTCTCAGACAAATAGGCTGCTTTATGGCCAATGCACAGCAGATCTTAATGAAGAGGACTATCCACCTCGACAGAGGCCTTTTCTGCACTGCTTTCCTTTTCTGAGCCCCAGAACAACCCACAAAAAGCTAATCGTTCACCTGATAGTTCATTGTACAGTTGAGGTGCCAGCTTAATGCTCTTTCAGCCAATGAACCTCTCCCCATTATTCGAGGGGTGAGGTGAGACAAAGAACAGTGGGAGTGTGATGGATTGCCAAATGTGGAAAGGAGTTACAGCTTTTGGCAAGAAAGCTCCAGAGGTCCTTAGCAACAGTTTGGAAAAAATGTGGAGCAGAGCTGTTGTACCTGTAGAGCCTAGAGTTCACTCATGCGACAAGCTGAAGTGGTCAAAATAAGGAAGACCGTCTTTACGGTCAGAAGACGCAACGATCAACTATGCAACCGCTAATTAGGAGTGCACTTGAGAGATGTTAAGACCAAGTTAATGCCAAAAATGTGGCCTCACATTCATTTTAGGAGGGAACATGTCATTCAAACTTTAATGCACTGCATCACAACAGGTGATTTAAATAAGGACAGTTGGTCCAGTAGATGCAAAAAGGCAAAGAAGACAGAAAAGGCTGCCCAATACACTTTAATGGTGTTGAGCCAAAGACAAAACATTTAAACATCCAACAGTTTGGATTGCAGAGGGTCTGCCTTGCGTACATGACACCAGGTCAAACATTTGTTCCAGTGCCAGTGTAAATGGACTTCAAAGATTGACTTTGGGAAGCAGTCATCTGCTGCTGCTCAATCCTCATGCATGGAGGTGTAGATTTCATGTGTTCGGGTGTGGAACCCTTACCGGCTCCTTCAACAAAAGATCTTCCTGAAGGGATAGACTTATCAGGGGACAGGCGCTCTTGCTCAGAAGTTCAGGTAGTAGAATATGTTGGCCTAATATGGAGACAATAGGATGGATTGGGCCTGTTTATTCCTGCTCTCCTTAAGAACTCAGGAGAATCAGAAGAGGGAAGGTGTTCAGGAATCTTGCCTTCCACTCCAAACATAATACATCTCCTAGTGAGAATTGTTGTAGTAACTTCATTGCACAAATACTTTGATCTTGCAAGGAAAGATATAGCCATGGTAAACCCTCTGTTGGAAGATGCCTCGTGCCACCTAAAGATGCAAATGGAATTCATGATCCATCAGGAGCTGTTGGCTGAGCTTGTCTTCCCTGGAGTTTAAAGAGCCCGCCAGGTGGTTCCCCACAAGGGAGATGCTCTGATGCTCTAGCCAACTCCATACTTCCAGAGGCTTTTGGCAAAGTACACAGTACCCAGGGTCCAACTCCACCCTGCTGTTTTAGTACTACATGGCGGTGGTACTGTCTGTGAGCACCTACACCAGCCTCTCCTTGATGGATGTAGGAGGGCCTTCAGGGTCAGATGAATGGCCCGCAACCCGAACAGACTTATACAGAGCTAGTATTCCACCAGCAACCAGAGTCCTCTGATCTCCATCTCCCCTTTTTAATCACCCCCTACCTAACAGTAATGCATCTGTCACCACAATCAGCTTCTAGTATATTTTCTCTCAAAAAGTCACCACTACAGAACTTGTGTAGTCTCCTCAGAAACCTAGATGGCATTTGACAAGTTTCCGGTGTGCTGGCCCACTGGGTCTTCAGATGTCACTGCAGGTCCCGCATAGGCCAACTGGTGTAACTGAGAAGAATGCTGTAGAAGGCTAACTGGCCAAGAAGACACAAAGGTTCTCTCATCGAGATCCAGGAGTGAGGTTGACACATCAGGACCAAAGGCCAAATGTCCTGGACTTGTTTCAGCAGAGGTAAGGCTCTGAACTGCATCTTGTCCAAGATAGCTCATATAAAAGAACATCTCTACAAAGGAGTCAGGTGGGGCTTTAGCTTGTTGACCAAGAAAACTAACAATGTTAGGAGGTTTTCCATTGTCTGAAGGTTGTCCTTGACTGGCTTAAGTGATCCCTCCTTCTACAGCCAGTCATAGAGGAAGGGGAAAACTGGTATCCCCAATCTCGAAAGATGGACGGCAATCACTGCCATCAATTTTGTGCACTATCGATGCGCCCTGGCGATGCCAAAGGGGAGCAGAACAAACTGAAAATGCCCTTGACCTAACTTAAACTGCAGGTAACGTCTGTTGGCTGCAGTACAGGTACATAAAAATACACATTCTGCATGATCAAGACCACCATCCAGTCAACTGGTTCCAGGACAGACAGAACCTGCACCAGCGGGAGCATTTTAAATTTGTCTTTACATAAGAAGACATTTGGAGTACACATTTGTAAGGTAGGCTGAGCCTTACATCCTTCTTCTGCACAAGGAAATGGAAACAGTAATAACGCCTCTTCCAGAGCCCTCTTGATGGATCTTTAGAGCGAAAAGCTCACATATCTCACATTAGAATGGAGAGGTGCTACTCTGAGAGCCATTCTAATGTTGGAGGAAGGTGTGGCCGGTCAGAAAAAAAAGTACGGCATAGCCATGCTGCACAACTTTAAGGACCCATCTTCATTTGTGATTTATTGCTGCTACCCTATTAGAAAGTACTGGATCCACAGGGTGGTTGTACCCAAATAAAGGTAAGATAAAGTGGCTTAGAGGCAGTTGCTTCATGGGTGGGGGGACTGGGAGGGCTGATACCCCATGGTAACCTGTAAGTTGACTGCCAGTTCACGTTTTTGGTTTTGAAAGAATATGCCACATTGGGGCCAGGGGAGAAGGCTTCAGCTGCATACTAATTCTCTGGTGTAGCCTTGAAATTTCCTAAACTGGAGAGAAAAGTGTTTAACAGGGGCATAAAGACCCAGGGATTTTGCTCTGACCATACTATCCTTAATACATTCTAATGCAGTATCAGCTGAGAAAGATGTGGATTGCATCCATGCATGGCAACAGAGCACCACACTGGTGTCTGCTGTTTGCTCCAGAGAATCAGTAGTACCAAGGCCAGCAAAAATCATATACTTGGGCACATCTTGACGATCTTGAGTTGTCATGTAGAACGGCTTTGCCTTTACTCTGTGTTAAGTTAGCATGAGCTTATTAGGAGTTTAAACGCCATTTTACCTCTCAGCTGCTTTTGCCCACTGCACATATTGTTATTAATGCTTTGAGCCTAGTAGAAAATTTTGCTTCACACGAGAATAATATGTTTTCCTTTAGTATCAGCTTTGCTTGGTAAGCTATGTCGGAACAGTGAGTGCCGAGGCCTTCAAGGTTATTTCAACAAAGCGGTTGTTTTTCGGTCTGATCAACGCACGTCTTAGACATAACACATAGGCAGCTGTGGCCAACTCTGACTTTTGGCGCGCTTAATAATGCACTGCGCAGAGCATGCACACTCACTTGATGAATATCCGCATGCAGAGAGTTGGTGTAGAAGATTATGTGATCCCATTCTACTAAGACCAGAGGTATGGGGCTGCCCTGCTAAAACCCAAAGAGACCTTCTATAATATAATATAATATAATATACTAGCAAGCGAGGGTAAAACTTAGGTTCTATTCAGACCTTTTCCCTTTAGCATTTTAACATGCTTTCACCCTTTGTATTTTATGGACTAGTAACTATGCTGATAAACTTGTTGCTTATAATATGTTAGCTTGTATTAGCCAAGATCCTGCGCCTGAGAACACAGCATTAGAAATAAATATTTCAAATCTGCACGTGTCCTTATTTAATCCTCGTTCTGGACTGATATGCTAGTATAACGAAAGTGTGTTCATGTGTTCCACTTTACCTGAGGTGTTCTAAGTTCATGTTCTGGGTTGTATAATCATTGGTGGTGTGTAAGAACCAATGAGACACTGATTGCTAGTCTGGTAGGGGATTTTGGATGCTAAGGTGAGTTTTGGCACACCCTAATTCACTGAGGTTCCAAGTCTCTATGCACAGTTCTGTGTAGGAGCAGAATCCCTGCGACAGAGTTGTTTGAGCCAAGACGACCAGCAAGATCTCACTGAGATCCTAGAGTGTGTGAGTGCATCGAGTTAATGAAAACACATCATTAAGTGACCTCAGGGCAAGGCCATCCAAAGAGAACATTTGTTTCCTGAATACCTCAAACCTCTGATACTCTGTCCATGGGTCTGGAGGGGTCATAGGGAATAATTTGGGGCTAATATTGCTCGTAGACACCTGGACCACCAGATTCCCAGAGACAGGATTCTGTGTAAAGGAATAATGGTCACCAGGCAATAGTCTATGGCATCTGCCAACTGCTTAGTCACCTGCGGGCAAGAACAGGGCTAACTCCAAGTTCCCATTAGGTGTCAGTAAGGGCTTCATTAAATGGAAGCACGGGTTCAGAACAGGCTAGCTCAGGTTGCAAAACATCTGTAAGGACATTTGTGTTGATTTCAACAGGAGACAGTTAAAATTTCAGGACCTCAGCTGCTCATCGAATTGCCACAGCAAAGGAAGCACTCTCTTCTTCTGGAGGCCAAAGAGGCATATTACACCACGTATCAGGGAGTTTATGAAGCCATCTGGCTACCTGTAAGTTCATGAAGAGACTGTCCTCATCATAAAGAAGGGGTACATCATCCACAATCCCGACCGTGGTCATCTCTGTGTAGTGGCAAGCTCTGGTCAAATCGAGCCCCCAAAATCTATGGAGCCTTTCTGACGTCCGAGTGAAAGAGCTTTCACTCGGACGATTCCGGTACGCCTCTCCCGTCACCCAAGGGAAGGAGGTGTTGTTGCTTACTTTTCGGGGGTTATATATGCCCTTATTTTTCCTAAGCTGGATGATCTTCCATCTTGGGTGACCAAGATCTTTCCCCCACTCTACACTCTACCTCAAATTATATTGGTGCCTGTGGAGGGGGTGTGTCTTTTTGAATTGCATCATATACTGATTTGAAGGGAGTCGCCAATACATTTTTCTGGGACTCCACATACTAAACATATATTGTCTCAAAGACCGATCAACGGAGAGCAAACGTCGCCTTTGTGTGACAAAAGGGGTGGACCCATATACCAATTGAGATTCCCTCTACGTCTTCAACTACTCGTTTATTTATCATCTTTTGAGCCCTGAAAAAGTTCCAATTTGGAATAAAAGGCATCGGCTGAGGCCTTTTAAGAATTTTTAAATATAATAAGAAGGACTATTCTTGAATATTAGAGCTCTCTGGACTGATTTTTAAGTGCACCGTCTACATTTCGAAAAAATTCCTGTATCTGTCCTCACAGTGGAGCTTTGTTGTGGCAAGCTCGAGACGTGTTTGTGCACTGACACCTTGAACTTTGGATTTACTTTGAAACCGAGGTGCTGCTGGACCTTTGTCAGCCATACAGTTCCTTCTTTTTGAAAATGGTGCAGAGGATGTATCTAACATTGATAATCTGACTAGGAGTTCCTAAAGATCCTTGGGTCCTGCAAGCACCCCAGAAAGAGACGGAAGAGCAGCAAAGATACACAGCCTTGACCTGCTGCAATGTAGCCAATGGCCAACTGTGGAAGGAGTTCCTCTGTCAGAGACCAAGAACGGGATCTCCATTGTGACTTCTCTTTTGAAAAAGAATTGCAGGATGTGAGCAAGTCCAGCTTTGCATTCCTATGTTTCCATTTGGACTTCGACTTATAGGAAGACTGTGACTGCAAAGAAACTCACTCGAACTGCTGCAGGTCCTTGCTCTCAACTTAAAGAAGAACCTACCTGTGGACCATGACTTCTTTCTGTGTGGGGAAGCACACAGCTTTGCTTCATAATCCCGTTCTGCCTACAGGTGCATGAGGATGAACACATCGCAGAACTCAGAATTTAGTGGAGAAGTGTGGCTCAAGTGGTTGGAGCGGCAGACCCTGATGCAGAGGTCTGGGCCAGACCAGGGTTCAATTCCCCGCCTCGGCGGGTCTTGGGCTCAAATTTCCCCGGACCTGACAATTCTCGCCTCGGTGCCTATTCCAATCATGGAGTCCCACTCTGTAACTCTGGGCAATAGCTTGCTTAATCTCCACAACGGTCCCTCGCAGCGGGATGCCTGGCTTTCACCTTGGGGATGCCCAGTAATGGGTTATCTCGCAGGGGAATACCAGGACGGGTTCCCTAAGCAAGCGCTGGGATGCTTTCGGGCAGCCATGTGCTCTACAAATTTAATTTAATTTCATTCATTTCATTTCATTCATTTCAGGTTTAGGGATTTTTAAAGTGCAAAGCTAACCTTGGTCATCCCAGCGCTCATGTGAGTCGTGCCCCGATCCCAAATACCAAACACAGACCATATGTAGGTTTGTGACTGACACCTTTTCGCTACTGTCATGTATGGTTTAAAAAATCTACTTTTAGTAGGGCACAACCTTCCCTTGCACTCTGGATTTCATTTATGGAAGACATTGAAAGACTTATGAAAGTGGGAGCAGACCTCCGTATCCACATTCGGGATCGCGAGCAGGAGTAGTGCTTAGATGCAGCTCTCCTCAGTCACTTCCAGGGCAGAACAAAGCCAATACAGAACCACATGGCACCCGCTAGTGGTGCTCGGGAGCACTGCTATGAAACATTTCCGGATATACCCTGGTGCCTTGAGTACTATTCTAGAGGTGAGAAATATGTTGGTAGAAGTATGGACCAGAATACTCAAATACCCCATCATCAGCATAGTGTTTTGGCCCACCTAATGAGAGGCTCGATTAATTATGATATGTGCAGTAACTCCTGGTACCACACATTTCGCAATTATGGTATTTTTGATAAATATCGCAGCTCATATTTTGGTGGCATTTATCGCATCTGGTGAAGTCAAATTTAGAGGTGTTGAATTTATCAGGTGTGATAAATATGACACAATTCTGTCCCTGAAACCATCTATAAGTAAGAGACTGAACGTATTCTGTGTTACGCTAATTCTGCCTGTAATCCTCCATTCTCTGTAATAACTGTGGGGCATATTATCAAGGGCCATATCGCCGCTTTAGCTGGACTTTTTCCCGCTAAAGCAGCAATATTTTTATTGCCCTATTAGCAAGCTGTCGCTAACAGCAGTTAGCGACAGCTTTTAGGCAATAGCGACTAGTTTTGGGCCCACTGTGCATGTCAGCGATATTTATTGCTAATGACATTCAAAGTGGCCGTACCCAAACTGTTAGCGACTGAAAATAGTCGCTAACTCAGCTATCGCCTATTAGCAAGGCAGGTGAAGCGATAAAAAAATTTGCGCTACGTGCGAATAACGCTAGAAACTAACGCCTGCTCAGACAACTTCTTAACCTGTATATCCAATGGGAGGTGAATATTCAGGTTAAGTCCCCTTTAGCGATAATGCCTGAATATCGCTGGATTCCTAACCATATTCACGCATTTCCCCACGATAAAAAAAAATGCGCTAAGCACATTTTGCGATAATTATCGCTACTTGTTGCTAATATGCCCCTGTATTTCTCCAGCAACACTAATCGACCTGATATTAAAAATACTGTACTGCACTCAACTGCTGTGTTTTTTGGTACTTCCATGTCTGAATTGTAAAGTGTGTAACACTCAATTTTTCTGCTCCTAACTCACTATGGATATCTGCAAATACACTGTTGTTGTGCTGATATGGAAATCACACTATAAGTTATGTCTATACATATATACTGTGTTTCACAGAATATAAAGTGTTAGCAAACACACAGTCCATTATCAAAGTAAGGGAAAATTTACAAAGTGCATTTCAGTAATGTGGCTTTAATTTGGCGAAAGCTGGTCAGCTTTACCAAATAAAAACACATTGAGGAAGTGAACTTTGTGAGTGCACTCTTACTTCCATATTGGAAAGTGTGTTTGTGTAGTTTATATCGTCAGCTACACAGAGGCTCTTTGGGACCACCACACCCGGTCAGGTGCCTGACATGGCAAAAATTGCTGGTGCTAGCAGAGCATATAAAGTATATATGCTACTCTGACACCAAACATAAGGGATCTCATATGAATTGCAAAGCACAGCCCTGTGCGAGTTTCACTGCTTTTATCATAGTACTCAGTTGTTATTCACCTTCACAGAACTGTTGGTCTTCCACTACAACTGACTGCATCTCATATTATGCATGGTGTGACTGTGTTAGCTGTTGATGCTGCATATACTACATTGTTGCCCGTAGGAAGCGTTTGGGTGGAAATTTAGTTGTGAACTATGAAACTGTCATTAACTTTATTGCCCATAGTTTAGACATAAGAGATGTCAGAGTAGATGCACCTTTTATAAGATCTTGAAGATCTTTCCTCCACTTACACTCCACTATTGTTGACACCCACTTTCTACTATTGGGCCCCAAATATCGTGCCCCCCCTTCAGCAGAGAATCTCGATTTAGGAAATGTGCTAGGGATCTGGGTGTGAATTGGTGGAATCACCCCCATGAGGAGATTGTAGACACATCACTTGACCAGGCTCCAAGGTTTAGGGGCTTCACATGCAGAGAGATACACGAAGCTGGTAGTTGGCTCACCATTAAACAGAATTATTATGTTTGGCAGAACCCTGATGACTGGGGCCTTCTTAGAGGCTAGACTGGTCATGTACCCGATCTTACCACAAAGAGTTTTCCATCCTCAGTCACCTCAATTATCTCAATGAAAGAGTCTTTTTGAGGCTTACTATTCAGTTTATTTGTTAGGATATCAGGATTCTTCGCTTGAGCCCTCCTCCACTAAATGCTGGATAGGGCAAACTTATTTAGAAACATTCCAATATTGGTGCTACTGATTGGATAAGTGTCTGTTGAGTGAGTAGTTAGGATAAAAGTCACTCGATATGTGATGGTACTCTCCTCTTCTCATAATATTCATGATACCATTCACCTAGAATCTCTGCAATTGGAAAGCGGCAAGGCTACCAACTGGCATAATGACACTTACAACTCCCTCAGTTGAAGAAGCTTTAGCGACTCTGGACAAGATGAGCATGCAGTGCTAAATTTGTAAAAGAATGAGTGTAGTGCCCAAAGCACTGATCAGAAGCCCGCTGCTGATACATTAAACCAATAACAGATACCAATTGTAGGAAAGTAGGATCTGTTTCATGGTCGCGCCCACTTTTTGCTGGTGTCATTAAGTTTTACTGACTAGTATGACTGGGATCCTGCTAATCAGGACCCCAGTCTCTGTGCTTCTCACCTAAATTGGGCAGAGTGAGTACTAAGGTACACTCCTGATTGGTTATTGGTATACCCTTATAAGTCCCTAGTATATGGTACTAAGGTACCCAGGACATAGGTACACTAGGGGTCTCACATGGGCTGAAGCATGTAGTATGCCATCCATGGGAGACCACTCAAATTGTGACCACAGGCCTGCCATTGCAGCCTATGCAAGCTGATGCTAGCACCACTAAAGCTAGATATATGTTTCCTTATATCTGGGTTCACTTCACTTAAAAACCTACAAGTCACCCCCAAGGCAGGCCTTTCAATCTTGAAAGCAGGGTGCTCGGTTGCCTAAGGTTGAGGGCACCCCTACAATCCACAGAATTCATTCTACCGGGTTGTGAGTGCATCAGCCTTTATGATATACAGAGTGGGCATGCGTCATTACGCGATGAACATCTTGAAACTGGCTGTAACAAACTCTGTTGTGTTTGGTATCAAACATGTTGGAATCATACTCCCATACCATAAGCTGTGTGGGAGGTATGATTCCATGCACTGTAAAGCTCCTCCAGGAGGCTCTCAGTGCTCCTGGTACCAGTCTTCTAGACCCGGACAGTAAACTATGGCTGATGCCGACCAGAGACATGATTCTACTCTCCTGCTGCTAAGCCAGCCTTGAGCAGAGGAAGGTAGGACAATAGGTATCCTGTCACAGGGAGGTGTCATCACCTCCCAGACAGGACTTAGTGCACTGGGACAGGGTGGGGGTGTTTCCCAGCACCACTCAGACTGCTCGAAGGGGGCATTTGGTGCTCTCCTTGCATATCCTCCCCAATGTCCAGCCCCTCCTCTGGGAGGGACAACATAATTATTCCAACTTTTTCCTTAGAGTACTTAAGGGCTTACCTTGGGGTGGGTCCCTGAATTCATCATGGGACAAGATGCGGATCCAATAGCACTTCAACTTCGACCGTCTGGGCACTCTGGACATCGCTGGACTTCGCTGTTGTTAACCAAGAGTGCAACTGGGAAGACTCTTGGTGCTGCCGGTCTCATCGTCCTGCAAGTCTGCTACAACAGCTGTGCCTGTTACTCCGTACAGGATCCTCATATGTCCTCCTGTGGCCAGCCAAGACAACTAAGGGAATCTCCCTTGAAGTGAAGGAGTCACTTCCCTGTATCTGCAGGCATCACAACTCAGCTGACATGTCTTCAGTTCCCAAGCTTCTACTGACTTTGAAGGATTCAGCAAAGCAGGTGGTGACTCTACAACTCCCTTGAGGCCTGAACTGTCTTCCTAGCAAGCTGGAGGCCAGTATCGCTCATCAGAACCGCTGGAGCCGCACCCCTGTGCCCACCGACGTGGGTCTTGATCCTTTAGTGAGCTGCTCGAGGTCCTCTTGTGACTCGTGTGTTTCTGGCCTGTGGGCCCTCTTTAGGACCTTCTTTGGCTTCAGTGGGCTCTCCTACTTGCTCGGGCCTGCTCTGACTTGCCTGCTCGTGGTGGGTCACTTGGACCTTGCTGGTCCCAATCCTGCACCTTTATCATCTGTTATGTTGTTTGCCGCTGCCACGGCGTGCTGGTGCTCCTGAAGGACACTGACCCCTTGGCTCTCGACACCCAACATGGGTCAGATCATTTTTTTTTGTAAAATAATTTTTATTGCAGCCGGAATACATGTACAAACTAGCCCCCTATGAGGGCAGCATCATACTTTCGTGGTGCAAACGTTCTGATATGGAAAACTTAGTCTAACACGGCCATTCATCTCACATCCCGGAGGTCGAGCAGCAATATACAGTAGGGCATTATTCGCTAAGATCAGTAAGGGCACTCACAAATAGCTGTTTCTCAGGTAGTGCATATGGCTGCGTTTCCAACCATCCGGTTCCCCCTTTACTTGTTCCAGGGAGCATTGAACAATAACAAACAACTTTCTACCCTCCTCTCAGTCCCCCCCTAAACCCCATCATCTCTTACCCCCCTATCCTCCCCTCCTTTCCCCCACCCCTCCCCCCTGGCGTGTCAGAGGTCCATAAGAGCAAGCTCGATTCCTCCGCGGGCACAGCAGGTCCGAGACCGACAATCAGGATTAAGCAGTAGGAAAGTGCAGTCAACACGTGGGGCGCAGGGCGATTCCAGGAATGATCCGGGACTGGCACCCACCCAAGCCATGGTGTCTAAGGACCAGCGCTACCTGCGGGGGAGCCCTCGCTGTCAGAGGTCGGTAGCGTGAGTTCCAGTACCAACCGCCCCCAGGCCCGGGCCCGCTCCAGAGCAGTATCAGTGCCTGCCCTAAGTGCCAGTTGCAGATGAATCTCCACCTCACAGCTGGCCCATTTAGTGAGCTCTGCTCGCCACCTCTCCACTGTGGGCCCCCTATTTGCTTTCCATTGGGACGTTATGGCTCGCTTCGCTAACAGCAGACCCAGATCTAGGAACTTACTAGTGATTTTGTTTTTCGATGTGTGTGGGAACCAGTGTAGGACGAAGTGTGTCATTGTGGGTTGCAAATCCCTCTCAGTGACCTCCCGCAGATTCTCCACCACTCCTTGCCAGAAGGAGCCCAGAGCCGGGCAGGACCAGAACATGTGCTGGAAATCAGCCACCTCTGCCGGAAGGCGAGGGCAGGCCGCTGAGTGTGTCGGGAAATACCTATGGAGCTTGTCAGGGGTCAGGTACGCCCTGTGTAGGATGTAAAACTGCACCAGCTGAAACCTCGCATTGCGCGTCCCTTTCCAGGCCCGTTCAACTATACCCGACCACGCCATGTCAGGGATCTCCGCCGTTAAGTCCGCCTCCCATTTCGCCTTCAGAACTGCTAGTGGGGTCTGAGCCTCCGCAGTCATGCGTTTATAGAGGCAAGTTATAGCCTTAACCATCCCCGCGACCATCACCACGTATTGACAACCCGTGGACAGGGGAGGCTCCGCCAAACCTGCCTTCCAGTGTTTACGGATCGCCGCAGTCAGTGCCCCATGAAGGAGGAAGTCTCCCCCGGCAATTCGAAGCGATCCTGCAGGAGGTCGAAGGGCATTAGAGCCCCGTCATCATATAGGTCTCCAATGGTCGCCAGTCCCTGGTCCTCCCAGTTCTCTAGCCGGTGCCATGAGCCCCCGTGCGGGAGCGCCCTGCAGAGTTTGAGCGGGATCTCCGGTGCGTACGGTACCGCAATGTGGCCTCTCCGCAGGTATCTATTCCAACACTTCCGAACCGTCGCAAATTCCTGAGTAAGATGGAGGTTTCCCATCGGCAGGCCCAGTATAATCTGGGACACCACCTGCACCGGCCCCACCGGCTCACCAGATCCGTTCTCCTCCCTTGTGGCTCTCGCTGCCCACTGTGTCAACCACTGCAGCTGGGCCGCCAGGTAGTACAGCTCGTAGTCTGGCACCGCTAGTCCCCCGTCAGCTCGAGGCCGCAGAAGCGTGGTCAGCACCACCCTGCGCCTACCCGAGCCCCATAGAAAAACGGTCACCATGGCCCGTAGACGATGAAAGTAGCTTGCCCGGATCCAGATCGGAAGAGTCCAAAAAAAATAGAGCAGCTGAGGCAGTGTCACCATCTTAAGGAGTGCCACCCTTCCCGCCAAGGATAGGGGGAGCGTACTCCAGAAGTCAAAGTTTGTCTTAGTGAGTCAGACAGCCGAACCGATGTTGCCCTCCAGAATGTCTATGTTAGTATGGTAGATCGAAGTACCCAAGTATCGAAGGCTCCTCTCTTCCCAGGTCACTCCTTCCGAAGAGTGTGGGCATGGGTCGCGCGCCCGAGTCGGGAATAGGTACGACTTCGCCCAGTTCACTCTGAGGCCCGACACCCTGCTCAACGCCTGAAGTAGAGCCTTAGCTCCCCGCAGAGAGGCCGCAGTGTCCGCCAGAAACAGCAGGAGGTCGTCAGCATATAATGCAATATGGTGCACCTGTCCATATACGTCCAACCCCTGATATGCCCATCCCAAACGGGCACACACCGCCAACGGTTCGACCGCTATGGTGAACAACAGGGGCGAGAGTGGGCAACCCTGTCGCGTGCCTCTCCCTACCACGCAAGCCTCCGATATTACACCTCCCGTTCTGACTCTCGCCATAGCGTTCTTGTATAAAAGTGCCGTCCAGTCCACAAAATCCGCACCCAATCCCATAGTGCGCATGACATGAAAAAGATACGGCCATTCCAGGCTGTCAAAAGCCTTTTCCATATCAACGGCGAACACCGCTGCCTCGTCCACCTTGTAGGTGTCAGCCTCCAGAACGTGGAGAAGCTGTCGTATATTAAGTGTGGTGTTGCGGGTTGGGATAAAGCCCGATTGGTCCACGTGGATCAGAGTGGCCATGTGGGGAATTAGGCGCGTCGCCAAGATCTTGCTCAAGATTTTGAAGTCCAGGTTAAGCATGGACGGTGGGCGGTACGCCGACCTGTCCCAAGGTGGCTTGCCAGGTTTCAATAGGGGGGCGATGAGCGCCTCGCCAGTGGTCTTCGGTAGGCTGCCCAGATGTTTAGCCTCATTGTAGAGCCGCGCCAGTCGGGGTGCCAGGAGGTCAGCGTAGGCGTGGTAGAACTCCGTCGGCAGTCCGTCAGAGCCCGGTGTTTTATTCCGCGCCATACTCTTGATGGCGACTCTCACCTCCCTTTCATCAATTTTACTCCCTAGGGGTTTCGCAGTCTCCTTATCCAGTTCCGGTATGTCCAGTCCCTCCAGGAAGCTCTGGAACTCAGCCTCCAGCGGAAACACCCGACTACGATAAAGCTCTGTGTAATAGTCATGAAATAAGTAATTTATCCCCTGTTGGTCGAACCGCGCCATTCCCGCATGGTCCCTGAGTTCGAGAATAACCGAACTGCGGCGAGCCGGGTTGGCTAGCCAGGCCAAGAGCACCCCGGATTTGTCCCGTTCCAAATACGCACGTCTAAGGTAAGCCTTGTGATCGAAGCACCTGAGGCGCTCCACCGTCGTCGCCACCGACTCCCTCGCCTCAAGGAGTGCCTCCTGAATGTCTGGCCGCTCAGGTCCGTCCTTCTCCAGCGCGCTTAGCTTCACGTTCTCCTGATCAACTGTGCTGAGCAGGGGCTTCCACACCCCGACCCCGTCGCAATGCAGCGTCCCCGCACCACCGACTTAAAGTCGTCCCAATCGAGTGTCACCGATCCCGCAGTCCCCGCGTTGTCCCAAAAATACGACTCTATATCTGTGGCTATCGTGGTCCAGGAGACCTGATCGTCTAGCGCCTCTGGGCGAAGTTTCCAGATGGGAATGCGTGGGCGGGACTGCGACCATCGCAGGTGTACCAGCAACGGGTTATGGTCGGAGATCGTGCGCGTAAGGTATTCGCTATGGGACACCTCACCCTGCACTTCCGGGGAGCACACGACGGCGTCTATGCGGACGTGAAGTTCGTGAAGGGAGGAGAAGAAGGAGTAGTCCCTGTCTGACGAGTGGTGGGCTCTCCAAGTATCAATTAGCACCCAACGTCGCTGCCAGTCGGAACGCGCAAGCGCCAGTCTGCTCGCCGGTTCATTTAGTAAAGGGGGATGTGACCGGTCCAAGGCAGTATCAGATACACAATTAAAATTCCCCCCAAGCAGCAGAGAGCCCATTAAGAACGGTGCCAATGTGCGGGACAGCAAGGAGAAGAAGGCAGGTTGGTCCGTATTCGGTGCATATATGCATCCCAGCGTGAGGTCCCTCCCATCTAGTCTGCCCCTCACCACTACATACCTACCCTCCGGGTCAATAAGCTGGTGCATGCATTGAAAGGGTACCCCCCGCCCTTATCCAGATGACCACCCCTCTGGCATAGGCCGAGTAATCAGTGTAATACACCTGTCCCCTCCATCTTCGCTGCAATGCTTTCCCTTCCTACGCTAAGAGATGCGTTTCCTGGAGGAAGGCCATATGTATGCCCCGCCGAATTAAGAAGGAGTGAATCTTGTGGCGTCTATGCATGGTATGCATCCCCCTCACATTTCACGTGAGACATTTGTATCCTAAGTCGGGTCCCATGGCAGTACACATTGTAGTTCACACAGTCGCCTATGGGAGCCTCTGACACGTCCAGAACCCACCCCCCATCCCTCATACCCAGTATCAAACAGTTCTACCCAACTCCCTCTCCCCAAGACAGATAACCAGCGTGGTAACCCCATACAAGCATCAATCAACAGGAGTAGGCTAGGTTATGCGGAACGTCAATGCCAGTTAGATCCGGAACTTCCTTCCCCCGCCCCCCCAAGCATTCAAAGTTCGCCCATTCTGTCCCCCCTTAACAGTACAGTTATGAGCAACAGATGCCAGCTGACCCCTGCCACCCTCGCAAAAGCAAGCAGGACCCTCCCCGCGCCCAATACCGTGTAATAGAGTGTCCCATGTCCTCACAGCCACTTCATCCAAAGATGCCGTCTGTCGTCTGCGGGGTAACCACCGGGAGATCCGTCTCGGAGAGGCTATGAGCGCTGCTGGAGCCTGGACTCAGTTCACCATTCTTTGAGTGTTCCGAGCCGTTACTGGAGGGGCTGACCTCCCCTTGGCTGATGGCTGCCACCGCCAGCACCGCCTTGTTTCTCTCCTGTTGCCATCCAGTGGGGGAGCCAGGCCGTCGCGTCGGTGTCAATTCAGGTGAGCCGCGTCTAGGCGTGGATGCAGCGGAGATGTCTCCATCAGCCGTCCCCCTGGTCTCTATCCAGTCCCAAGCCTCCAGTGGAGTAAGGAAGAAATGAGTGCTCCCGCCAGCAATGACCTTTAGGCGGGCCGGAAACAACATAGCATAGGGCAGCTGCAAGGCTCTCAGCTTCCTCTTGACCGCCAGGAACGATGATCGCTGACGTTGAACGTCTCTGGTGAAGTCCAGGAAAATCATGACCTTGCTGTTGTTACCAATGAGTAGGTTTGGCAGGGCCCTAGCCGCTTGGAGAATGTGATCACGATCCCGGTAGTGTAAAAGGCGCGCCACCATCGGGCAAGGCGGTCCTCTGGTTCTAGGCGGGCGCGACAAGACTCTGTGGGCGCGCTCCAGAGCGAAGAATGGGGAGAGCCCCTCCGGCGCCACCTCCGTCCGCAACCAGCGTTCCAAGAAGCACCCGAACTTTCTGCGCCACTTCCGCCAATGAGGCCTTCAGGGTTGCCACGTCACCTGGAATGTCTTTCATGTTCTCCTCCGTGGTCGTAACTCGCTCCTTCAGCTTCCTGTGGTCATCCTTCAAAAGGGACAGGTCAGTGCTAATGGTGTCCATTCGCTTCTCCAGGGCCTCCCGCGACGCCATAATGGCCTGCATAATGTCACTCAGGGAGGGGTCCCGTGGAGTGGCCCCCAGAGCCAGGTGCCTCCTCTCCCCCCGGCATCGTGTGACCCGGGTTATCGAGCCTCAATACATTCAATCCCTTTTTCCGGGCCCCCCGGACCATCGTGTGGTAGGTTTCCGAAGTCCGCTCCGAGCAACCCACTCAGGCTCAGTGCACCGGGCCCATTGGCCCTCAGTGTCTTCCACAGGGGAGCCCCGGCACCAGGTCCGCGTCCCCTCGTCTCTTGCGCCAAGAGCACTCCCACTCCCCCGATAGTGGATGCTGGGGCAAAGTCAGCGCAGGGAAGACGTCCCGACCAGGATCTTCAGAGAGGGCTCCAGGGCCTGCCCGAGGCGGTCATCCGCTGCAGCAATCGACAGGAAAGTGGGGAGGCCTGCCCGTGGATAGCAGGGGGTGCCCTCCGTCCCACGGGGCAGACTCCTGGAGTTCTAGGCCTCTCATCGCAAGTCGAGCGTAGGCCCCGCCAAGATTGGGAAGAAAGAGGAGGCCCCCCGGGTCTTCTCCCGCCCGGGGGCACCCAGCGAAGCAATCAGTGCCGGCACCGCTGGCCCCGGGACACCAGAGATCTCAGGGGGGTGGCTCACCGGGCCGTGGCAGCTACGTGAAGGCCTCGCGGGAAGACGTCCCCCGGATCCCCTGACTCCTCCTCGTGACAGGTCCACAGTCTCGATCAGCCCCCTGTCACCACCCTCGGCCGTCGTGCTCCTCCCTGTACACGGTCCGCCGTCACTCCCGCTTCAGTATCCGGGAAACTCCTCCACGAGGGGGGGGGAAACTGCAAGCCCCGCAACGTGTCCGGCCAGAAGTCCGGGGCCCGGGGTACTCACGCCGGCGCTGCCATCTTGGGGTCTGGTGGACCGAGAATTTGCCGGCCCAGGGCGCCTCTAAGTCGCCTCGTCAGCCCGCTCTCCCCACCTCAAACTGCATGTAGGGTGCTCCGCTCCAGGTGCCGCCGGGTCCGCCACCCCAGCGAGCCTTCTTCAATCGGCTGCCCGCCTGCATCAGGCAGCCCGAGCTATGACCGCAGCCGCCATTGTGCGCTACCAGCTCGCCAGCCGCATCGGGGGGAGAAACTGTCATTTTTGGCGGTCTCGGGGGCACCCAGCTCCCTCAGTCTTCGCCCCCTACGCTCCCCAGACCTTCCGATGCCAGGTGGGGGCCAGGGGTCCGGTGTCGGGGGTCAGGATATGTTGTTGCGAGGGGCGGATGCGGAGGAGCCCCGGGGGCCCGCTAGCGTCTACATCGGCGCCCAAGCCACGCCCCCCTCAACATGGGTCAGATCATGAACGGTTCCTGGTCTTCTACAGTGTCACCTCTTCCGCACAGCTGCAACTTTAGGTGCGCCGCCAAACTCTCCTGCATTTCCGACATTGTTGGGCATTCGTCTCCCGTGCTTCCTGGTCACTCCTGAGTGGCAAAGACTCTTTCCCCTCTGCTTGCAGGTACCTCTCACCTTAAATCCATCTTTGGGTTCCACCGGACTCTTCTCACCTTCTTTATCAGTGACATCGACCTGAAGACCTCCATTGTGGTATCCACTTTGCACCTATACACCCAGCTTCCCTGGTGTAGGTACCCTTGTTACTGTGTATCCACAGGTGGGGTGACTCACCAACCTTCAGTATTCCATGGGGTTTCTTACGGGTCTGCTGGGATGGTCCTTCTTCTTTAAAATTGCAATCGTAACTATCCCATTGACTTCCATTAAATATGCAGCTGTGTTTCCACTCTGCACACAACTGCATTGAGGTTCCTAAATACTCACATTGTGTGGTTCCTTGGGCCCCCAACTCCTCTACGTCTTCTGGGTCCACTATTGACTTGCGTCATGGTTTGCATTCCACTATTTTAGTACATGGTTTGGTCTCCCCTGGAGTCCACTGTGTATTCTATGATATTTATGTATTCTATTGACAAGGTATTGTGTGTATTGTGCATATATCTCCGGGTAGGAGATGTTGTATTGTGTTAGTGAGTGTTAATAATAAAAACATATCTTTATACCTAACACTGGGTGGTTCTTTTTCACTTAACCTACACCATAAAATTGAGTACTGGTAAAACAAACACACACCTTCTGGACTAAACCTGAAGGCTTCTCTCCATAGCTACTACTTAGAGAGCTTTCTACGGTTGTCTAAGACCACTACAATCACCATACGGGTAATTAGTGCAGGTTGCTACAGTTACCTAAGTGAGCGCCATATACTACGCCAGCCTCTTACACCAATGCATAGTCTTGGATCCACTTTATGTCTTTTTAATCCACTACCAGACACTGCCTGCCCCTTTACATCACTCCTGTAGATTCCTGCTTTCTGCCTTTGTGACAGTTTTATCGTCTTTCTCTTCATCTGTCTGTCTGCATTGTATGTTTTTCCCTTGCTTGCGCTTGAGTAATATCTGATGCAGAAAAGATGTGCTGGTCACCAAAAATGAGGCTCAAATTAAGCATTGTGAGCATATACCTGACCTTGCCCCTATGAATCAACCAATCATAAAGGCATTCGGCAAAAGCAACAAAGGGTGATATGCAAGTCCTAATTCAGGAACTGTTAAAGCACACGTCAACCTTGTGGTAGGATGTCTCCCAATCAATATCAGACCTCAACCAACATTTGCAGAAAATTTAAACTTGAGTGGACCAATAAGAAAAGTCTTCCACCGAAAGATCTCATGAACAGGATGAACTGCTCGAGTGAGTGTCAGTTCTACAAAAAAATCAACAAGTCATACAGTATTCAAAGGAAAAATGCGGAAAATCATTCCAAATGTAATAATCTACTGATTGGGAATCAAACCAGAAATAGCAGAGGCGAGCTAGTTCTCCATGTACATATATTGTTCTGCAGCATCTCAGAGGAGATATAAATAATTTTAGATCATAACATAGAATGTACTCAGCATCCTAAAAACAAAAGAATCTAACTCTATGTATAGGGTACACTTCTATTAACTGAAAGAGGAGATTGCCTTTGTGACAAGACATATCAAGAACATACAGTTCTAACAGGGCAGTATCTCTATTTATGAAGACATTTCCCTGCACACACTAAACAGAAGACCTCTGAGGCATTATGTCCCACTTGTGTGATGAAACAATTACTTATTGTTGGGGGCTCCACTTCAGGATTTTAATCACAGTCACAGTTAAACATTCAGTGACTCACTACCAATTAAGAAGCTGCCCTAATCCTGAACATCCAACTCCTGAGGAGGAATTCCTCTCTAATGCACAATGAAGTGAGGGCCTCTGTCTAAGTTAACTCTCAAATAACGATAAGCTTGAGGCTAGGTGTAGGTGTAGTTGCCGTTTCAGGATAAAAAGGTAAGAGAGACCTCCATCAAGGATGATCAAACTTGATATGTCTTTATCATCTCAAGTGGCTTGACTATTATGTATATTTACCCCTGAAGCACAGAACATCTATAGTGACTTGATACTAGGTAAGTCAGTTTAGTGTTACTACATGAAAGCTATCTTTTGAAACATGCCATCCATAGACTTGAGTCACTGCTTTACCTTATATAGTTCCATTCAACGACCCCCACCAAAATGACAGTAGTGGTCATAGTGTTCAGAAGAGGCACAGTTACAGTTACATAGCCAAATCTGCGTCTCCTATGGATTTCTTCTCCCCTAGGATCTCAGCTACTCTATCAACAGTGACAGCACCTGCTATTGTTTCTCTATTCAACCATTCTCTTGAATCTGCTAAACTACAGTTAGTTTGGAGACAGCTTTTGTTTCCCCATTCTTAAAAGAACCAAAGGGGGACACCAAAAACCTGATTAATTACCGTCCCATTTCCCTCCTCCTGTTACTAGGGAAAATGCTTGAAAGCTACGTAAACAAACAGAATATGTTATTCCTTGCATTGCATCCTAGATGTAATGATGTTACTTTCAAGAACGACAGGAGACTTGTGTAAGTTAACTCTAGTTTATTCCCCGGAGCGCCGGGACCACGTCTTAACAATGTGCGGTTGGCACCAGAATAAAATGGCCTCTGTCACATTGTGTGGTTCCTTGGGCCCCCAACTTCTCTACGTCTTCTGGGTCCACTCTTGACTTGCGTCATGGTTTGCATTCCACTATTTTAGTACATGGTTGGGTTTCCGCTACACCCCTTCCGGTTCTGGTCATCCTAAACACTAGACCGATACCACATATCCCCCCCCTTTATTCAGTATAGAATACTTCAAAGTAAGCTAGGAACAGTCTTACTTGTAGTCCATTTCAAAGTCTTTGAATCTCTCCGGAGTTCTTATAGTTCTTTCAGCTCTCGTCTTTACAGCTCCTTCTCTTCTCCACTCACTCTGTTCCTCCTGCTCCGGTTCACCTGTGTCTGTTCCTTCCACGGTGCTTCCCGCCTTCTCCTTCATCGATCTAAACTTGCTCCTGTCTTTTGTGCCACTGGTTTCACTGACTTCCTCGTCCTGCCTCATAACTCTCTCTTCCACTTGCTGCATACTTTCCTCTACCTGATCCGTGCTCCTTCCATCACATTCTTATTTGCCTTCTTCGACATCCGTAATCCCCTCGTCAGTCTCCGCTCTCCGCTCCAATATCTTGCTGCACTTGGCCATTCTGTCTTGCGACCAAACCTTTCCATCATTGAGAAGTGCTGATCTGGTATATGGTTCCAACACTTGGAGGGGTGGCGTGAATTTACTCTCTCCTTTCCTCTTTAAGGTCGCCACTTTCACCCTGAGCCAATCTCCTTCCTCTAACTCCACTCCTTGTACCCCTCGTTTCCTGTTGAAATGTTCAGTGTAGGCCTCCTGTGCTCTTTCTAGATTTCTACTGACCACCGCTGGAGACCACTTACTTTGCACGACCATCTTTCTCCATACTGTATTGTCTTTGGTAAATGGTTCTCTCCCCCTCAGTACTTTGAAGGGGCTGTACCCCATGCTCCCTGGCGTGATGCAGTACGCCCACAACATTTTGGGCACTTTCTTCTCCAAGTCCAATCCGTCATTTATGGCTGCCTGTATGGTGCCCATGATCACCCTGTTGAATCGTTCTACTTGCCCGTAGCTGGCTGGGTGATAAACGGGCGTGTGCATGACTTCGATCCTGTTTCTGGCTACAAAGGCATCCCATTTTCCTGACGTGAACTGCGGCCCATTGTCACTTATGATGGTTTTGGGAATTCCTTCTTTGATAAACACATCCCTCAAGAAGGCTATCACGGTATCTGTGTCCACTGCTTCCTTTATGACCACCTCTGGCCACTTGGAGTACTTGTCAATTAATACTATGGCATACTTTTGAATACACTTGGCGTTCAGTACTGGTCCCATAATGTCCACTGATACCATCTCCCATGGTCCTTCAGGCACCGGGAACTTTCCTAATGAAGGCCTCATCAGGGTTTGGGACTTGTCCGCCTTGGTGCACAACTCACATTGTCGCACAAATCGTTCTACCTGTGTGTCGATTGCTGGCCACCAGTAGGCTTGACAGGCCAACGCTTTAGTCTTGGTGATTCCTTGCTGTCCCTCATGCAACAAAGTCATCAAGTGTTCAATGATCCCTTGAGGGGGGTACCACCTTGTCACCTCTCAACAGAAACAGGGGATTTTCCCCTAGGGACAACTCGTCCCTCACTTCCCAATGCCTTCTCAATGTCTCCTTCAAGTGTCTTTTCTCGGGCCACCCGTGGACCACGTACCCCTTTATCGCCTGCAGGTCTTCGTCCGATTTTTATGCCTCTTCCCACTCCTGAGCTCCAATCACCTTCTCCATGTCTTTTTTTTTTTTTTTTTATAAAAATTTATAGAGCGCATACATATGCCCGCGGGCGTCTTGGCGCTATGAATACCAGATAGGATTTTTCTGAGGGTGGCAGAGTCTGAACGAGGAACCCATTACTGGTTAAACAACCAGGTCTTCACCAGTTTCTGGAATTGGGGGAGCGATTGTGCTGTTCGAATTGTCAATGGGAGCGAGTTCCAGAGTCTAGCTGCAGATACCGTAAAGCGTCTTCTACTGTTGCCACCACATAGTTGTCCCACTGGGAGGATTCTTGCTTGTACGCGTCTTCCTTAGCTGCAGCCCGGCTCAGGAAGTCTGCCACCTCGTTCTGGTGACCCGGTATGTGTTCCACATCATACACGAAATCCAGTAAACGTAGTGTCATTTTGGCTATTCTGGGCGTGGCGTGAGCATGTCCGTTGGATGTTAAAACCTTTACCAGGGGTTTATGGTCTGTTTTCACTAGAAACCTTGCACCCCACAGGTACTATCTAAACTTTTCCATGGCCCACACCACCGCCAGCATCTCCTTTTCAATGACGCTAAATTTTTACTCGTTGGGTGCCAGGGATCTCGAGGCATAGCTGATCGTCGACACTTCCCTCGGGCTGACCTCTGCGTGAGCACTGCCCCCAGGCCTCGTTCACTCGCATCCGTGGTGAGGATTGATTCAGCATCCGGGTCAAATCCTGTTAGTGGAATTGTTTCGATCATTTCTTTTTTCAATTTGACATACTCCACCGGCTCCTCATTAGTCCATCTGAAACCATTCCTTTCTTTGAGCAGTTGGCGTAAACAGTGTGTCTTCGTGGCAAAGTGGGGTATGAAATTACTATAGTACTCGGCTATTCCCAGGAACGACCTGACATCCTCCTTTTTCCCTGGGGCCGGCGCGTCTAATATCGCTTGCATGTTGGATTTCTTGGGTTCAATGCCTTGTCCACTGACTTCATGGCCGAGGTATGTGACCGATGGTACCCTGAGTTTGTACTTGGACCACTCAGCCGTCAATCCATTTTCTTGTAGTGTTCGCAATACGGTGTGTAGCTTTTCATTATGTTCTTGTTTGGACGTGCCCATGACAAGGATGTCGTCCTGGAAAAACTGAACACCATCCACCTAGCGAAGGAGTCTGTGCATCAACTTTTGGAATACTGCAGCCGCTGATGCCAGCCCAAATGACATCCTGACAAATTTGTAGCACCCAAAGGGTGTGATGAATGATGTGAGGTGGCTACACGACGGATGGAGTTTTATTTGGTGGTAGGCAGACGATAAGTCCACCGTCGAGAACCATTTTACCCCTTTGGTTTTGGCCAACATTTCTTTTATGGGAGGAAGGGGAAACTTGTCGATCAGGATGTTTTTGTTTAGTTCCCTAAGGTCAACGCACAGCCTCACCTTCCCGTTTGGCTTTTGTGCTACCACCAACGGTGAAAGCCACTCCGCACTCTTGATGGCCTGTATCACTTCGCATTTCTCCAGTCTATCGAGTTCTGCCAGCGCCGCCTCCCTGCTTCGGAAGGGGATGTTCCTCACCTTGTGGATGACCGGTTTGGCTCCCTTCTTTAGCTTGATGAGGTGTGTGTACTTGGTTAGTTCTCCTATCCGCCCATCAAACACTTTGGGGTATCCTCTGCGCCAGGCCTCTATCTCTTCCTTGTCCTCCACATTCATCAGCATCACCTTTTCTACTCCCCCTGGGTTCAGCAGTATTCCCAGTGCTCCTTGATCTTTGATCTTGATCTTTCCAGTTGAGCACCGACGGTCGATGTCTTCAAGTGTGTGGCTGAACACGTCGGTGTCGGTCGCATCTCTTGCTTTCTTGACAATGGTGTCAAATACCCTGAGACCTTCCGGGCCTAAGTTATGTAGCAAGATCTTCCTCCTTCTGGGGCCTGCATATGCTGCTGTATTCTCTTCCTCCAACGCGTCCAGGTAATTTAGAAAATATAGTTTCCAGTCTTCCCACGGCATTGTGGGTTCCCCCCTTTTTGGGAGGAACGGTACTAACTGGGTTAATGAGGAGGACTGTGTCGCCATTTTGCCGTTCCCTCTGGGTCCTGCGTGCGTCGGGACTGGCCTGCTCGGTGGACTGCCTGGAGCTTGTCTCTCGTCCGCGTCTTCTTCACTGTGCTCGCCGCCGGCTGAGCCGCCTCCCGTGGCACCGTCTGTGTGCAGTGGCGTTAGCAGGCCTTCTCCTGCCTCTCCGTCAACCGCGTTTGTTCCTTCCTCCTTTTCTCGCAGTGCCGCCAGCTTGGTGCGCGGGTTTTCTCCCTATTGCGGAGTGGGGCACCTCGCGCCTCGGGTGGTGAGTCGCTTATGTGGTGTATTCGCTCTGCCGCCTTTCCCGCTGCAGTGATGCTGCTTTGGATGGAATCGCGGTTCAGCTTACTTGTGAGTTTGCCACGTTGATTCTTATGAGGGCCTGATCGCTTCTTCTCGGCCTCTCCCTCGTCCTCTGCCGCACTCCGGGTTGCCGTTATCCTTCCCGCTGTCTTCGCAGCTTATGCACCATGGGCTCTCTTGTCAGATCCCTGCCTCGTCGCCCTTGTAATAATGTTACTTTCATGAACGACAGGAGACTTGTGTAAGTTAACTCTAGTTTATTCCCCGGAGCGCCGGGACCACGTCTTAACACTGTGCGGTTGGCGCCAGAATAAAATGGCCGCCGTCAACTTCCGCTACACCCCTTCCGGTTCCGGTCATCCTGAACACTAGACCGATACCACACTAGACCCCTCCCAGTCAGGTTTTAGAGCAGCATGCAGCACTGATACTGCATTGGTTCATGTTACAATTTCCATTTGTCTCTCTATGGACACAGGTACCCCTGCTATGCGTCAGCTGATGGTCCTCTCTGCAGATTTTGACACCGTTTCTTATGCAATACTGATTAGCAGACTGCGTGAGAAAGGTGTCAGAGGCACTGTCATCCAATTTCTGGTTGATTTCTTGGGAGATCGGTCTCAAATTAATACTCTGGGTCCCTTCAAATCCAGTATAGTTTCCATCAACAAAGGATTGCAGCAGGTCTCATCTTTGAGCCCAACACTGTTCAATAGCTATGTTGCTCTCCTGGCCCAGATTGTCAAAGCATCGGTTTTGAAGTAATTATTTATAGTGACAATACTCAGGTAATCATTTCTCTGGGCCAGAACATCAATGATGCCAGGTGTCGATTTGCATGACGAACTTTGCAGCCTGGATGTCCAAAAACTGCCTTCAGCTGAACAGTGAAAAGGCAGAGGTTCTGTTGTTTGGCAAAGCTCAACGTCTCAGGTCCCCAGAAAGGTAGCCTTCTGAACTGGGACCTGCCCCCTGTCCAGGTAAATTGCCAAAAAATCTGTGTATCAAAATTGATCATGAATTATCCATGAAAAGTCACATAGACACTATCCATGAAAAGTCACATAAACACTATATATAGTTTAGGCTCTAAATGATACTCAGGTAATATGATGTAAGTAGTTTTCCGGCCCACCATCTTGGCTACGGACTACAGCGCCAAGATGCTCCTTGGAGCGATAGAATGCGCTTTATAAAAGCTGTTTTACATTTACATTTAAGAGGTCTTGTTTTGCTACCTTGCGGCTCGTGATGAAAGTGTTTCCCTGTTTTTTTTCTTCGGTCAGAAAAACATGAATACAGGCTTAGATCAACAGCTGTTTAGACTACAGCAACACTGCAGATGGCAGCCAACGATATCCTCCCAAGGGGCATATGTAGTTAATTTCCATTTTGCGATTCCCAAATAGCGATTTTTAAGGAATCGCTATTTGAGAATAGCAAAATGGAATGTAGGTAAAAATTCTCAATTTTTTTGCGAATCTCTAACATTCCTTATTTGCGGTTAGCAAATTGTGAATCACAATTAAGGAATGAGTGTCCCATTTATTCCTATGGGCATGGGTATACATTCTCAGATTGCGATTTTCTGTGTGAAAATCGCAATTTGAGAATCGCAATTCCAAGGGTGCCAGGGTGTCTAAAAGACACCTGTTGCACACCTGAAATGTGCCTGTAAGTACATGTGGCGCACATAAATGCCCTAAGGGCATGTCTGTGCGTCACATGGCACTTTGACATTTTTAAAAAAATGCATTTTTGAAGGAAATCGCAAAATACCATCTACTTGAAGTAGGTGGTATTTTGCGATTACTTATGCAAAAATTGCAATTTTCAAAGCACCCCTACATAGCATTTAAGGAATCGCAAAATTGCGATTCCTTAAATGCTATAAGCAAAATAAGGAATCACAATTTTTGTGATTCCTTAATTTGCTAAGTGGCACCTACATATCAAAACGCCGTTTGCGATTCGCAAACTCCGAAATTCGCCGAATTTCGGCGTTTGCGAATCGCAAACAGCTACCTACATATGCCCCTAAATAGCAGATGGTGCAAACTATGGCTGCCCGGAAGGTCTGTAACGTCCCGGCAGCCTCTTCTTCTGCTCCATACTCCATTCTCTTCGCTGGCTTCCAGTAAGGAAACATATTGTCTTTAAGATCTGTTGTCTTGCCCACAAAGTCTTATTGGCAAGTCTTCTCTGTATCTTAAAGGCAAACTACATTGCTACTTTCCCTCTCGCACACTAAGCTCCAGCGATAGGGCATTGCTGTCTATTCCCTGTGTGCCTCAAGGTATGGGGGCAGAGCCTTTTTTTACACCTCTCCAACAGCATGAAATCAGCTTCTAAGCCATTTTTGTTGCTGGTCATATTTATCTCAATTTAAAGCATTTCTAAAAACATTGCTGTTTAAAAGTATTAGGTGCATGTTATTGTGGAAGCCGAGCACCGAGATATACCTCCAGGTGTAATGTGTTGGTCTTCACTAAATAGATATAACATAAAATTTCCAGAAAAGCTAATTGGCCAACCTCTCTAGTTCTGGCTTTACAAGATCTACACCTACAGTAAATGGCATTATTCCTACCTACAAGTGAGAAGTTTTACATTTGTTTTAAATAATATATCACCCCTGGAGAGGTAAAATACGCCATAAGATATGCCATAATAAACTTGCCCAGTAATTAAGCCCCAGTAGCTGATGGTTATATGTGACCTCTTTTTACAAAGCTTTCCAGGATGTCCATAGTCAACCCCTATCTAGAGTGTTTGGTCACTGTGGTTACCAACCGCAAATCCTTTTTCCTCCCGGAGTGGTGTTGAGGTATGTTGTTTACATAATACAAGTAGTGAGGTTACAACACACACACATCATTCTTCTAAACTTGTTGGGGTGCTGGTTCCTTCCCATACATAGGAGAGGTGCTGATGATGATATGGTGCGCAAATAGGTGAGAACCTGCCAAGCGCTCCCTGGTGGTTGCTTACCTGTGGCACTCCCTATGTTTTTTCTTCGGAGGATGTCTTATAGCTGCACTCTATGGGCCAGATATAGGTAAGTATATTTTACAGATTCATAAATACCGAATTTTACCGATTCGGTATTTATGAATCTGTAAAATAGAAGGGGGGAGATTTAGGTAGAATCGGTAATTGAATTACTGATTCTGTAAGAATCGGAATTTACCGAAGCTGTAAATACCGATTCGGTAATGCCCATTGATTCCTATGGGCATTGAATTGATGGTAAAATACCGATTTCAGGTGTGCATGCACATGTGTGCATGCACACCTATGCCATGTGACAGACAGACATGCCCTTTGGGCATGTCTGTGTGCCACATGCCACACATGCCTGAATTTCGGGTGCTAGAGGGTGTCAAAGTGACACCTCCTGCACCCTTGCAACATTCGGTATTTACCGAATCGGTAAATACCGATTCGGTAATGCCCATTGATTCCTATGGGCATTGAAGCCCATAGGAAATCCCATTCGGTAATGCCCATTGATTCCTATGGGCATTGAAGCCCATAGGAATCGATGGGCATTACCGAATCGGTATTTACCGATTCGGTAAATACCGAATGTTGCAAGGTTGCAGGGGGTGTCACTTTGACACCCTCTAGCACCCCGAATTCAGACATGTGTGACATGTGGCAAACAGACATGCCCTAAGGGCATGTCTGTCTGTCACATGGCATAGGTGTACATGCACACATGTGCATGCACACCTGGAATCTGTATTTTACAACCCAATTGGATTGGGTGGTAAAATACTGATTCAGTAAGGCCTGTGGGACTCAGAAGAGTCCCACCTGCATCTGCAAGTTACTGAATCGGTAAATTTACTGATTCAGTAAATTTACCGATTCGGTAAAATAGGGCCCCTACATGCCAAATACTAAATACCGGTGGTAACGGCCGAAATCGGCCGTTACCGACCGGTATTTCGGCTCCTACATCTGGCCCTATATTTCTTATATAGAGTTCTTGTTTTTGTTTCTTCTTTTGTTTTAGAGTGTACACACACATGGACGTCTTTTTAGATGTATACTAGACACAGCACGATCTTAACTATAGATGAAGTGGACCCTGAAACCCATATAAAAAGGATTTGATGTATGTGCTATACCAATGGCTTTTGTATATAGTATGATTTGTAAAGTGGAGGGTGCACTTGTTTACTAAATGCGAAGAAGAACCCTGCAAGCTGCGGCTCATACCGTTCTGTAGTGTTACTTAACAAAGATGTAAAAATGAATGCAAGGGTCCCATCTCACCAATTATAGCAGTAGGTCTTAACCTCTTGATTTCTGTGGCCCCCACTTAATCATTACTGGAACCAAGGACCCCTGTGAATCATTATTGGACTCAATGGACCCCCACTGAGTCATTAGAGGAAACTGGGGATCCCAGCCTAAGCATTTTTGATGATTCAATTGAGTTTGTTTGATGCAATTGCACTGTTTCCACAAATCTAATTGAGAATACCTACCACAAATTCCTCCACGACTACAGAAGGTCTTAAAATGTTACATTTTCAATTCTATACACACTTTATTGATCTGTTTATAATATTTAATTTTATAAGCAACCGCGGAACCCCTGAGTAGGCTTTGCTAATCCCCGGGAGTCCCTGAACCATAGGCTAAGTACCACACTTGACTAGAGGAAATTTGGCTTAGGTTAATATATCCAGCCCAGTCTTGGTTTATCAAGTACAGACAGGCCATGGATGCTGTCCATTTGACTTTAAACTTATTGGAAATTGAAAGAAAATTGGGGACTCAATTGCTCCTTCTCTCACTTGACGCGGAGAAGGCATTTGAAAGAGCCATTGAGAATTATTTAAGAAAAACATTAAGTAAAAGTTGTTTGAAGCCTACTGTCAAAACGTACTGTTTGACCTGTATGTTTTAGGGTGGTCTTTTCCCCAACTTTTTGCTTTCATCCCCACTTTTTCTGTCTGACCTTGTTTCTGCTGCTATTAGGACTCTGCGCACTTTACCACTGCTAACGAGTTCTATAGTGCTTGTGCTCTCTCCTCTAAACATGATACTATTGGCTTATCCCCAATTGCCATATTTAATGTATTCACTTATAAGCTCCTAGTAAAGTGGTAATACATGTTCCCAGGGCCTGTAAATGAAATGTTACTAGTAGGCCTGCAGGACTTGTTTTGCCACCCACTTAAGTTGCCCTTTCAACATGTCACAGGCTAGCCATTGCAGAGGCTGTATGAGTAGTTTAAACTGCCATTTCATCTGGCAAAATAAAGATTTTACCAGCGCAAAACCTTCCTTTTTAATACATATAGGTCAACCATATGGAAGGCCCTGGGCAATATATGTAAAAATAAAATATACCAGGATCAAATTTGGTGTTTCAGGAATCCTAAATACAAATCCTCATTTATGGTAAAGTTAGATTATTATAGCACTTCTAGAAAGTTAGCATTTTCTTGCACTAGCCATTTGTTGTCTGCAGCATGCCTCTCGTCACATGCCTACGTGTTGATGGTGGTTGAGCTTTAGGACAGCCACACACAATCGGAGCTTAGGTGTGACTGAGAGGGCCATCACTGGTAGGATGGAAGGGAGGAGCTGGGCCCAGCCTTACCCTAACCTGAATAGGCAGTGTCCAGTCCCCACAGAAACGGCTGTATAACCCCAGTAATTAATCTGGAGACAGGGCAGGAAAGCAGGGCAACTGTGCAATTCAAAAGCATAGATCTAGAAGTTTGTCCCAACTTCAAAGGCACAACTTTGTAAAAAATAAGGACCTCAGACACCACCACTTCAGTATACTTCTGGACCTGTGGATGCTCTGCCACAAAGAAAGACTGCTGTGCTCCTGAAGGACTGCCACTCTGCTGGAATGCACTCTGGTGGACTCCTGCTTTGCTGTGCTGATCTGCTGTTTGCTGACCTCTTGCCTCGGTGAGAAGGACTGGAATTGCATGTCTTGAACCCAGAACCCAGAGTGACTCCAAGGGAAAGTTGGCTGTACTACTGATCTGAAGGCTCTGGGATATAACAGGCTTCCAACCATCTTGCACTTGGACTCTGCCATCCGTGATTCCCCTCTGCCAAGTGGTGCCACCTCATTTCTTGACCCTTGGGACTTGGCCTGTGGTGCTTGCTAGCAAAACAAATGCATCTTCTCTGCTGAGCCGCACATCCTCTAGCAGAACCAACACATTTTCTCAGCTGAGTGAAACATCTTCAAGCAGAACTAACGCATCGCTGCTGCTATTTGGATTGGGTTCGTTGCAAAGATCTGCATAGGCCATCTCAGCTTTTTGAAACAGGCACTTGGACCAAATGACGCTTCCTTCCACAGCCCAGAATATCACATACCTCGTCTGCAGCAGCCTCAACTATAATGCTGGACTCTGTATCGCAGCCTCAAAGCTCTTCGGAACAGACGCATCACCAGCTGCGTCCGCATCCCTGACACCGCACTTCACATCGCAAACCCTGTTGTTGAGCTCCTCGACGGCAGAGCAACAGGACCTTGCACCGCTGCCTCGTGCTTCTGGGACTAATGCATCGTTTTGGCTGCAAGATGCATTTTTGATCTGGATAGATACAACTCTCCGCAACCAGAATTCAAGGCCCTAACTGGGTCTCTGTAGCCAGCCATGCTCCATGGCTGTTGGTCTGAACTTGTGTCTTTCTTCCAGTCTGGCACAACCAGATTTCTCGAAAAGCACTTTGTGCTTTTTGTCAATATTTTCACTATAAACATTAAAATTCAATATTTCCCGTTCTACTAGTTGGATTTCTGTCATTTTGGTTGTTTTATTTATTAAAAACAACTACATTTTTCTAAATCTTTTGTGGGCTCCTTTTGTGGTGTGTGGACACTGTTTTATTGTTTAAAGTATTGCACAAATACTTTACACTTTGCCTCTAAGTTAAGCCTTAAAACTCTGTGTCAAGATACCAAGGGGGTGAGCACGGGTTAATTTGAGATTTGCATGTACCTCACCCTGACAAGGATTGTGTTGCTACTTGACCAGGGCTTATATTCCAGTCAACCAACAATCCAATTTCTTACACATACATTGTAGCTAATTTCTGTAACCTTTCAACAAGGTTGAAAGTAAATGGTGTTAAGTCCTCACTAATCACTCTAGTTAGGGGCACAAAACAAGAGTGTCTCCTTTCACCCCTCAATCCTCTGAAGGACTGGGCTAATCTAAGGCCCAGCGGTGCCAGGGGACAACACCTGAAACCTTCGTGGGTTACCTGTTCCGGCGTACTAATCACAGAGACACGGGACACTTCCTTCGGCGTCAAAGATCAGCGTTTATTTACTGCAGGGATACAGAGATCGCAAGAAGGACAACGAAGTGTAGGTTCTGAGAGTCTGCTTCAAATTGCAAAAGTGGATCGCTCCTTTTATACATATCTTCGTCATTGCACAACATAGCGAACAAAAGGTTACAACTCAGTTCCCACAGTAAACTTCAAAAGGGTTGCATTCATGTTTTCAGAAGCCCGGAACATAATTACAGTAGCATTGCCGGTTTCCAACTGTAAAAGCACGTTGTCTCACCATTAGGCACATTCCATTCTAGCTGTAAACGAGCTAAGAGAAGAGACAGAAACAGGTGCAAGGAAGACAAAGACAGACAACAGATTGAAAAGAGTGTAGGGGCAATATCGGAAGCGTGATCGCAGGATCAAAAGATTCGAGCCTAACACATGCAAGGCTGAATCAATAGACCGGCACGGCAAGATGAGCCTCGAGCGGAGCTATCTGCCTTTGCCGTGTCATCCCCCTAGTCATAAAGACACACTCAAAGGATAGGCATCTTCCGCAAGAGCTTGGGAAACCCAGGGTCATGAAGCGGACATTGTCCGTTCGCCGGCTACGTGAGGGCAAGAAACAAAATGGATACCATGTCTAAAATGGAACCCGTGGGTTTAGATGGAGAAACCCACGAATAAGACGAACGCTGCAAAGTAGAGTAGCGAAAACGCGTACACCCACTAAACTCGTCATTTGCGGTTCATAGACACCAAACTCGTCCATATTCGAACAAGCCCTAAACGTCATTACGATTCTCACGGAACCTCAGATGCTCCTTTTGCCCTCATGTAGGCAAGCACTAGTCGATATCAGAATCAATTTCGATATTCATCAGATCATTCAGTTGTTGCTGGAACATTATTCTATCCATCAATGTCTCTTTGGTAACAGATGGCCGTCTTATACACGTCGTAGCACAGAGGCCACATAAGGCTGGACCACACTGTACACAAAGACAACACGTGAACAGGAACGTCACAACAACCCCTACAATTATCAGAATTTTCCAACTCCAAGTCGATATCAGACCCCAAAACCATCCTAGAAGCGTCCAATCACCTTCGTCCACGTGTATGGACTCGGAGATTTTATGCAACTTCGAGATGGCTTGATAGACAGTTGGAGCGTTATCAGGTATGAAAATACAGCAGCTCGAATGGATCACCTTGCACACACCACCTCTATCTGCGAGTACAACGTCTAGAACCATACGGTTCTGCAACGTCATAAGTCTATCCGCCTGAAGCTCTGCTGTCAGATTACCAAGAGCACTTGCAGTTATATTACCACACGAGTCAACTGTCTCAGGTTCCTACTATTAACCACAGGTCCCCAAAACGGCAGGAAACCCTTAAAGAAGTCTCCTGCTTCTTGACCAGCAGTATCCTCTTTGCTAATAACGCCTCTCACAACTCTAGTCTTGTGATAGTCTGAGGCAACTGTAAAAGTCGGTGGCAAAAGATTCGCAATATAACAGGTGCCCGAGAAGTAACGGGGCAACCACTTATAAGCGCGATCATAACATACAAAATAGGTACCCTTGGCAGTCAGAAAGACAGGGGAAGAGAGCATTGGTAAAACATATGTTTCTGTACAAGCACTCTTCCCAAGCTGAGCTCTCGGATTTCAACCGAGACCTTGCAGGCAGAAACGACCAAGGTGGGGTACGATCCAGATCGGAGACGAGCTCTTAAGCTGTCTATCACCCACTGACATACTATACACAGCGTCACTCAGATCCTTGTATGCTCGCACCTCTTCCTCTGGAATAAGCGATGCATCAAAAATATCTCTATCTAAATCAGCAATCGCTATCGCCAAAGACTTGTGGTACGGGCTGGGACCAAGGTCTGCAGAGCGCGGCTCTCGACGGGGGTAGGAATCTAGTGCACTACAGAACATAGTTTGAAATGCTCGAGCTGACCCTTGGGTGCTGTAAGGAAGAACCAAATACGGAATACCCTTATCCATGTTATGTGGCATTAACCCACACACCCAACAGTTGGTAGCGTTCATCACCAATTGATGTTGATGAAGAAGTTGGACAAAGGAGTTGTTCATGAATTCCGCACGTCTAACCTGTTCATGTTGGGGCAGAAGTTGAAAGGAATGTGGATAAATGGTGGGAACAGAATTCAGATCATGAGAAAGAGAGGTAGGCGAAGTGGAAGGTAATAACGACTGAATCCCAAGATACACTCCACCCACCAGTAGCATAGAAACAGTTAGGAACAACATGAAAACTTGAAACAAAAAACATTTTGTTTGCAAAACCTTATGCAGTTTGGATCTTTGCGCCGACATCCTCTCTATTTCCGACAGCTTAGAGAACTCCATCCTCTAAAAACCGCACGTAACGTTCTTGACGCACTTCGTTCTGAGTAGCGATTATCAATTCCCAGGAGTTCCCAGGAATCGACAAAAGTAACCGACCTAGTGTCAGAGACCTGCTAAACAGAAGGAAGTACCTGCACGGCCCTACGGTCAACCCGGATGATAGGATTTAATCAAATAAACATTCAATTTAATATAAATCTCATAGCTGCACAGAAGAGGAACACACGTGATGTATAAAACATGAATTAAAAAACTCAAAATCAATGGAAAAATACAAATGTTCGCAATGTTCGTAGCAACAGTGAGGGGGTAATGTAAATTTAAAAAAACAAAAAGGAATTTTATTAGTCCTTGTCACGCGATCGAAGAAAGTATCGACCTTTTCCAGGACGAGTTTGCTCTTCAAACAACGGTTCAGATGGCAAAACAGTGTTCGATCGTCCAGGTGACAGTTCAGAACTCGAATTCTCCAATGCTGAAGGCGAAGGTACAGTTCCAGATGATTCAACAGGTGTATCTGACTGAACTGAATCGTTCTCTACAGGTTGAGCATCACTGAATGGCACATAGCATGGAAGGGCCTTGGTCTCCGTTGGGGCAATTCCTGTTTTTACCCGGGTATCTGCTGGCAAAGGAAGCAGAACATTTTTAGTATGGGTGGTGTGAACCCAGTGCTTCCTGCCTTCCAATCAAACTGCAGTCCTTGTTGCCAGCAAAACTTGGTAAGGTCCCACAAACCTTGGCTCGAGATTACGTTTTCTCCCAAAGTTTCGGGTGACAACCCAGTCACCAGGTTGGAGCCGATGTCCAGGACCTTCTGTTTGTGCCTATAGAGCTTCAAAAACCTGTTGATGAATCAAACTCAATTTAGCAGTCAGATCGTAAAGATAGTCAATCAACATTGGATATTCGAGACTGTCAAATTCCTTAGGCCTCGGGACTCCCCAAATGTTCGCAGGACGGCCGAACACAGTCTCATATGGGCTAAGCCCTACTTGAGAGTGCACAGTCGCCCTGGTCGATAAGAGAGCTAGAGGCAGTGCATCAGGCCAAGATAAACCAGTCGTGGCTTGAATTTTGGCAAGTTTCAGTTTCAGAGTACCATTGTACCCTTCCACTAAACCCGCCGATTGAGGATGATTAGCGCTATGGAATTTTTGACGTATTACACACACTCTTCATCACACTTCCCACAAACTCACTTCCGTTATCCGACCAAATGATCCGTGGCATTCCATACCGAGGAAAATATTCCTTCAGTAGGACTTTCGCTGTGGACAGAGCAGTATTATCCTTAAGAGGGTAGGCCTCGATCCATCTGGAGAACGCACAAACCACAACCAAAACATATTTCAGGTTATTGCATCTCTCCATATGGATGAAGTCCAACTGGATAACCTCAAAGGGACATGTAGGAGGAGCAAAATGATCAGGTGGAGTGGGGGTGCCCTTGCCAGGATTATACATCAAACATACCATACAGTTCTTGACCACTCTCTCAGCACACTTAGCAATCCCATCATTCTTCCATACAGGAGACAACAACTTACATATACCTTTTGCGCTAATATGTGACATGCCGTGAGCCATAGTAACAACGGCAAGCACATACGCATCCGGTAACATCCATCTCCGATATTCTGACAAATCAACCCAACATCCATTCACGTCTAACTTCCCCATGCTTTCTTTCCACTTAGTCTTTTCAGTTTCGGTGGCCTCATTCTGAATCGCTTTCACACTTTCAACAGTGTTCTCACACATACCAGTCTCCGTCGGCCACCTCACTGAACTCGTAACGTACATTCGAGTTGTCAGATTCTTAGCCGTTTCCTTAGCAATCTCATCCGCAAACGCGTTACCACGACCAACATCATCCGTAATCTTTCGATGCGTGCTACATTTAATGATTGCCACCTGCTTAGGCAATGTAAGTGCATCCAAAAGATCGTTCACGAGCTGTCCGTGTTGGATCTTCGTACCATGCGATGTCATAAATCCTCTTTCTCTCCACAATTGACCAAAGCTATGTGCTACGACAAATGCATACTGACTGTCAGTAAACACATTCACTCACTTCCCTTTAGACAAAACACACGCTCTCGTCAACGCAATCAACTCTGCCGCTTGCGCTGAATTCTGACTCAATCTCGCAGTTTCCACAACCGTACTCAGCGTCACTACAGCATACGCGGTCGTCACATCACCATTTGGCAACTTGAAGCATGAACCATCAACATACAAAGTACCATCAGGATCTATCAATGGAGTGTTTTTCAGGTCAATACGACCCTTCGTTTCTTCTTCAGTTCTTAAATAACAGTCATGTGGTGCTACATCACCTGATTCCACATTAATCGGCACCAATGTCGCTGGATTCAGCACATTACAACTCTTTATCTGTATATGACTTGCCAAAAGTGTCAACTCATAACCGGACAACCTTGCGCTCATCAAGTGTTGAGTTTTCGTTCGATTCAAGAGAGTGTCAACTGCATGCGGAACCATCACTGTAAGCATATTATCCATGACCAGACCTGCGGACTGTCGAATGGAGACTGCAGCTGCCGCTGTCGCCCTCAGACAACTCGGCAATGCTCTAGCTACTGGGTCTAAGGTTGAGGAAAAATATGCACATGGACGCTGCTTACCACCAAATTGTTGCGTCAAGACACTCAACGCACAACCTTCTCTCTCGTGAACGTATAGTGTAAACGGCTTACTGTAATCAGGAGTACCTAACACAGGAGCCGAACACAACGCGTCACGCAGTTCAGAAAAACTTTTCTGACATTCTTCGGTCCATGGCAAAGGAGTCGGAACATCCTTGCACGTGAGAGCTAACAATGGCTTCGCTAACAATGAAAAATTCGGAATCCACTGTCTGCAGTATGACGTAATACCTAGAAAGGCACGTACATCTCTCTGAGCTGTTGGCACAGTCATTCGAGCAATCGCTGCAATTCTTTCTGGGGTCAACCTTCTTCCCTCCTTTGACAATAATTGACCTAAATAGGTTACTTTTTGACAACAATGCTGTAGCTTAGAAGGTGACACCTTGTGATTTAAGTCACATAGATGCTGTAACAGCGATACTGTAGCAGTTTTGCAAATCTGCTCAGTGTCAGCAGCCTCAAACAGATTGTCAACGTACTGAATCAAGGCCGAACCAGCTGGTAACACAAGCGCATCAAGTTGACTCCTAAGGGCTTGACTGTAGATCGATGGACTCTCCCAGTAGCCCTGAGGTGCGCGTTTAAACCTGAAGCTGCGACCACCTAATGAGAAGCCGAATAAATCTCTACTTTCCTCAACAATCGGAATGCTAAAGAAAGCATTCTTCAGGTCGATTACCGAAAACCAGGAAGCAGAGGCTGGAATCAGGGTCAGCAAAGCTGTAATGTCAGGCACCACTGGAAACTGTGGAATAACGATTTTATTCACTTCTCTCAAATCAATAACAAAACGGGATACAGGAGGCTTGGATGGGTCAGTTCGTTTCAGAATAGGCAACACCGGACTATTACACACATTTCCCGAGTTTCCTCGATAACATCCTTTTCGATCAAATCATAAATGATCGCTAATAGCGCTCGCTCGCCATCAAGAGAAATACGATACTGGGGAATGCGTGGTAATCTCACATTCAATTTCAATTGGATGACATAAGGTTGTATATCCAGTAGGCCCACATCATTAGGACCCGTTGCCCACAAAGACTCAGGAAGGGAACTCAATTCCGGTGGGAGCTTATCAGTTGACAAGTACATAGGAGAGATTACTCTCTGTCCTAACGTAAGCTCCACTCCCGTAGGAGAGCAATACAGGGTTGCATATAACCGTTTCAACAAATCCAGACCCAAAAGATTCTCACCACAACCAGTAGTTAAAATCAAAGGAGCCTCCAGCTCACGTGGCCCGATCGTAAGTGACAAAGGGCTAGAAACTGGATTGCTAACCGGGGCGCCAGAGAATCCAACGGAAACATTTGTTAAGCCAGACAAAGGTGCGCCAGGGAGTTTCGAATGCATAATGGAACTTTTTGCTGCACCAGTGTCCAACAGAAAAGGCTCAACTACGCCCGATGTGGCAACTGCGACATAAGGCCCTCTCTGATCAACCGGAACTGATACTACTCCCTCTCTTTGTCTATGGCTGTCCTAGTAATTACCATCTGCATCAATGTCATGCTCGACGTAATAATCATCCACATGATACTGTGCAGATCTACCAGACGATGGATTTCGCTGATCAAAACAATTGTCCGCATCCGATGAAGAACGCTCGTTTTGATTTTGAGAGGTGCCACGACCTCTACCTCGAGATGCCTGCTGAGGACAACTACGACCTCCTCTGGCTGAGACACCATTATTTCGGTCACGTAAAACAGGACAATTAAACTTCAAATGGCCCTCACCCCTACAATATGCACATTGATTATACTCAAGCATAGATCTGGGTGTAGAGGAGTCAGAACGCGACTGCGACCTAGAAGACTGCGACTGTGGTCGATATTGCTGTTGCGAGTCATTTTGATTCGAGCGCGGAGGATACACTTGCTGCAACAAGACCTTAGTTTTAAGCTCCTTCGTTTTCTTGTCTGCACGATCATTTTCTTCTTTTTCCCTATTCTCATAATATTGAGCTGTTGCTAATATTTGAGCAGTGGTTGAAACAGCCCATGAACTTTCAGAATTTTTCAATTTGTTGCTTAACTCAGGCAACAGATTTAACACAAATTTATCAACAAACAACCGCTGACCTCCCTCAGTGCTCATATCCTGACCACTATGATCAATAAATGCCTCCTCAAATCTAGTAAAGAAATCGGAGACACTCTCGTCTTTCTTTTGTTTGCAAGCAGACAATTTATCCCAGTTGACCCTCATCGCTGGCATAAGTGTTTTCATGAGCGTAATGATCCTTTGGGGCAGATCCGTGATTATCTGTTCAGGCTTAGCCCATTCAACTTGCCGTCCGTCAGCCGCTACAATAGCAGCCCAATCACCGCCTAACTCAGCTGTGTGATTCTCTTGACGGATTTTCGCCCAAATCGGTTGCGGTACTACGTTACCAAACAACATGTCAATATCGGCAAGGTTCATAATAGTAGCATCCACAAGCTGGGATAACTCCTTATAATAACCTGCCGGATTTTTCCGGGGGTCAGGTAAAGATTGTTTCACCTGCAAAACTTCTGATCGCTTCCATGGGAGGTGTATCCACACTCTCTGGAAGTGTGGCAAAATTGGAGGAACGGCAGCAGCATCACCTGGCATCCACACTGGGGGAACTGCCCGCATAGGATACTGGCCAGCTTGTGTTTTCGAATCATCGGAGTCGTCATCAAACAACACTCGAGGATGCACTGTAGATCTAAAAGCTAACAGACGCTCTAATGCACGTCGTACATCACCGCCTACAATCATACTGTTCGAAAACTGATTCTGAAGTTTAGTCATATCGGGCGGTACATTATCTACCTCATCATTATCCCACTCTTCTCTCAAGGATTTACACATTTCCTCGAACACGAATCTTTGTGTGGGCTCATTGATCTGAGAAAACGTATCGAACACTATGCGCGGAGTGTACTTAGCAGGATGTCTAATCCACCTGGGCGCCATAGTGACTAACGTCTCACTCTCCCTACCTCCAGGCATTTGGCTTTGTCTCTGAGAGACATCAGAGACATCGGACCCAAGTATTGATCCGAAAAGTGGACAATAGAGATTAACAACAGCATTAGGTATACGACTACGAACAGAAGGAGAAGAGGAGAGAAGTACAGGAGCAACAACGTGAGGACTGAACATAGGAGCAGTAGGAGTAGCCAAGATAACAGAAATAGCAGGAACAATAGGCTGAGAAGGTATAGGCAAAGGAGCAGTAGGAAGAAGGGCAGGTAAGGGAGCACGGACAACTTGAGGAACAAGAGGATTCGGAGGAACAGGACCAACGACAGGCTGACCAGCAGCCGCCGGAACAACAGGTGGAGGAACAGGAGGAACTACAGGAACTGTAGTACCCTGTACATAAGGAGGTGGTGATTTTAATAAATAGGATAACAAAGGATCCTCTGTCGATTCCTCTCTCTTCTTATCGGAACTTGACGGTAAAACCGGATAACATTTATCCACCGCCATACGATGCAATCTAGTAAAAACTTCCTTTTCCTTTTCGTCTTTGTCTCGCTGATATTTTTCTGCACTTTGCATCATCGTAATGATACCATCTCTCTTATTTTTCTTTATCTGCTTGATTTCTTTCTGTTTGGCCTCTTTGCGCCATAACCGAAAGGAATCAAACATGGCCGGCCTAGCTTTCTTTTTAAACAATTTTTCTTCGAGATTATCTAAAATCTCAGTTTCAAAACTACCATGGGGTGGCCAACTAAGGACACCATCGTTCTTAGTATAACGGATCCAATATTCATTATATACAATAGGGCCCACTCTGTGTCGACTATAGAGCTCATAAATCGGAGTTCCAACTGGAGGTATCGGACACGAGTCCTCCAACCGGGAATCCGTGCGGCAACAGTTAAGAAAACCAAACAAAGTACTACGGCCAGGCATCGTGCTCACTAACCGAGTTTACAAACTTCAAGGGTTATCGGATTACGATATCCTTGCAAAAATACGAGACCCTCGGTTTTGGCAATTGCAATCGTCAAAGAAAACCCAACAACTAAGAACCAACACCTAAGAACCACAAATGCAATGGAACCATGCAAACAACCAAGTTTCAACAACAACAACCAAGTGTACTGGGAGCAACCCACAAATACTTAACTGAGAGAACAATGGCATCACCAGGAAGGCCCGTCTATCGTCTCGCCATACAAAGGACTACGCCAGGCACCAAAACAGGTCGACAGTCAGGGCATCAGTCCGTCGCAGCCGTCAGGAGGCGGGAATCTTCGCGGGAAAAATCAACAGGATCGATGAAGCGGGGTGCACCTTCCCTCGGACATTTCACACGAAGTTCCTCACGATCGTCAGGCTTTGGACCGGTACCGCTGATGTCGCCCCAAGTTGGGCGCCAACTGAAGGACTGGGCTAATCTAAGGCCCAGCGGTGCCAGGGGACAACACCTGAAACCTTCGTGGGTTACCTGTTCCGGCGTACTAATCACAGAGACACGGGACACTTCCTTCGGCGTCAAAGATCAGTGTTTATTTACTGCAGGGATACAGAGATCGCAAGAAGTACAACGAAGTGTAGGTTCTGAGAGTCTGCTTCAAATTGCAAAAGTGGATCGCTCCTTTTATACATATCTTCGTCATTGCACAACATAGCGAACAAAAGGTTACAACTCAGTTCCCACAGTAAACTTCAAAAGGGTTGCATTCATGTTTTCAGAAGCCCGGAACATAATTACAGTAGCATTGCCGGTTTCCAACTGTAAAAGCACGTTATCTCACCATTAGGCACATTCCATTCTAGCTGTAAACGAGCTAAGAGAAGAGACAGAAACAGGTGCAAGGAAGACAAAGACAGACAACAGATTGAAAAGAGTGTAGGGGCAATATCGGAAGCGTGATCGCAGGATCAAAGGATTCGAGCCTAACACATGCAAGGCTGAATCAATAGACCGGCACGGCAAGATGAGCCTCGAGCGGAGCTATCTTCCTTTGCCGTGTCATCCCCCTAGTCATAAAGACACACTCAAAGGATATGCATCTTCCGCAAGAGCTTGGGAAACCCAGGGTCATGAAGCGGACATTGTCCGTTCGCTGGCTACGGGAGGGCAAAAAACAAAATGGATACCATATCTAAAATGGAACCCGTGGGTTCAGATGGAGAAACCCACGAATAAGACGAACGCTGCAAAGTAGGGTAGCGATAACGCGTACACCCACTAAACTCGTCATTTGCGGTTCATAGACACCAAACTCGTCCATATTCGAACAAGCTCTAAACGTCATTACGATTCTCACGGAACCTCACCTCCGTTGAAACAATTATTAGTAACCCTCAAACTCGTGATGCCCACATACAAATTGGTACTGTTAACTCATAATGTCCGAAGCTTTATCTTACAACCTGGCCACTCAATTACTCATTTAGTGAGAGAGCTTCATGACTTTGTTAAAACATTGTGTTTCCTGATAAATTATATCAAGTCCAAAGTCCTCGGTATACAATATACTCCTTTTGCTATAATTGGTACTTTGAGGGTATATGGTTTCACCATTTCAGCAAACCCCTTTCAATACTTAGGTATTCATATCACAGCTTCTCCCAAGTGCACCTATGATACCAATATACACATTCTCTTTTAGATATCTCTTTAAAGATCATTATTGCTGGGGCAAAATGGCAATCTCTTGGTTTTTACCCCAGCTCTTATGCGTCTGTCAGACCTTGCAAATTACTAAACAAAAACGCCCACAAACTATTTGTGTTTATCAGGGGATATGAGCCACCTAAAACTGCAAAAGAATTTTCTTCAAATCCATATACGATGGAAGTTTATCACATCTTCATCTAGAAGTCTATATTCAAGCTACATAGTTAAGGCTCAGTTTAGATTTGATACATCTGAGTAAACAGAAACTGTGGCTCCAAACAGAAACCATGGCTGCCACCTAGATCACGTACTATGACGCGAATGTTATATGCCATAAATAAAACAATCGTCTCTTAATAGGGAGTGATTCAATTTTGGGCTGTGGAGGTTGGAATCAAAATTAAAGTTGCTACAAAACAGTGCCTAAGACACACAGTTGATGGACGGAATGCAGAACAAATCAAAACATTCACCCCCAGTCAAGAGATCCATCATTCTTTTGCTAACCATGCCACCCCAGTGTAGACCTGGCCATATGCAAAACAGTCTTGACTCTGTGCCTCATGGGAACAGTCCAGATCGAACTGCCAAGCCAGGTTCTCCCTGGACCAGAAGCAAGCATCCTAGGACCGGTTTCGGGGTTTCGCCCCTCATCAGTGAGGATAGCTTGAATCCAGTGGCACAGTGAGCCCGGGACCCACGTCTGGGCATACCCAGTGCACTTAGGGTGAGAAAGCAAAAGACACACGTTCATGGATGGAATGCAGAACAAATCAAAGCATTCACCCACAGTCAAGAGATCTGGGTTAAATCCATCATTCTTTTGCACACCATGCCACCCTAGTTTAGACTTGGTCATATGCAAATCAGGCTCGACCCTGTGCCTCATGGGAACAGTCCAGACCATAGACTGTACTTATTTACTAGATAGAGAGTTGCAGGAGTCTTGTTCAATCAATGAACAGTCCTTACTTAAATTTACTTTTTTTCAAATACCAGTGTTTCCCGTATCTTGCTTCATTTTTTAAAATAAAATATTTTTATTGAATTTTCATAGGCACATATATAGCAACACACAGAGTACTAATAAATAGATAAGCTACCTAGGTGCATATAGTAATCAAATGTTAAACAAGAACATTACATTACCTACAATACAATTTACGGAAACACAATGAGAAGAAAAAAAACAAAGGAAACCCAATACATCAAATTGCGACAGCCTACCAAAGCAAAACATATCTTAGGGGGATAAGTCAATTATGACTTTCACTTGTCCTCTCTTTCCATTGGTGAACTGGTTCCCATATTTTCCTTCCTAACCTCCTTGCCCTTCTACCCTTCCTAGCATAAATGCCTTTTTCTAAATAAAAAATCCCCAAAAGCAGGGCAATCCACTGTTGCATTACTGGAGGTACTTTATCTAACCAAGCTCTGGCAATCAGCAATCTATAAACCGCCATTGCTATAAACAAAAATTCACAATGTACCTCACCATCAATCCCCCTAACCCGTAGCATAATTACTGTTGGTGTTAGCATCACATCCAACCCAAGTGTACGACCCAGAAAGTCTTCCATACCTTTCAGCAAAATTCATAATTGAGGGCACACAGCAAATATGTGTATGCTATCCGCTGCTGGTTCACTACAGCGTGGACAAGTGATCCCTGTAGTTCCTCCCCACTGTGCGATACGAGCCGGGGTGAAGTAGAGTTGGTATAGTGTTTTAAAATGTTGGGATTGAAGCGGGGCTGAGCAAAGGACTGAATATCCTAGTTCCAGTGAACCCAAGAAGTGTCGGCCCTGAATTCCAAACTTTACTGCCCATTTATTTTCATACTTTCCAATATCGTCCACCTTCAACTCTACCAGAATAGCATAAAAACTGCAAAAAGAACACTCCCCTCCCCGTTCTATAGCTTCCAAAATTCTATTTTTAGCGAAACCAGCCCCCCCCCCACCCCCCCCCCCCTTTTCCTGCTCAGAAAACTCCTAACCTGCAGATATTTAAAGAAACTCCGTCTGTCAATGTTAAACTTTGCCTCAAGGTCGGAAAATTGTAATATCTTCTCGTCTAAGCCCATCAAATCCCCTATCTTAATGATTCCTTTTCTAGCCCACTCTGCCATGGTAGCATCAGAAAAAATTGAGGGTGGTAGGGTCTTATTCCTATACAGTCTCGTGTACCTATTGAATCTCCCCAGTCCACATTTTTTTGTTACGGCAGTCCAGATATTATGCGCAGCCAAAACGGTCTTAAACCGAGTGCGTTTATAATATGAGGAGTCGGCACAGCTTAGAAAGACATTCTCGGTTTCTGGACCCAGCACAATGGAATATACCTTAGTCGAGAAGGCAGGAATGTTCAGATCTGCCCCGCTCGCACCAATCAGACCCTGCATATATTGAAGAGCCGAGGCCCAATAATATAATCTAAGATCTGGGGCCCCCCACCCCCCTAACCCCCCTTGCCCTCTGTAAAGTCAAAATTTATAGGCCCTCCTGGTCTTTCCGTGTGCCCAAATAAATGTATTCAAAATTTACTCCACCTTATTAAACCAGGAGATCTCGAACATTAAGGGTATCGTTCTAAAAAAATAAAGAAACTTGGGGAGTATAAGCATTTTAATTACGTTGGTGCGACCCAACAACGAGAGTATGAGGTTGTTCATCCTGACCAAGTCCAAACTTACTTTTGTCAATAAGGGAGTCATGTTCCGTTCTACCACCATCTCAAGTTTAGCCGATATTTCGACCCCCTAAATAAACTGCCGCCGGAACCACACAAATATCATCACAACTAACGAATGAGTTCTTAATTATTTGTGTTTTACTACTATTGAGCCTGTATCCTGAGATTTTGCCAAATTTTAAGGCCTCTTGTTCTATTTCTCCAATTGCCATTGATGCGTCCGGGGTGCTTATAGCGACATCATCTGCATATGCCAACACATTAATTTGTAATCCATTCAGGCAGAGGGGGGGTTCTAGGGTTAGTAGTAAGATCCCGTAAATAAGGGTCCATATAGAGCGCAAAGAGGAGGGGAGAGCTCCGGCAGCCCTGCCTTGTCCCCCTTTTTATCTGTACCATAGAAGTGAGCTCTCTGTTGATCTTAATTCTAGCTGTTGGTGCTTTATATAAAACCTGGATCGCTCTAATATAACCTTCACCAAACCCAACATGCTTCAAAATCTCCCATAGATACCCCCAGGCGACCCTGTCAAAAGCCTTCTCTGCATCAAGAAATAGGGCTGTGACAGGGCCGCCCGATATCTCCATGGCATCAAAAGAAGTAATCACTGTTCTGACATGTTCTGTGGTGCCTTTCCGAGGAATGAAGCTGTGTTGAACTGAGGAGACCAACTTCTCAATGACTGCTGCCAATCTTGTTGCCAAAATTTTTGAGTATAACTTAACATCAGAGTTCATTAAAGCTATAGGTCTATAAGACCCAGGGGCTGTGGAAGGTTTACCTTTTTTCAAAATAACTATAACTTCGGTGCCTCCCCAGGAGTCTGGAATCGAAACCCCCCTCTGAGCTTGAATGAGCGTATCCAGTAACTCCAACCTAAGGGCCCCCAAAAATGTTTTGTAAAATTCAACAGGGATCTGGTCTAGGCCTGCAGCCTTTGATGATGGGAGGTCTGATAAGGCTGTTGTTAATTCTTCTAGTGTTATACTGGATTTCAGATTTTCTCTTTCAGCTACCTCTAGCTCGGTCACTTGGAGATTTCCTAAGTAATCTCTAATTCCCCTGCCTCTCTCCTCCTCCTCCACATCATACAACTCTGTATAGAATTTCCTGAACTCTTCTCTTATGCCTGCAGGATCTGAGATCAGGTTGCCTAACCCATCCTTTATGTTCTTAATGTCCCCTGCAGCGATCTTCTGCCTCGTTCTAACAGCAAGAATGTGCCCCACTCTCTCACTCAACTCGCAGGCCTGCTCCTTCCTTGCCAAATAATTTGCCGCAGTTTTATTAGCAATGCTTTCCGCTATTTCAGCCTTTAATACCACAATTTCCAGCAGCTGTTGATCCAGGGAGTATCCATTCTCAATTAGCCTACCCAGTTCTTCCTCTGCGGCCAAGAGGGTATTAACTTGCTGCGCTACCCTATCCATTTCTACTTTCTGTCTGAACGTTGTATAGCTAAGTGTCTCTCCCCTTACCCCTGCTTTGAATGCATCCCATGCATTGCCAGAACTGGTGCTCCCCTTGTTGATGCTCTTCTTTAATCCAGATATCCATATGCTTACAATAACCTTCATCTTTTAGGAGAGCTCTCTCGAACGTCCAGCTATATAGTTTCCTTGTTATACCACTTAAGCTAACTGACAAGATTAGGGGGTTATGGTCTGAGACCAACCGGGGCAGTTTCCTAATTTGTGAGCTTGCTATTAAAGAGTTGGAAATTAAGAAGTAGTCCAGTCTTACCATAATTCTGTGTGGAGCAGAAAAAAATATAGCACCATCCACCTGAGGGTAGAGATTGGCCCAAGCATCAGACAGAGCATTATGTAATGCCATATATGTCACCGCCCTATGCACTCTCTTCTTCCTCCCGTTATACACCTGTCTATCTTGTAGCTCAACACCAGAAGGATGGTTGATATTGAAGTCCCCACAGCATATAACAGGTTCGGGCCAGGTTGGTAATTCGTGATCCAAGAATTCGAATATGTCAGGGTCATCTCCTGTCGAACCATACACAGAAACCAACGTAAACTTAGTCCCCCTGAAGCCCACCTCAATTATAACCCACCTCCCCCATTGATCCTCTTTTTTCCTGTGGACTATACAGTCTCTACCTCTCCCTAGTACAGCAGCACCACGGGTCTTTGAACCTTGTTTTGTACATGCTAGTACGTTGAAACCCAACTGCTCCAACAAGTAGCCCTTTCTTCCCTCCACATGAGTTTCTTGTAAACAAATCAAATCTGAATTCATTGATTTCAAAAATGCTGATACTCGTAATCTCTTCTGTAGATCATTTAGACCGCAGACATTCACTGTCATAATTCGACAAGCCATTAAAAAACATCTAGGATTGGTACCAACTCTGTTCCATTTTTCACATTTTTCCCTTTTTTCCCCCCACCACCAAGTGTATGAACCCTGGACCTTCATATTGTGGCTCTGTGTGTGCAATGTGTGCCCTGAACATGTTACAAAACATGTTTATAGAGGTTATTCAGCTAAACCAAGAGATAACATGGGCTGTCGCAGCTTAGGGCTATAATGTTACTAACTTGGATACTGCAGACACTGCAGGCTGGTAGCGTTCCATGGAGACACCTTAGTGCCACTTGCTTGTTATTGGTTAGCACCTTCAAAGTAAGCATAGGCGAATTTTGCGAATCTCGCGTTCGCGAATTTTGCGGATTTGCGAACTCGCAATCCGCAAAATCCGCGAATTTGCGGATTTTTTTTTTTTGTGTTCGCCCGTGTTTCTGCCAGTTCGCGAGGGTTTTTACAATTTCGCAATTTGCGAACTTACCTGTCGGGTCGCAAGTTTTGCGAACTTGTTGTTTCTACGTGTCCAGCCTGTTTGGGACACTCTTCTTCATCACTGCCACTCTCTGTCACCACTGCCACTCTCTGACTACTCATGCCACCCTCTGGCCCACCCATGCCACCCTCTGTTTCATCACCACACCCTCTGGTTGTCCAGTGTACATTATTTTCGGCAAAGCAAAGCACACCTTCCCTGCCTCAAGTGACCTGAATTAATTTGGGGCTGATTAATGTGTCACAGAATATTTTTTTAGCTGGCACCTGCTTCCTTAGTGCGCCCTGATTAGTGATCTTTTGCACTTGCTAAGTGCTTTCATTGTTGCAAAATTAGTTACAACACCTGCCCTGCCCCAACTGACAATAATGAATTAGGGGCTGATTAATGGATTTTAACTTCCAGCCTGGCTCCTGCTTGTCTCCCTTAGCTGTAATTCAGGACCTTTGTGGCATATGTGTAACTATTCTGAGGTTCAGAGCAGGGTCACATAATAGTTGCAACTGGCAACTGAACTCTGGAGGGGCCCCTCAGGAAGCACTACAGGAAATGGCTACTAATGATGAGCCTGAACTTTTGAACCTGGTAAGTAGTTTCAGTTTTGCTAAGATCGTATTTCTGCAATTTAGCACTTATTCGCGGGGCGCGAAGTTGTACTGGGAAGCCGCGAACTCACGCGAACAGTGCGAGCAGTGCGAGCAAAATCCGCTGCTCGCGGATTTGCGGATTTTGCGGGAGATTCGCGAATCTCGCGGATTGCGAATTTCCCGAAAATCCGCAAAATCCGCGAGCGGAACGGATTTTCCGCCCATGCCTACTTCAAAGACATTCTTCAGAGTTATTCCATAATTCATACACTACGTGCTTGGAAGAATTCTTTTTGGCTTACCATTTGTCCTGTTCCTAGATGCCGGGACTGTGCTATTAATCTTTCTGCTCTGCAATGGATGTCCTACTACGAGGTTTATTGAGGATAGCACTACCACAACGCATGATACATTGCTCTGGCACCCCCTTACTTCAGGAACTGTAGGGCCATTGGCTCTTGTCCTTTTGTCATATATGGCTACACTACATGCAGCGTGTTTTCCGCACTCTGCTGTGCACTTTCGAATGTGCCCTGGACATTTGTTTGGGATCGTAATTGGTACAACCTGTAGACATTGCCCTACTGGTGGGGCAGTTAATGGCTTACCTGCACTGTTGTCCCTTACGCTTGCCATTGCTCCTCCTGAAGGCATATTATGAGCCCCCTTGGGATGGTTCAGCTCCTAATGATCGGGATCTGGGTCCATCATCTGCAGAACAAGCAATGGATGTTCCTCCTTTTGTGGGCACTGAGCTGTATGGACTGGAACATTGTTGCTTTATAGACCAGATGCTTTGGGTGCCTCTGGGATCATCGTCTGCAGTTGCTAAGAAGAGCAATGTTTCATCTACTAGCCGGAATACATAAACCAACTGGCAGTTTTGAGTTGTGGCCACATTTTTAAATCTGACTTGTTTTAAACATCCTAAATGGTTTTTAAAATGTTTTATACACGCTCTTTTGAAATTCATTTTTAAAATTTGCTTTTATAGTTTTTAAATATGGCTTTCTGTATGCTTTTATCCTCAAACTAGCCTAGTGCCTTTTTATAGTTTTAAGAGTTTTTATGCTTTTACATAGGTTTAGCATTGTATGTAGACAGCTTTAATTTTGTCGTCTTGCATCCAAGGAGTGGTGTCACACCATTTTTACATGCTCGCGTTCTTACATTTCCTTCCCTCCCTAAACATGGTAACATTAGGCACACATTCATTTGCATGCACACACAGGATAACATTCCTCAAACTCAGTTTTGCTTACAAAACAGGCCGCTCTGCAACAGATCTATCAAAATGGGAAAAAACAGCAGCAGCCTGACTGGAGCTTTGACATGGCAACCTTGAGGATGTTATTATATATGAACATGACAACAGGCCTTTGTTTATTCAGAAGAGCAGTTTTACTGGCACCAAGAGATCGGTCCATGCCGGAATTCAAGCTCAGCTGATTCCTGTCATCTTATGCAAGATATGCTGCCCAACTCTACACCAAGACGGACTGCTTGCTGAGACTTACCCACAGGTTAAGGGAAGCTATAGCACCTGAGAGGTATTTGGCTGATCCACTTACATTAGACATTCTAAGGTAGAATGAGCTGACCAGGAGTGCACTATATTTCAGTACTTTTATGCAAACACATAGGGGCACAGCGTTAGCCTCCTTGGCTTAACACCACACTTCGCCACTTCTAAAATGCAGGCCTGCACCACATTTACAAGAATACAGTGCCGCCTTGCATTTCCACCTGCAATGGCGCTAATTTAGTTGCCTAGCACCAACGCAGGCACCCTTGGCACCTGAGTGAAAGGGTGCCTGCGTTGAGGGGAATTGTTGTTTATGTGCAGGAAGGTCTCCCTTCTTGCACATAAACAACCTGAAATGCTGTTTTGAACCATCTATGTGTGCTGCTTAATGCATAATGTTAATCACATCATTCTGTTTCTTTCTATAAATCATTGCAGAACACATATTTTACTCAAGAATCACAATGCTTCAATAAATATTGTAACCGCATACTGTGTATTCCTTGTGTATCTCTTTGGATGTGCCTAAGAGGTTGAGCGAAAGAGTTTTAGATATATTGCCACGATTTCCTGGGGGAGTCAGGTTCGTCATGTTCTGGGGTTGCACATCCATTTGTTACCCTGTATGGTTAGGGCTGCAGATGGTGCACTGTGAGCTAGCAGGAATATAGGCCAACATATCCTGAGGGGTGCTCAGAATGAGTCTAGCACCAGTCCAAAGTTTATGCTGTCCACCAACACACAGTTTTACTTGAGAAAGTATAAGCCTTACAAGAGCCACCTGGATCTGAAGATGGACTTGTCAATGGTGGCTGGCTGAAATGCAGGCCTTTGTGAAAGCCTCCTCTCTGGCAGGTAGTTCAAGTCTCTAAACATTGAAAGCAGGAAAACTCTTAGCAAGCAAAGTAAAAAGCTGGGACCCAAGTAGGCCTTGTCCTCATCATTTGGCTTTGGTCCCAGTGAAGACCTCAATGTTCAGACTTTGAAATGTTTCTAGAAGTCAGGATCCTTTCAACAGGATCAACTAGCAAGTTGAATATGACCGGCAGTTCGACAGTGGCAGCTGTGGCTTGGAGGAGGTCAGAGTGGCCAAGATTGCCTGGGTGGCAGAGAAGGGATGTCACTGGTGATTCAGAGTACTGAAAACCTTTTGTTCCACAGCTAGCTTGATCTCTGCCAACATCTACGGGGTCAGTATCAAACCGAACAAAGGTCGGGTTTTTGATATCCCCAAATATACCTGGTTGTACGATTGGGGTACTTTTTATTAATGCTACATACGTTTTCCCCAACCACAAGAAGATAAGTTTTCATTTTTAGGTCGTGAAGAATTTCCCAGATCGAAAGCGACACTTGAGGCAAGAAAAATGTTGGCTTACAGACAGACTATTTTATGAGCAGGCTAGGACCATTACTTCCACACTCTGCCATCCATTGCCTTTTAATCATAACAAGAGAACCCACTTATTAAATGTAATTTGGTATCTGCAAGCTATTTTAAAAACCACTAATTCACATTACACCAATATTCACCTAGAGCACCTCCATCCTGCACATTACATTGGCATTCTTGCTCAAAAGACCGCCGGCAAATAGCCCCCTCTAGGAACCCTTTGGGCATTGCAGCACCGGTCTAACAAGGAGCTGCCCGATGTTTGGAAAAGTTTCTAAATGTCCAGTTTTGCAGTTTTCTAACACCAGAAACCACCACTAGGGAGCTATAACTCAATCACCCAGAAGTCATCAGCAGAGTACATGGTAAATCCAGTTGGATCTCTTGGGCTTTTTCCAGCTTTTGTGTTCCCAGAGCTCAATAGGAAGCTAGCCAACTACCCATTGGAGTACACTCTTCTCTCCTGGGTATAAGTGGGAAGCAGGTCTAGCCCTTGGGGTTTCGCTTAGTAGGTTTAACAGCAGGTGCAGTTGGTATGTCTTCCACTGGACCATTGAGGTTCTGAAGTGGGTACTGAGGATGTCACTTCTATGCCCAGTGCCAGCTTGTGGGTGGTGAGATTTATTGGCCACTCTTTAACCAATGGGGAAAAGGTTCACAGGGGAGCTCTTGCACACTTTTGCAGCACTTCCCATTAAACTTACTGTAAACTGTCCCACAATACCCCTCTCTACCTAAAACAAATATGGCAGAACCTTTCATCCCTTGTACAGAGGGAGGGGGTTATGAGTGTGTGTTCTTCCTTTTCAAACTGCGTGTGTTCCCATCAGTAGGGTAATTCCTTATTAAAATGCGGCTCAATACAAGTTGATTTGAGTGAGAATCGTTTTTTTCATTTACCACTTGATTAAATCCATATGGCTGAGATACCCGCCACCCCCTCTCAACACAATCCCCAAGGATGGGAAGACGGAAACGGTTCTGAACTTGTGGAAGGCGGGAGGGAGTTACCCTCCCGGCCGTATTTATTAAAATATGAAACAAAATTAAAACGTTAAATAACAGTTTCATATCATGTACAATTTCATTTACACATTACGATGTTCTTGGCTGACCTTAACACATCTCTAATACAAAGGTTCTCCTAGCCGATACTAAACATCCTGCAAATGCATTACTTAAACTTTGAAATTGTACATCCTAACATTACGGGCCAACGGCAAGGTCGTAACCGGTGTCAGATCCCCAATACCAGAACTCCCCCCTCACTTGTGAGGGGCGGTCGCACAGAGGACTGTACCTCTGTGCCAACTTCCAATTCGCCTTGTCTTAGCGGGGGCCCCCTGTTAACTCGACGCCATCTTTAGTGGTCGTCCGAGGACTCGTGTGAGGTGTCTAGAAGGTAGCGTAGACCCCCCTCCCACCCCACACAACTTACCACATCTGCCGTCGTAGATGTCCTGGCCCCGGGAAATTCCCAGGAGGGGCCCTAGTCCCTCCTCACCAGGGAGGGGCCTATGGCCGCCTTCCCTTTTGGCGTCCCCATCTTTAGAGGGGACCGCCTCCCCGTTTGAGGGGCCAATGGCCGCCTCCCCCCGGGCGCTCCCATCCATAATGGGTGACGCCCCACCTCTAGGGATCTTCTAATTCCTGCTCACCGATCATGACCTTACCGCCCGACCAAAATAAATACGACAATCTAAGACTTAAAGTGGAGAAAACAATATATACTTAAGCAAATCAAAGTATAATCTCTACCGAGTATCCGGCGCAACTACTCTGCTGAATAAAACATGCTGAAAATGAAAAAATTATCAACTTTATTACACACCAAATTACCAACTTTATTAAAACAACCTGTAAGAAAATAATATCACGACACTCGACTTTATTCCAACAAATCGCTGTCGTCAGGGGCTGGTGGGTGGGTCAAAATGGCTCTTCGTTCGGTCTCGAGCTCACGTGCAACGGGGAGGTGCAGCTTCAGAGCACAGGAACAAGAGGATGCTTCCTTGGCTTGTCGCTCCTTTTATCCTTCTTCGGGCGGGCTTGGACCCACCTCCAATCCGCCTCCAGGGCGTGGCTAGCGGTGTTGGTGTCTAGGACAACCCCCTCTTGGGCGGGAAAAAGGCGCGCCCCGGCTACGCCGCTTCGGGCAAACCAGCCGAGACTCGCCTCCCGCCCAAAAATGGCTTCCCGGGGGGATCGGGGTACTCCACCATACGTTCGGGGGGACCGAGTGGTCGCCCCTTTCCATATGGCTGAGATACCCGCCACCCCCTCTCAACACAATACCCAAGGATGGGAAGACGGAAACGGTTCTGAACTTGTGGAAGGCGGGAGGGAGTTACCCTCCCGGCCGCATTTATTAAAATATGAAACAAAATTAAAACGTTAAATAACAGTTTCATATCATGTACAATTTCATTTACACATTACGATGTTCTTGGCTGACCTTAACACATCTCTAATACAAAGGTTCTCCTAGCCGATACTAAACATCCTGCAAATGCATTACTCAAACTTTGAAATTGTACATCCTAACATTACGGGCCAACGGCAAGGTCGTAACCGGTGTCAGATCCCCAATACCAGAACTCCTCCCTCACTTGTGAGGGGCGGTCGCACAGAGGACTGTACCTCTGTGCCAACTTCCAATTTCCCTTGTCTTAGCGGGGGCCCCCTGTTAACTCGACGCCATCTTTAGTGGTCGTCCGAGGACTCGTGTGAGGTGTCTAGAAGGTAGCGTAGACCCCCCTCCCACCCCACACAACTTACCACATCTGCCGTCGCAGATGTCCTGGCCCCGGGAAATTCCCAGGAGGGGCCCTAGCCCCTCCTCCCCAGGGAGGGGCCTATGGCCGCCTTCCCTTTCGGCGTCCCCATCCTTAGAGGGGACCGCCTCCCTGTTTGAGGGGCCAATGGCCGCCTCCCCCCGGGCGCTCCCATCCATAATGGGTGACGCCCCACCTCTAGGGATCTTCTAATTCCTGCTCACCGATCATGACCTTACCGCCACAGGCCGGATAGTTGACCGGCTATCCGGACCCCCCACAAAAACTCCTACTGAAAGGTCATAGCTGCAAACTCTTTAACCAAGCTACAAAGTCTCCTATGAGTAAAGAATTCCCCACCCGGGACAAATGGACTCCATCCTCTAGATACATATGGTCCCCCCTGATACACCCATGCGGAATAGAATGCAATGTACTTGTACGGAACAATCTACCAAGTTTGTTATTCACCTTCTTCACTGAATGATTTACAGCAGCCACCGAAATAGCCCCCCGCCACACCTTTCGTGGAATCATATGGGACCATGCAATCGTGCACCCTGGAACCCTTCTCGCCAACCAACTCACTGTGGATAGTATCGCCTCGAGAAGTAATCGTCTACCAGTGGTCACCAAATCATTGCCCCCAAGATGCACTATGATTACAGACGGCGGTGACCTTGTCCGCCCTAACAAACCCTCCATAAAACTTTGAAACTGGTCAATACAGAGCCCGCCCCTTCCGTAGAAGGTCACCCTGTACCCGTATTCCCCAGCCATGTGAATCATGTCACCTGCTTTGAATACGTCTGTGGCACGCCTCACGTATGAGTGGCCCACGACCCACACCACTCTTTCCTCAGCCGGTGATCTTTGACCGCTGGTTCCCAGGTGTCGGGTCGACTGCACAGTCCGCCCCGCCTCGTAAGCTCGCGACACTGTAAACCAAACAAAAACAAGAAGCGTGAGTGCAAGACATAGGCTTCACAACATGTGCAACCGCACATACCTTTTATAACAATTCGAGGACCAACGCCCCAACTGTTTCACTTTTTCCACACTCAGACCCCTGGCTGTAGCCTCTGTAGCAGCCCCTATCCGGAAGGAATGGGTCCCAAACTCGCACGGGTTCAAGCCCGCTGCTGCGATTGCCATCGTTAGCACCCGCTGGAACTGAAACCTAGTCAGTGGGGTGGCGTCGGCGTGCCTCAGCAAGCTTCCCCCCCATGATGCCGCCCTCTGCGCCAAATACTCCTCAACGCATGCTACCGGACACATGGGAGATCCCGGAATCCGCTGAACCACTACACTGTCCCCGATCGCTTTCTGGTCGGTCTTGGACCTGGCAAATGAGATTACCATTGTCCCCCCCTTAATTTGAATGTGCTCACGGCACAGACCACCACCCGTATCCTGCTTGTTCCTCGCTACCAGCTCGCTTACCCGCATAGCCCCATGGAATGCTAATGCAAAAGTGGCCCGGAATAGCACTGTCTCTGATTGAGATGAACATGTCGCAGGGAGTATGGATAGTAACAAGGCCAACCTTTCAAGACCTATCGGGTGTCTTTCATCCACTCTGCAACCCTCACGGCGTTGCCACCCACGCAGCGCCTTCTGCACCAAGAAAGACGCCGTGGGATCCTGTATGCCATGGGCCCGTGCCATGAAAGAGATGGCGGCCCGGTGCCTATTGGCCGTAGCCACTGATTTGCCTGCCTGATGTAATGATAACAAAAAGTTCAGGACATACTCCTCTTGGCCCCAAAGCTCCCCCCTGGCTGAACCCAAAAAGGACAGATAAGAACGGAACGCCCCTTCATAAGCCTTCCTTGTCCTGGGTGCTAGACTCTCTCCCACGAGGTCTTGTAGTCCGGGGCACCGAGAGACCAGAGAGCTTCGGGAAATGGTGCCGCCCCCGGGTCCGCTGAGGGCAGAAAACCCCAGAAGGCCTGCATACGGGAACGAGAAAGCGCATCAGCTGCCTGATTTAACACCCCTGGCACATGTCTCGCCCTAAAGTGGACGTTTAGTCTCATACACAGCAGGACAATTTCCTTCAACAGTCTCAAGATCCATTTGCAGCGTGCTGCCTGACTATTGATACACTCAATCACTGTCATATTGTCAGACCAGAACACCACAGAGCGATCACGAAACTCCTCAGGCCATGTTTTCAAGGCCACCAGAATAGGGAACAGTTCGAGAAACCCAATGTTACCTGTCAGCCCACTCTCGTGCCACCATGTCGGCCAGGTTCGTGCTGACCAATGATTACCCAAGATGGCGCCAAAACCCACACTCCCTGCCGAGTCAGTCCACAACCCCAGCTCCACGGAGGAGACCGCCGGTTTGGTCCACACGACACGACCGTTGAAATCCGCCAGGAATGCCAACCATATGCGCATGTCCTGTCGGACCTCTGCCGAGAGCCTTGTGCGGTGGTGCCCTTCCTTAAGGCCGACCATGGCTTGAGCAATAGAGCGGGAAAAGGGGCGAGCCATCGGTATTACTCTAAGGGCAAAATTCAGCTGACCCACAGCCTGCTGCAACTGATGCAAATTTACCTTCGTCTCACTAATACATGTTTCAAGCGATGCCTTAAACTTCGTCACCTTTTCTTTAGGCAAACGGAAGCACCCCTCTTCGGAGTCGAGCTCTATTCCAAGAAACTCGAGCGAAGTAGCCGGGCCCACTGTCTTACCTGGTGCCAATGGCACGCCAAAGCGAGTCATGAGATCACAAAATTCATTCAAAGCCTGTGCACATTCTATGTCCCCGGCTGCCCCCAAAAATAGAAAATCATCAAGATAATGCATAACATGTGTAAACCCTGTTGTTCTTGTGAACGCCCATTGCAAAAAACTACTGAATTTTTCAAAATACGCACAAGAGATGGAGCAACCCATTGGCATATATTTATCTATGTAGTAGCGTCCTTGAAACATGAAACCAAGGAGACGCTGATCATCGGGGTGTACCGGGAGCAACCGGAACGCCGACTCAATGTCCGATTTGGCCATCAACGCCCCGGGCCCCAGGCGATTCAACATGGCGACTGCCTCATCAAACGATGCGTACCGCACCGAACAAACTCCCGGGTCAATCGCATCGTTCACCGAAAGACCCCTTGGAGCAGACAAATTATGTATCAACCTGAATTCCCCTGGGTCCTTTTTGGGGACCACTCCCAGAGGCGAACAAACAAAATTAGCAACAGGCGGCATGTCATATGGGCCGGCAACCCGACCTCGGGTCACCTCCTTCCCAATCTTTGCTTGTACCACCGCCGTATTCTGCATAACCGACAGTTGGTTCCTACATTGCGCTTTACCCTGAAAATCCCCCGCCGGGATGTGGAAACCATATGAAAAACCATCTCGCAACACCCCAGCGGAGATATGATCCGAATATTCGTTCAGCCAAGGAATCATTGCCATGATATCAATCGGGGTAGGGAGAGGCGCCCCTTGGACTATTTCAGACCTGTTTGGCGCCCCCTCTACTTCCCGGATCACCATTTTTGGCTCTGCACATGGTCTCGGGGTGCGAGGACTGCCCGCACCCAGCACATTCATGCCTAAACCTGCACGATCCCTGTGGCCTCGTACATTTGCCTCTGTTAAAGCCCCAGCAAACCCCTTTTTTACCTGAGTTGCCATTATTCCTTGTGTGCTGATCATTGCTTGATCCTGCCCGAAAGGGCGCCCTAGATGAATGGCGGGAAAGCTCGACCATATTCCCCCCTAAAGATGGCGACTTCGCCGTGCCTGACTTCTCCATTCTCTGCCAGGAAATGGAGTCGAAACAATCCCACGTCAGGGATGAGTCGTGCTCCTTGGACTTACGAAATATGCTATCGTAATAAAACCATTGATTGCCACCATATGTTCCATAAAATTCCATGATACGTGTCTGATACACGGCTAATCCCACCAATAATTCGGGCCTACGTTAGCCCATAATTGCAATGAACATTCCAAACGCTCTGCCCCAATTGTCTATCGATTCATCAACTCTGAAACCGGCCATCTTGGCGCGCCATACACTAGGATGCAGGAACTCCTTTTGATTTTTAACATGTTCAATCTCATAGTGATCGGTCAACAAGGAAAACATGTTCACGTATTTATCAGCCCATATCCTTTCTTTTACCTCAATCGGGATATGCTGAACAACTTTTTCCCTCCTTGAAGGTACTGATCCCTGCCCCGCAATCGGCAACGGCTGCTTACCTGAACCGGCCACTGTGACCGTAGTTCCTGCCGAACCAACGCCCGATACTGGTTGTTCCACGGGAGCCTGCGGGGAAACAAAAGGAGACGGTGCCTTCGCAGCATCTTTCGATTGCCGCAACTGCTTCATTATTGCCCTGGCTTCCTCAGCCGTGGCCCCCTCATTCTCTTTGCCCAACCATGCCGCCAATTGGGCACCCAGCTCAGGAGGCATATCCTCCCCGTTCACTGGAGTGACTACCACAGGGATCGGTTGGCCCACATCTGGGACCGGAGTCGGGGCCTCGATCGGGGTGACCGGGTGCGCAGGGGGTGCTTCGGGAACCGGGCCCCCCCCCCGACGCTCCCTTCTTGGCCCTTCTACCTCTCCCGCTAGGGACCACTCCCGGTAATGCTGGTCCGATGACTCCCTTAGGCCCCCCACACCATTCATTACCGCCATCTGCTTTTTCATATCCGCCATGTCTTTCATCAGCATACGGAGCATCTGATCGGTCCCGATCCTCTTTCCGACCTTCTTGCTAGGCATCGTCCGCGTATACTCCTCAAAGGTCCAAGACAGGAAGCTCCGCACTTACTGAAAGAAGAAACACACGATTAATTCTCAAAAATGGCTCTTCGTTCCGTCTCGAGCTCACGTGCAACGGGGAGGTGCAGCTTTAGAGCACAGGAACAAGAGGATGCTTCCTTGGCTTGTCGCTCCTTTTATCCTTCTTCGGGCGGGCGTGGACCCACCTCCAATCTGCCTCCAGGGCGTGGCTAGCGGTGTTGGTGTCTAGGACAACCCCCTCTTGGGCGGGAAAAAGGCGCGCCCCGGCTACGCCGCTTCGGGCATACCAGCCGAGACTCGCCTCCCGCCCAAAAATGGCTTCCCGGGGGGATCGGGGTACTCCACCATACGTTCGGGGGGACCGAGTGGTCGCCCCTTTCCATTTAGCTAATTTAAAATTTTTCACAGAATAGGTTGTTAAGGAAAGAGAACAGCTGACACGTGTTTCGCCCTGTGTGGCAGGTAAAGCCAGGGCTTTCTCAAGGCTGTGATGGAAAAGAAAGAAATGTCAATATTGGAGCACAAGGCACCCAGGGAAAAGGGGGGACACCAGCCGAGTGTTGGGGTGAAGGAATGGATAAGAAAGTGTTTGAAAGAGTGAGAAGGCGTTTTTATGGTTTTTACAGTTTAATTTAATTAAAAAGTGCAGTGAGTGAGAAGTTAAGAGGTTAAAAAAGAGTTACCTAGGACCTAAGGTGTCAAAAAAGAGCACCATGAGTGGACCCAGATTCTCTATGTGCATAGACTGGAAATAGGGATGGAAAGAAGGGGGGAGAACAAGAATAGTGCTGGCAGGAGATGTATTGACGAACTTGTGGTTGACAAGAAAAATCTGCAATGTATATTTCAAGTTTAAGTTTATTTGTTTGATTAATTAAAATCTTACAAAAATGTGACCTTAGAGAAAATATCAGCATCAATACGCATTTAAAACATCGTGCAAATAGTAAATGTCATTAAAAAGAAAATAAAAAAATAAATGTAACTAGATAAAATTTTCTTTAAGACGTTTGGCAATCACATTTAAAATTTTTACAAAAGCAACATTCATTGGTAGGTCATTCGGGCTTAAGCACGCCATTATTGCTTGTCTACAGGTTCTTATATCTCGTGCATTAAACAACCTCCTGAGGATTAGTCTCCTTTCCAGGGCACAGACATACCAAGTGCAGAATGTCTTCTTTTCCCCCCTTGCAAAGTCTACATAACGTATGGCCCTCGTTTGACTTCCAGGGTGGAAGATGGCACAAACCTGGCCATAGACCAAAGCGTGCTCCTATAAATGTTCGCTTATTTTGGACTGACCATGCAGTATGAAGGTAAGCTTGGCTTTGTTTTTTTTTGTAGCCATTTATGATTGGCCATGAGTGCTTTTGTTTTACCAATAGAGCTTTGTCTTTTAGCAGCGATAGGTGAGTAACCAGCTTGTTGATTGTTTTTTTAAAGCTTTCCTGCGTTATTGTGTTTTCCCTAATTGCTGATATTCCAAATTCTTCTTTTGCATTGTTTAGGTATTTCCACGCTTGCAGTTTCTGGTTATCTTTAACCTCTCTCCACAAAGCTATAGACAATTGATTGTCCTAATCATTTTTTACTCTATTCCAAACTTTTAATGTTTGGCCGTGACGGACATATAGCTGATTGTTCGTACCGAATTCCATCCTTATTTGCGCTTGTGAGGCATTACATGGTAGGGAGAGTAATATTTTATAAGTTTTTGCCACAGCATTGTTGATAAGCACAGCATCCTTCCCGTTTAGCACTTCAGCGCCATATGTTAAGTATGGTAATAATTTGGCAGCTATGATTTTTAACAGTGGTCCATATGACAGTGCAGATAGATTCTTTTGTAGGGTTCTAAATGCTGCAATCAAGCTATTCGCCTTCCTTACTATATCTTCCCTTTGTGGTACAAAACTTCCGGTCTCATTGAAAACGACACCGAGATATATCGATAACTCTCCACTTGCTCTAGTTGTGTTTGGCCCAACAACCATTTCATCTTTTGTCTTTTTCTTCCTGTCACAACCATTATTTTTGTTTTTGTCTCATTTATTGTCATTTGGTTGTTTTTGGCATATTTAAGTGTACGATCGATCAGTCTTTGCAGGCCCACTTTTGTGTGGCTCAGCAACACCACGCCGTTTGCATATAGCAAGTTAGACATTTTTTCTCCGGCTAACCTAGGTGGATGTGAGTTTACCTCGTTTAATGAGATGGTAAGATCGGCCACAAATAAGTTAAAAAAGTAAAGGCATAAGCACGCATCCCTGCTTAAGGCCACGAGTCATCAGTATTTTTTTGGACAAAGCTCGGCCATCACCTATCCTCACCTTGACCCAGTTATCAGAGTATAATAGCTTAATAAGAGTCAGTAGTGAGCCTGGGATTCCGTAGCTCTCGAGTTTTTTCCATAGGAGGGACCTATTTACTAAATCAAAGGCCGATCTGAAATCGACAAAACAAAAGTAAAGTGACTGTTTAGAACAAAGTGACTTATCCATTAAAACTGATAAAATTAACAAATTGGTTGTGGTGCCTAAGCCCTTAATGAAGCCGGTTTGGTTTGGGGGTAGTATTGATTTTTCCTTGACCCAATCAGTCAAAATTGATAGTAAGAGACCTGCGAATAACTTGGCATCCGTATCTTGCAGGGTGATCAGACGATAATTCTCCGGTAGTTGCCAATTACCTTTTTTGAACACAGGCGATATAAGAGATCCTCTTCAGGATTGTGGTATTTGCCCGGTATGAATCTGCAATGTATGTGATTCATGGGTATTGGTGGAAGTGGCATGATGATCAATCAATCACTCAATCACTCCATTTGTAAAGCGTGCTACATACCCGTTAGGGTCTCAAGGTGCTGGGGGGGAGATGGTGGCCTCTACTGATCGAAGAGCCAGGTTTTGAGGAGTCTTCTGAAGGCCAGCAGGTCCTGAGTCTGTCGTAAGCTGGTGGGAAGAGCGTTCCAGGTCTTGGCGGCAAGGTAGAAGAAGGATTGCCGCTGGCGGGGGTTTTCCGGATACGAGGAACTGTGGCGAGGGTGAAGTTGGCTGAGCGGAGGCTTCGAGTGGGGGTGTGGAAGCTGAGTCGGTCGTTGAGGTATGTAGGTCCGGCATTGTGTAGGGCTTTGTGTGGATGAGGAGTTTGAAGGTGATCCTCTTGTTGACGGGAAGCCAGTGCAGGCCTCTCAGGTGGGGTGTGATGTGGCTGCGTCGGGGAACGTCGAGGATCAGGCGTGCTTAGGTGTTCTGGATTTATTGTAGTCGTTTCAGGAGCTTGGTTGTTGTTCCTGAGTAGAGGGCGTTGCCGTAGTCGAGTCTGCTGGCAATGAGGGCCTGGGTGACGTTTTTTCTTGTGTCGGGAGGGATCCATTTGAAAATCTTGTGGAGCATGCGGAGGGTGTTGAAGCAGGACGCGGAGACGGCGTTGACCTGTCTGGTCATGGAGAGGGTGGAATCGAGGATGACACCCAGGTGGCGTGCGTGGTCTGTGGGTTCCGGGGCTGTGCCTAGTGATGTGGGCCACCAAGAGTCGTCCCAGGCTGATGGGGCGGGTCTGAGAATGAGGACCTCGTCTTGTCTGAGTTCAGCTTCAGTCTGCTGTCCTTCATCCAGTCGGGGACGGCCTTCATTCCTCTGTGGAGGTTGGCTTTGGCGGTGTGGGGGTCTTCGGTGAGGGATATGATCAGCTGGGTGTCATCGGCATAGGAGATGAATGATGTTGAGGTTATGTTGTCGTGCGACGTGGGCGAGCGGTGCCATGTAGATATTGAACAGCGTCGGGCTGAGGGAGGATCCCGGTGGGACGCCGCAGATGATCTTGGTGGATTTCGAGCGGAAGGGTGGGAGCCGGACGCTCTGGTCCTGCTGGAGAGGAAGGATGTGGTCGACGGCCAGGCTTTCTCTTGAATTCCGGCATCAAGGAGGCGTGCTGATAGGGTGTGGTGACAGACTGTGTCAAAGACTGCTGATAGGTCCAGGAGGATGAGGGCGGCTGTTTCTCCTTTGTCCATCAGGATCCTGATGTCGTCAGTGGCGGCGATGAGGGCGGTCTCTGTGCTGTGGTTGCTGCGAAAACCGGATTGGGAAGGGTCCAGGATGTTGTTGTCTTCGAGGTAGCGGATTAGCTGTTTGTTGACAATCTTCTCTGTCACTTTTGCCGGGAACGGGAGCAGGGAGATGAGCCGGAAGTTCTTGAGGTCTTTGGGGTCCGCCTTGGGCTTCTTCAGCAGGGCGTTGATCTCGGCGTGCTTCCAGCCTTCCGGGAAGGTTGCTGTCTTGAAGGAATTGTTGATTGTTTACCGGAGGTGGGGCGCGATGTTTGTGCTGGCCTTGTGGAAGATGTGGTGAGGGCAGGGGTCAGATGGGGATCCGGAGTGGATGGTGTTCATGGTTTTGATGGTGTCTTCGTCGCTGACGTTGGACAAGGCGATCAGGCGGCTGGTGCGGGTGGTGGTCGCAGGGGTGGTGGATTCAGTGGTGGGTGCGGGGGTGTCAGAGTTGAAGCTGTTGTGGATGTCTGAGATCATGCGGTGAAAGAAGGCGGCCAAGAAGTCGCACAGGTCTTGTGATGGTGGGATGTCGTTGGTGTTGGAGCTGGGGTTGGAGATTTCTTTCACGATGCTGATGAGCTCTTTGGTGTTTTGTGCGTTGTTGTCTAAGCGGTCCTTGAAGGCGGTCCTCTTGGCGGCCCTGATGAGTTGGTGGTGGCTGCGGGTGGCGCTCTTGTGGGCTGTGTGGCTGTCAGGTGTTTGGTCGTGGAGCCATTTCTTCTCCAGCTTCTGACAGGTGCGCTTGGGGGTCCGGAGGTCTTCGGTGAACCAGGCGGCTTTCTTGTTGGTGTGGTTGGTTGTGGAGGTCTTGAGAGGGGTGACGGTGTTGGCGCAGTCGTTGATCCATTGTTTGAGGTTGGTCGCGGTGGTGTCTGGGTCGGTGGGGTCGGCGGGTGGTTCCTGGGTGGTAGTCAGTTGGTCCTTAGTGACCTTGCCCCAGCAGCGGCGTGGCAGTTGTTGGGTGCGGTGGTGTGTGGTGGGTTTCCTGAAGGTGAAGTGGACACTTCTGTGGTCGGTCCAGTGGGGTTCGGTGGTGTGGTTGAAGGAGACGTGGGGGCTTTTAGAGAAGATGGGGTCCAGCGCGTGTCCAGCTGCGTGGGTGGGTGTTGTCATGAGCTGTTGGAGTCCTAGCTTGGCGAAGTTGTCGATCAGGGCGGTGGATTTGGCGTCGCTGTTGTTCTCGAGGTGGGAGTTCAGGTCCCCGAGGTCCCCGAGGAGGATGTAGTCCGTGGAGGCGAGGACGTGGGTGCTGATGAGGTCGGCGATGGTGTTGCTGAACTGTGGTCGTGGTCCGGGAGGTCTGTAGATGAGTGTTCCTCTGAGGGTGGTGTTGGGGTCGGTATGGATCTGGAAGTGCATGTGCTCGGCGGTGGTGAGGGTGTCGTCGGTGTTGGTCGAGACTCTGAGGGTGTGTTTGTAGAAGATGGCGAATCCCCCTCCCGCTCCGTTGGTGCAATCTCTGCGGGAGATCTTGTAGCCTTCTGGGATGGTTATGGCGATGTCTGGTTCTGAGGTGGCATTTATTTATTTATTTATTTTTTTGTATGTTCTTATATAGCGCTCGACTACCCGGGGGCATCTCGGCGCTTGCCTTGGGAACCCGTCCTGGCTTTTCCCTGTGAGATAGCCCCTAACGGGCATCCCCAAGGTGAAAGCCAGGCATCCCGCCGCGGGGGGCCGTTGTGGAGATTAAGCAAGCTTAATGCCCAGAGTTGCAGAGTGTGAACCCATGATTAGGTCAGGCACCGAAGCGAGAATTATCGAGTCCGTGGACATTTGAGCTCAAGACCCTGCCGTGTCGGGAATTGAAACCTGGTCCCGGGTCTGACCTCTGCTTCAGGGTCTGCCTGCTCTAACCATTGAGCCACACTTCTCACTGGCCAGGTCTCCGTCAGGAAGGCGACGTCGGGGACGGTGGAGTCAAGGAGGTCCCAGAGTTCGATGGCGGGTGTTGAGGAGAATGCAGCGGAGGTGGTTGGGTTCTCTGGTAGGTGGTTTGGGGGGCTTGATGCTGGTGAATCTGCAGTTCCGGCAGGCGAAGTGCCCTTGTGTGTACTTCAGGGTGGCCCGGTAGCAGGGGTGGTCTAGTCCGGTGTTGAGTGCGTGGAGGATGCAGGAGTCGGAGTGCAGTCTGGTGTTGCGGGGGCACGGGGTCCAGGAGTTCTGGCACCGGCCGCGGTCCAGGTGCGGACGGACACAGACAGGCTTGCCTTTGGTGCGCACGCCCGCTGCGCGGTCTCCATAAGATGAGAAGTGGGAGGGAGGAGCAGCTGGGAGGCGGGAGCGGGGGTGGCACAGAGGGCAGGGACGCAAAAAAGGTGCGCCCCAAAATACAGTAGAGACAATAAACAAGCTACAATTACTAAAACAATAACACAGTTGGGGAACGAAAAAAGGTTGGCACAGCAGAGGGGGCAGAAACAGTTACCGGGGCACACCAGCGGCGAACCCTCGGATGTATGACGGTACAACGCGTACCGTCACAACGCATCCCTTTATACCGCATCCCTTACAACGCAAGTCGTTACCACGACATGCGTTGGGGGCGCGGATTTCGAATAGTATAATTTACTATTCTAACACGAGTCCCCGTGGACCCTAGGGAAGGTGTTGGGATAGTAAATTTACTATTTTTAATCCTTTATCGCCCTCCAGCGCAAGTCGTGGTAACGACTTGCGTTGTAAGGGCGGCGTGGTAAAGGTACCGCGTGGTAAAAAGTTTGTGGTAAAGGATGTATACCCGAACCCTCGGCAACAGCGTTACAGTAGGGAAGGCCCGATCACTCTGGAAGAGCTGTGCAGCGTGGGGAGTGACCTGGGGTCAGGTCACACTCACCTTCGCCGCGTGGTCTCCTTAAGAGGCCAAGTGGGAGGGAGGAGCAGCTGGGAGGTGGGAGTGGGGGGAGCCAATGGGCGAGGGCAAGGGGTACAGAAGAGAAAAGGGGCGGGCCGCGGGGGAGAAGCGGCGGGAAGCGGGGAGCGGGGGTGGCACAGAGGGCAGGGACGCAAACAAGCATTTGCAATGCAATAGGTCTCGCATTAGGAAAGTTTGAGCTATTTGGTATTGTAAATGATTTATTTTTTAATTTATGTGTTGGTTTTGAAAATAGCAAAATTAATAGCTTTGTCATTTACAATGCCAATACTTTTAACTTTCGCAAATGTGACACCTATAGCATTTGTAATGCAATATGTGTTGTATTTACGTGACATAGATGTATTGATATTACAAATAATAATTGCATTACATGTTTTTTTATAATTAATACTTAAATAAAAGTTATTGTAATTTATAATGGCAATAGCTTAAACTTTTCTAAATAACTTTTGTGAAGATTATCAGCCCGATTCATCAAGCGAAATTGCGCTCGCAAAGGGCCAGATTCTGAGAATCGGGCCCTTTACGAGCAATTTTTGCATTTGGGATTCATCATCCCAAATGCAAAAATCGCTATTAGCGAAATCGCATATTTGCGAGGAATTGGATTTAAGGAATCTCTAATAGAGATTCCTTAAATGCAATTCATCAACCAATTTGAAATTGCGAATTCGCAATATTTGGTCGCTATTTACCACGAAGTCTGACTTCGTGGTAAATTGCGAAAAAATTGAAAAAAGCACTTTAGTGCATTTTTCTCTGTTGCATGTTACACACACACATGTCCTTTGGACATGTGTGCGCGCAACACCTGTCTAAATTTGCATTTCAGGGGTGCTAGAGGGTGTCCTTTGGACACCCCTGGCACCCTTGAAATCGCTATCTTATTAAAGGCCCATAGGAATGAATGGGGAGTTATTCCTTATTTGCGATTAGCAATTTGCTAATCGCAAATAAGGAATGTGTAGGAATCGCAATTTATTTTGCGATTACTACATGAATCCCGTTTTGCGAGTCTGTAATTGCGATTCCTTATGAATCGCTATTAAAGACTCGCAAAACGGGTCTTTGATGAATCTATCTGTATGTTCAGTGTATTTTATTGTGATGAAATCCAAGAACAGAAGTGAAATATTAACCTCTTTTTGTGACATTTGTAATAAAGCTTGAAACACTGTGAGAACATATTTGAACCAGTTGTTGTTGAATGGTTGCACAGATTGGTGAACAGCTATGACAACGCCGGGATTACCCTGCACTGCCATTACAACGCAGGAATTACAACGAAAGTCGGTACAACGACTTTCGCTGGAGGTCGCTCTTGGAAAGGGAAAAGTTTAATTTTCTATCCAACTCCTTCCCTACTGTCAACGTGGGCTGGACTTGGAATAAAAAATTAAACTATTCCACTATCCAGCGCCCTCCAGGGAAAGTCGATGTAACGACTTTCAATGTAATTCCACCGTTGTAATGGCACGCGTGGTAATACCACGCGTTGTCATGACATACAACTCCCACAGATTGATGCTGTGGTGGCGCTGAGTAATGTTGTGGTTGTGACGAGTGATGCTGTGGCGTTCAGTGATGCTGTGGTAGCGCATAGTGATGTTGTGGTGCCCCTGAGTGATGCTGTGGTGGTGCTGAGTGATGCTGTGGTGATGCAATAAATAGATAGAGTGTAATTATGTGGCGTGTAACTATGTGGCACTGAGTGGTATTTGGAGTGTATGTTGCATTGAGTGCAGTGTAATTATGTGGCATGTAACTATGTGACACTGAGTGGTATTTGTAGTGTATGTTGCATTGAGTGCAGTGTAATTATGTGGCGTGCAATTATGTGGCACTGAGTGGTATTTGGAGTGTATGTTGCATTGAGTGCAGTGTAATTATGTGGCATGTAATTATGTGGCACTGAGTGGTATTTGGAGTGTATGTTGCGTTGAGCGCAGTGTAAATATGTAGCATATAATTATATGGAACTGAGTGGTATTGACTGGAGTGTATGTTGTATTCAGTAGAGTGTAATTATGTGGTGTGTAATTATGTGGCACTGAGTGGTATTATTTAGAGTGTATGTTGCATTGGGTGCAGTGTAATAATGTGGCGTGTAATTATGGGGCACTGAGTGGTATTTGGAGTGTATGTTGCATTGAGTGCAGTGTAATTATGTGGGGGGTAATTATGTGGCAGGTAATTATGTGGCACTGAGTGGTATTTGGAGTGTATGTTGTATTCAGTAGAGTGTAATTATGTAGCATGTAATTATGTGACACCGAGTGGTATTTGGAGTGTATGTTGCATTGAGTGCAGTGTAAATATGTGGCGTGTAACTATGTGGCACTAAGTGGTATTTGGAGTGTATGTTGCATTGAGTGCAGTGTAATTATGTGGGGGTAATTATGTGGCACTGAGTTGTATTTGGAGTGTATGTTGCACGGAGTGCAGTGTAATTATGTGGCACCGAGTGGTATTTGGAGTGTATGCAGCATTGAGTGCAGTGTAATTATGTGGAGTGTAATTATGTGGCAATAAGTGGTATTTGGAGTGTATGTTGCATTTAGTGCAGTGTAACTGTGTCGCGTGTAATTATGTGGCACTGAGTGGTATTGTTTGGAGTGTATGTTGCATTGTAATTATGTAGCATATAATTATGTGGCACCGAGTGGTATTGTGTGGAGTGTGTGTTGCATTCAGTAGAGTAATTATGTGGTGTGTAATTATGTGGCACTGAGTGGTATTTGGAGTGTATGTTGCGTTGAGCGCAGTGTAATTATGTAGCATATAATTATGTGGCACTGAGTGGTATTGTGTGGAGTGTATGTTGTATTCAGTAGAGTGTAATTGTGTGTGAGGGTGCAGAGTGTGTGAGGGTGCGGAAAGTGTGAGGGTGCGGAGAGTGTGAGGGTGCAGAGAGTGTGAGGGTGCAGAGAGTGTGAGAGTGCAGAGAGTGTGAGCGTGCGGAGAGTGTGAGGGTGCAGAGTGTGTGAGGGTGCGGAGTGTGTGAAGAGGGAGCTGTTTTGAGGGCCCTGGAGAGGAAGAGCAATAGTAGGTGTTTCTAGTGGAGATAGTACAGAGGAAGAGGAGAACGGGACTTTGTACTAAGAGTACCTTGTTTAGGGAGGGTATCAAGGAGGACGAGTTTCCAGCAAGGCCGGACTGTTGTTTTACCGGAGGCTGGCATGGTGTTGGCTGTTTATGAGGCTAGTGGGGGCCGATTTTATTACTGGGGGCCGGGCTGGCCACATTTCCTGGTTGTTTTTTTTCCTCGGTGCAGTATTGTGAGGCATATTAGTATCCCTAGGATAGACCACCCTAGCCATTCACTAACACGGTATGGCCATGTGTGCCTATAAGCCGTTGTTCATGCCTCGAAGACAATGTACAGCTGAATCGATTAAAACGCACTGGTGTACCACCAGCAATGTGTTTACAGAGACACACTTGGACGCATTATCAAACACACACCTACAGAGACACATACAGATACACAACACAAGCACACATACAGACACATAACACACAAATACAGACACATAACACAAACATACAGATACACAACGCACAAATACAGACACGGTACACATTCAGACACACAGAAACATACAGCACACAGACACACGTGTGCAAGTTAGTCAGGACCCGAGAGCCGTGCACGCCCGGCAGTGCCCGTGTGTGCGTTTGACAGGCGCTGGCTCCACTGCATAGCGCTACAAAACAGCGTGAACTGGCGGAAATTACAGAAAACCGCTTCTAAAAATACACACACCTGAGTCAATAACACGAAGGGCAGCATGCCGGGAATAGAGACTCAAGTCCGGCTGATGGTAGGGAAGGTCGGGGGCGGCTTGTAGGCACACGCGCCCGCGGCAGGAGCATAGAGGTGTCTGTCAGTGCAGCAGCACTCCGCCTTTCATCATTACGAGGCCAGTTACAGGACTTCCTATGATGCCTTGCAAATAACAGCGGGCCAATGTAAGCGCTTAACAGACCTACCACGGGGCGGGAAGCGCGGTATAGGGCATTAAATAGAGACACAAGTCTGGCTGATGGTAGGGACAGTGGAGGGCGGCTTGTAGGCTTGTCTCAGTCTCTCCCTGTAGGTGTGTGAGTGCGAGACCGCGGACTCTTTTAAGCAAAACACATGTGCATCAGAGTGGCCATGGTGGAGTGGAGGGAGGAGGACGAACAGAGCAGCAAATGCTGTGGGAGGAGGAGAGGGGAAGTGTTGCCGCCTGATAGTGCACAAATCCGCCTGAACATCGCAAACAATCACAACTCCTGTCGTGACCTGCCCCCGAAGCATATGTTAGCGCAAGCAGGTAGCAGATGGTTTCGGAAGTGGGCAAGAGGAAGACGACGGGGCAGATGGCGACAGATGTAGCTAAAGGAAAATAAAATAAAACAAGCGTAACACTTCAGACTGTTTCAGGCCCTCAAAGCTACATGAATCGCTCGGTAGGCCAGCATTACTTGTTTAAAAGTATATTTAATTAACAAGCAACTGCACTTGTGCTGACACAGGCTCAGGGAACGCCGTGCTTTATATGACACAGTCTGAAGGGATGCCCTCCTTAAGATGACACAAGCTGAGGGGACGCCGTGCTTCAGATGACAAAGTCTGAAGGGATGCCCTCCTTAAGATGACACAGTATGAAGGGACTCTGTGCTTAGCAGGACGCAGTCTGCAGGGTCGCCGCCCTTAAGATGACACAGACCGAGGGGAGGCTGAGTTTATGCGGACACGGGCTGAGGGGACGCCGTGCTTCAGATGACACAGGGTGGGGCAATGGGCAGGGGAAAGAGCTTGAGAACCATGGGGTGAATAGAGGGGAACCTGACACAGGCTCAGTTGGCAGTTGGTGCTGACTGGAACACAAACAAGGGGCGGCATAGGACACACGCTGGAAGGGAGAAGTAAAGGAGGGGAGAGAGAAACTAATGGGGGCCAATGAGGTATGTGCAGGTTTAAGGGGCCAGGGGATGAGAACTATGTGAAATGGATAGAAAGGGGCATAGGCTGGGCTGCGCAGGCGGGATGGAGAGAGGATCTGGACAAGCGAGAGAAGAGGAGGCAAGCTGGATTTGAAATATTGTAAAGAAGGGCGCCAGGGTATGAGGTGCTGAACAAGACAAAGGGTGGCAACTTTCCATGATCATTTCCCGGGACACTTTGGGAGTGTGTAGATACTTTACCTTTGTAGAGACACTTTCCATGTGTAGAGGCATCAGAAGATGTTTTCTGGGGAGCAGTCTGGATTATGAGTCACAGAGCTCATTTATGGGGTTTACTTCCACAAGTCCATTATACAAAACATTCCCTTTTAAGAGACATAACTTGGCCGTCTGTTGAGCTTTTGAGCTTATCAAGGGTGATTACTGTGCCACACTACATTTGAGTTCCAAGCCCTTTACCGCTAATGTAATTAAGTGTGTAACAACTAGGGTTTTGGCAAAAGCACAGTAAGGCTGTGCCAGTATGAAAAAGAACAAAGAGGATTGCCAGTACTGTGCAACTATTTAAAGTATTTGAAAAAGGAGTTGAGCGCGTTGTCGCTGAACCCAAAGACCACTATTTCAGTCTAAGTTCTTTAGAAAGATCATTTTATTTTATTAATTAGATTTGTTGTTTTTGTATTTTTAGTTTTTTTACGAAAATTGTTGAAGCAAACAAGAATTTTTTACAAAAAGGATTCGTTTTAGGGTGATACACATGAATTCATAAAATACAACACCAATCTATGACTATAATAGAGGTGTAAATAGACACGGAAAAACAAGGGGTACAAGTACGCAAGTCCCAGTTCAAGTAGTGAAACGTGAAACACAAACACTCATGGGCGACAATTTGACAATAGACAAACATATAAATGGGATGAGGCTAGGGGAATGTCTACCTCTAACAAGCACAAGTAATTTTGGAATAGGGGCCCTAAGCAAAAAATCCTGCTCAAATCAAGGGGGCCTATGTACCTAAATTAAAGCATACCAGGTTGCAAATTTCTTTAGAGTAAACAACCACAATACATTTTTATACTTTAAACATTTTAAAGAATAGTTGGTCGCAATAAACAGAATAAATCTGCACCAATGGGAGGAAGGGGGGTCAACGCGTTTCGAATCTCTGTAAAAATTCAGAGATTCTCTTCAGGACCAACAGACATAATCTGAAAAACAAAAATGAACAAACACTCTGTCAGATGCACACATGAGCGACCTTCAACTCACATACGGGTCAGCATGTTCTCTGATCATACCTGGGTAGTCTTATGTAAGTGTCCAAATCTCAGTGTCTGAAATAAAAAATGTAAAATAGTCTAACTATGTGCAAAATTAAAAAGAGAGGAGGCTTAAGTCACTTAGGCGCAGTCGAAGTATCACTTACAAATTTCGATGTTCCCAACGTTCAAAAATGGATAAGAAATGGTTGAATGAATTCTCCAAATTCTCTGAATGAAGTTCTTTGTAATTCTGTAGTTCCTATAAGAAAGAACACGTAATTGAATAATTAATGGGGCCCATGGGTCGGGGATAAGTAGAAAAACCATCTGCTTTGGAGAAAACACTGATGCGGACCTGCTCGTTACACATCATGGCAATGGATGGCCGGGAGCGAGTTACCAATGTGGAGCCTACATGATTGTCATATACAATTAATTACAAAGCCTGGTAGCGCAGATATGCTCGTGTCCTGTTATGACCAACGAGAGTGCCGTGAGTGTGGAGCCTACATGGTTGTTACGTGAAAAGAATTACATGAGGCATTTTTTCATTCACCAAAGGCGCGGCATGGCAGGGGATTAAATTGCCGAAACCGAGAGGTCGTAGGTCTGCTAGCTTAAAGCGTCGCTTAAAAAATACACTGGAGACGCTAAGTTGAACGCGGGAGGGGCAAAAACAGATCGCCTGTTACCTTCAAGTATTCATGGTTCCTCCTTCACTCGGTATCGCTCTCGGTAGAAACACCTTCAATCTGGCATGTCCGGTTCGGCGTGTGGGGAGGAAGTTGTTTTCATCGCATGCAAGTGTTCATGGGATTAGTAGTTTTCGATGGGAATTGTAGTTTACTAAAAAGACGCCTATGTACATAAGCGAAAGTGGCTCCGTAGCTCCATTTTAATTTTAATCAAAAACTGGGGTATTTGTGCATGGATTAATCCGCAAATTTGGGGACCTAGTCAGAAAATGATTAAATATAAACATCAATCAATGCGCAAATTGCTCAGGTTTCTTACGAGTAAGTCCGCAAGTTAGAGGTTCCAATCAGAAAAAAGATCATTGTAAAATTAAAATGCAAGTTACTAAGGTTGTCATGGCCATTTGGAGTATAGCTCAAAAACCGGTTGGGTTACAAAATCTTACTGCGTAAGTGGTTCGCGGTCCATTTTGTCCTGTCCAGGTGGTATTTGTTGTGCCATTGGTGTATGCCAAACCTCTCAGTTTGTCAAATGAAGGATGCAGCTAAAACTGCACAAAATGTTAGATAGTCCAAAAATGCTTCACAAATGGTATAATTCAGACATCTCATTTAAGCCTGTGATTGTGGTGTTAAATTTCAAGATAAGCATCGCTTCTCTCTGTCTCAATTTGGCCTCCAAATCACCACCTCTTGGATCTGGATCGATTTTTGATATAATTGTCCATTTGAAATCCTCATCCCCATGACATTCATCAATCCAATGTTGGACAAGGGGGGCTGTCAGCACTTTCTTTTTTAGCCGGGATTTATGTTGTGACATTCTTTGCCTGGCCTCCTGATTGGTTTTGCCAATATACAGCTTATTACAAGGGCAAGTAATCCCATATACTATATTTCGCGTTTTACAGTTAGTAAATTGGTCATGTTTCCATGAAACGTCCTCGTGTTGGAAGAGGTCGCCTTCGACAGTTGAGTTGCAGCACAAGCATGTGCCACATTTCCGATGGCCAGTAATTGGCGGAAGGCTAACATAGTCTCGTAAGGTCCTTGTCCTTGGTTTGGGTATGGCTGCTCTGACGATTTGATTGGCAATACTTTTATCTTTCTTGAAAGCAAATAATGGCACTTCTTTTAACTGTTCATCAATTTCTCTGATTAAGTGCCAGTTTTTTAGTAAACTACAATTCCCATCGAAAACTACTAATCCCATGAACACTTGCATGAGATGAAAACAACTTCCTCCCCACACGCCGAACCGGACATGCCAGATTGAAGGCGTTTCTACCGAGAGCGATACCGAGTGAAGGAGGAACCATGAATACTTGAAGGTAACAGGCGATCTGTTTTTGCCCCTCCCGCGTTCGACTTAGCGTCTCCAGTGTATTTTTTAAGCGACGCTTTAAGCTAGCAGACCTACGACCTCTCGGTTTCGGCAATTTAATCCCCTGCCATGCCGCGCCTTTGGTGAATAAAAAACGCCTCATGTAATTCTTTTCACGTAACAACCATGTAGGCTCCACACTCACGGCTCTCTCGTTGGTCATAACAGGACACAAGCATATCCGCGCTACCAGGATTTGTAATTAATTGTATATGACAATCATGTAGGCTCCACATTGGTAACTCGCTCCCGGCCATCCATTGCCATGATGTGTAACGAGCAGGTCCGCATCAGTGTTTTCTCCAAAGCAGATGGTTTTTCTACTTATCCCCGACCCATGGGCCCCATTAATTATTCAATTACGTGTTGTTTCTTATAGGAACTACAGAATTACAAAGAACTTCATTCAGAGAATTTGGAGAATTCATTCAACCGTTTCTTATCCATTTTTGAACGTTGGGAACATCGAAATTTGTAAGTGATACTTCGACTGCGCCTAAGTGACTTAAGCCTCCTCTCTTTTTAATTTTGCACATAGTTAAACTATTTTACATTTTTTATTTCAGACACTGAGATTTGGACACTTACATAAGACTACCCAGGTATGACCAGAGAACATGCTGACCCGTATGTGAGTTGAAGGTCGCTCATGTGTGTATCTGACAGAGTGTTTGTTCATTTTTGTTTTTTGGATTATGTCTGTTGGTCCTAAAAAGAATCTCTGAATTTTTACAGGGATTCGAAACGTGTCGACCCCCCTTCCTCCCATTGGTGCAGATTTATTCTGTTTATTGCGACCAACAATTCTTTAAAATGTTTAAAGTATAAAAATGTATTGTGGTCGTTTACTCTAAAGAAATTTGCAACCTGGTATGCTTTAATTTAGGTACATAGGCCCCCTTGATTTGAGCAGGATTTTTTGCTTAGGGCCCCTATTCCAAAATTACTTGTGCTTGTTAGAGGTAGACTTTCCCCTAGCCTCATCCCATTTATATGTTTGTCTATTGTCAAATTGTCGTCCATGAGTGTTTGTGTTTCACGTTTCACTATTTGAACTGGGACTTGGGTACTTGTACCCCTTGTTTTTCCGTGTCTATTTACACCTCCATTATAGTCATAGATTGGTGTTGTATTTTATGAATTCATGTGTATCACCCTAAAACGAATCCTTTTTGTAAAAAATTCTTGTTTGCTTCAACAATTTTGCAAAAAAACCTAAAAATACAAAAACAACAAATCTAATTAATCAAATAAAATTATCTTTCTAAAGAACTTAGACTGAAATAGTGGCTAATGTAATTAAAGCAGGGGGTGGGGGAGCGGATCCCTTAGAAGTACTGCCTCGCGGCCGTCAAAGAAGTAATCAGCAGGGATGTAATTAGGGGGGAGGAGAAGTTGCGCTGGGGTGAATTCCTGAGGCCAAATCCGGATCGTAAAAGTCAGCTTTGTGGATGGGCAGCTATAGGTCTCTCTGCGAGACCTAAAAAGGAGCACCTCAAAATACAGTAGAGACAGTAAACAAGCTACAATTACTAAAACAATAACAAAGTTGGTGAAGGAAAAAAGGTTGGCACAGCAGAGGGGGCGGAAACAGTTACCGGGGCACACCAGCCTCGAACCCTCGGCAGCGGCGGACTGATCACCCTGTTACTAACCTGAGGATCTGGACATTCAGTGTTAAGAGGATCAGATCATACTTGATATAGATGGAGACTAAGTTAGTTGATAGATGTACAATACCTAGTCATATCGTTCCAGCAACATTGTGTCAACGATTAGTTTGTACATTTCCAAAATTGTAACGGGACATTGTTTCCTAACATCCAAATCTGCAAAGACAAATGTATATTTTGCAACAGGTTCCTAGTCATCAGGTGAGAAGATGGTACAACTTGATTCACACTGATTAAGTGCATTTCTATCAACAGACCCCCAAGACATACATAGCAAAATTCCTATTTGTGAAGGCCAATGTGTTATTTACATCTGCCTGTGACAGGGGTGCCCCTTTGAAGCTTGTTCATTTGGTGGGCACATAACCATGGCCATCCTGTCAAGTGGAGGGCTTACCTCCTCCCAGACAAGGCTCCATTGTTCCCTGTCTTGGGAGTCATTCAGCTCACCCCTACCCCCACCCAGTAGACTGCCAAGTGACAGTTGGAGATTAATTCTGAAATGTCTATTTAAGACTTCAGGCAGGAAAATGCAAAAATTTTTAAAGTGGCATTTTCAGAATAGTAATTAAAAACTCGACTTGACCAATAGATTGGATTTTACAAAACGGAAGTTATGCATTATAATGTCTTGTAATGTACCTGAAAGCTTTTATTTTGGAGATTCAAACTTGCCACAGTGAAAAACAACTTTGGAGAATATTTACTCTCAAAACATGTAAAACATGCCTATACATGTCCTACCTTTTACATACAATGCACCCTGCTCTATGGGCATTTAGGGCTACCTTATTGGTGACTTAATTATAAAAAATGTATGTCGAATTTGCAGTTTTGAAAAAGCACACTCAGACTCATGGTACAAGTAAGAAGATACGTGTTGCTGTGTCATGTTATTCCTGGCTCAACAGGGGTTGCAGTCGACTAGTGAGATTTAACTCGCAGGCCCTGGGTAAACTGGGTACCAGATAGGAGGGACTTATATATAGTTTAAATATTCCAATCGGGATTTTTAACCAATCTGACAAATTTTGGGGGTCAGAGCACAAAAATGGGGCCTGGATAGCAAGGTCTCAGTGTACCAAGTCCAAAAACCAACAGCATCAGTACAAATAAATGGTCATGCAAAGGAAGGCTTTTTAGTACAGTACAACAATATCAAGGGTATATGGAAAATAACCCTGGGCAATGAGCTCCGCTCCTCTAGCGGAAGTTGCGGAGATTTGGTGATTACGCATTTAATTGAAAACACAGAATTCCTGCCAGATTTTCCCCTCTGCTACTCAATGGAGTTACCTACTGTACCCACAACCCTTTGGTAAAACAACTTTACCTTTACATGCTAAAAACATATAACCAATTCACAAAAGTGAACTCATTGCCCCTTGAGGAGTGTTTTAATATTGGATACTATATTATTCACTGCAGACTAGAATATTGTCCCATAATGCTTTGCACGGCCTTTGGTAAGGATTGTATTTTTGCCCATACCTGTGCTTGAGGAGGTCCCAGGGGGCCACCACCGAATCATTTCAGCATGATGTGCTCTTTGTGTGGAAGGCATCTGCTTGGTCCTCTCCCTAGGTAAGGAAGGACCCCAAAATCATCACGTCTTTCACTGATTGCTATTTTTCATTTTCACTATTGTGAGATGACTATGTGCATTTTAGAATGTAAAGATAGAATTAGTTATTGTTTAACTAAAAGCACTGCTTGCTATATTTTCATTTTTGTTAGATGGCTATATGTATTTTGGCATGCAAAGAAAATTTTCTTTTTTTTTTACTAAAGGTATGTGAGATTTCTGTTTAAAACATGTATTAATACACAACAAGGAGTTCATACAAAAACCTTGGAATAAGCTACTGCACCAACATTCCATCGATAAAACACTTTTATCTTTACATGCTACAAAGCATGTAACTAATTCAAAAAAGTGAGATTTGAAAAATATCAGTCAATGAGAGAGGTGATGATTTTGGGGTCCCCCATAACCTAGGGGGAGGACCAAGCAGGTGCCTTGAACATAAAGAGCATATCATGCTCAATGATTGTGGTGGTCCCATCCTCATAGGACCACCACAAGCAAAGTTATGGGCAAAAATACAATGCCCACCAAAGGCCCAGCAAAGCATTATAGGGCGAGATTCTAGAGTTTAGTGAATATTATAGTATTAGCTTTCAGCTGAGCCCGAGAGCCTGCCCCTTGAGGAATGTTTTGATATTGGATACTATATTATCCACTGCACCCTAGAATATTGTCCCATAATGTTTTGCAGGGCCTTTGGTTGGGATTGTATTTTTGCCCATAACTGTGCTTGGGGTGGTCCTGGTAAGATGGGACCACCACCAAATCATTTCAGCATGATGTGGTCTTTGTGTTCAAGGAATCTGCTTGGCCCTTTCCCTAGGTTAGGAAAAACCCCAAAATCATCACGTCTATCACTGCTTGCTATTTTTCATTTTCACCTTTGTGAGAAGACTATATGCATTTTAGCATGTAAAGATAGAATTTTTTATTGTTCAACTAAAGGCACTGCTTGTTATATTTTCATTTTTGAGAGATGGCTATATGTATTTTAGCATGCAAAGATAATTTATTTTTTTCTTGTAAAGGTATGTAAGATTTATGTTTGAAACTTTTATTAAAACACAACAAAAGCTCAGGAATAGGCTACTGCACCCACATTCCATAGATACAACAATTTTACCTCTACATGCTACAAAGCATGTAACCAATTCACAAAACTGAGCTTTCAAAAATATCATTCAATGAGAGAGGTGATGATTTTGGGGTCCCCTATAACCCAGGGGGAGGACCCAGCAGGTCCCTTGAACACAAAGAGCATATCATGCTCAATGATTGTGATGATCCCATCCACCTAGGACCACACCAAGCAAAGTTATGGGCAAAAATACAATGCAAAACAAAGGTCTAGTAAAGCATTAATGGGCGAGATTCTAGAGTTTAGTGAATATTATAGTATTAGCTCTCAGCTGAGCCCGAGAGCCTGCACCTTGAGGAATGTTTTGATATTGGATACTATAATATTCACTGCGCCCTAGAATATTGCCCCATAATGCTTCCCAGGGTCTTTGGTTGGAATTGTATGTTTTGCCCATAACTGTGCTTGGGGTGGTCCTAGGAGGATGGGACCACACCAATGGCTCAGCATGATGTGCTCTTTGTGCTCAAGGTATCTTCTTGGTTCTCTCCCTAGGTTAGTGAGGACATCAAAATCATAACCCCTCTCACTGCTTGCTGTATTTTCATTTTCACTTTTGTGAGATGATTATATTCATTTTAGCATGTAATAATGGAGTTTGTTGTTGTTTCATCAAGGATATGTGAGGTTTATGTTTTATTTAATGTGGTGAGACGGAATGGAGTTGCGGAGCGGAGTTCACAGAGTTTTTGATCATTTTCGCACAATTCCAGTAGTGGTACTCCGCCAACTACGTTCACCCTTAATGGACATCCTTAAAGAGAAACATTTTTCTTTTCCATTTAGCAAGGCTCAAAGCTTACATTTCTTTACTTCATGAAGCACATGTTTCTTTTTCAGTTGCATATAGCTGGGTCCAAACTAGAATGGGATGGTGAGCAAAAAAACAATGGATTTAGGCCCAGATCTCTGTACTGAGGTGAATGTATGACATTGTTCTGCATTCTGTCCATCAATTGTTGTTTTTGCATTTGTCACTACGAGTCAGATGGATATTCCCAGACTTGGGTCCCCCGCTCTCCATGCCACTGGACTCAAGCTATCCTGGCTGAAGAGTGGTGAAACCCTAAACCGGTCCTAGGATGCTTGTTTCCAGTCCAGGGAGGACCTGGTTTGGCAGTTCGGGATGGACTATTCCCATTGGGCGCAGGGTCAAGACTGATTTTCATATGGCTGGGCCCAAACTGGAATGGCAGGGTGAGCAAAAAAATTGATTTAGGCCCAGACCTCTGTACTGGGGTGAATGTATGACATTGTTCTGCATTCTGTCCATCAATTGTTGTTTTTGCATTTGTCACCCTGAGTCGCATGGTATGCCCAGATGTGTGTCCAGTGCTCTCCATGCCACTGGACACAAGCTATCCTGGCTGAATAGGGGTGAAACCCCGAAACCGGTCCTAGGATGCTTTTTCCAGTCATGGGAGGTCCTGGCCTGACAGTTAGAGCTGGACTGTTCCCATTGGGTGCAGGGTCAAGACTGATTTGCATATGGCTAGGTCCAAACTGGAATGGCATGGTGAGCAAAAAACAATGGATTTAAGCCCAGATCTCTGTACTAGGGTGAATGTATGACATTGTTCTGCGTTCTGTCCATCAATTGTTGTTTTTGCATTTGTCGCCCCGAGTGGGACGGGTATGCCTAGATGTGGGTCCCGTGCTCTCCATGCCACTGGACTCAAGCTATCCTGGCTGAAAAGGGGTGAAACCCTGGAACTGGCCCTTGGATGCTTGTTTCCAGTCCAGGGAGGACCTGGCCTGGCAGTTCGGGCTGGACTGTTGCCTTTGGGCGCAGGGTCAAGACTGATTTGCATATGGCTGGGTCCATACTGGAATGGCATGGTGAGCAAAAAACTATGGATTTAGCCCAGATCCTGTACTGGGGTGAATGTATGGCATACTTTCTGCATTCGGTCCATCAATTGTTTTTGCACCCGCTTCTTTTGACAAAGTCACAAACTAAAAGGATCATTGGAACATGTACATATATCTAAACCTTTGCATATTAAAATGGGTTTATAACTCTTTTTCATGGATATTTTTCATGGATCCTTTTCCATTGAAATATTAGGCCAGAAAAGGGTTCAAAATGAAGGTAGATTCTATTAGACATCCTAGTAATAGCCGTTCTCGTCACAATACTGATAATATAATATTTCCTTTCCAAATGATAATGCTTTTTAAACAATTAATTTGTACTAAATTGCAATTTAATCAATGTACAATAGAATAAGGTTCGTGTGTTTTATTTAAAGCTAAAGGCACCTTTTTTGGTTGTCTGAATATAAAAGTTCAATTGTTAGCAAACTTTTAAAATTCCAAAAAGGAGACGACTGGTATATGTCCATGCTAGCTCAGAAATTATATTTCGTTTTTATGAATGAATATTCCTCCGAGATTATTCCTGCTCAGCAGGACTTCCAACAATTCATTTCATGTATACAAAGCATACCAATTTAAATTGTGATATCTCTATTTATCAAAAATATTTTTCTACAGTGAAGGTTGCCAGGGCTAATAGCTGCACTCAAAAAAAGAAACTTTCTATTCTCATTTTGCCCCGTCATCAATCACCAGTTTCCTCGAATAATAAGGATTGTAAAATCTTTGCTAAATGTTTGGCAATCAGATTAGGGTTGCCTCTCCTCAAACTAAATGGTAATGAATAATCGGTGTTTATTAAAGTGTGATTATCCTTAAAGAACTGTTGTGTAGTTTTGAATTTAATTAGTAAGGCTTCCCTTTACACGAATCCAATGTGTACATTTGCACTGGACATAGAATAAGCCTTTGAGCGAGATGAATGGACCTTTATGTTCAGGACTTTGGAGTGGCTCGGGTTTAGTTCTACATTTCCATAGTATCTGTTTATTATTTATAGCTCAAACCCCACAACTGGAAATACAGTGGTGGGAGTTAGAAGGCCGGGAGCTTGGTCAGCAGGGTACACTCACTTCTGCATCCTTTAGGCTAATCTTCAACACCTCTGCCCTCACCTGGTCAGGGCCAAATGGGCACTACGACTGCAGAATGTACAAGTGGCACAGTTGAAATGGGGTGATGGTAGAGACCCTCAGGTGAATCGGGGGATGCATCCTATGGGACCTTTGTAGGCTATATGTTGCTTGGAGAGATGGGCCTTCTCTTTAGATGTGAATTGATACTCTTAATCTTGGCTTTGTGGTGGGGGTTCATTTAGTAAACACGTCTGGCTCCATGGGGGTGTCGGGGAAGGGGGGGGGGCTGAGGGGTGGCCGTATTTGCCGTGTTCCATTGTTCTCTCTCAATTTTTTGGTTCAGCCACCAGCCTGATTGCATACTAGTGGTCATCATAGATTGTAGCATTGCAAAGTTCTATGCATTACAGGGCTGATTTCTAAGCATGCCAGACTCCATCTTAATGTTGAAATTCATGTGCCCTCAAGCGCCGCATACTATATTTAAATTTTTCTGGTTTTAAATCAAATTGTACACGTTGGATACACTGTTTAGAAGCGCTGGAAAAGAAAGATGCCTAGTTGTTCTAAAAAAATTAAACATTTGAGGGGGCGTGGCTTGGACGGCAGGAGGAATGGCCGCCTAAACCGAGTGCTCCGCGGAAAGGGAGAGCGAGCTCTCAGCCACCCCTGCTTCCGAAGACGCAAATCGTCCCAGAATCAAGGTGCCTGCACCGGGACCCTTGCTGCACCCACCGATGCCCTGATAACGGCCTGGAACCGTTATTTATGGTCTTTGCTGGACTTCTGGCGGCCGAGCACTCTCTGATCAGGGCTTTGCCTAAGATGGTGGGGCCCGGTCGTGACAGTGTGCTGACAGTGCTCCTAATGTCAACAGATGACCTCCACGGGCGGTAAAGGCGCAACAACCTCCGAGAATCCTCCCCACGAGTGCAACTGTGTGGAGGTTGGTAGTTGATCGTCCCGGCAGACCTCGACCGGCTCGACGCGCCTGACCCTAAAATGGCAGCGGCGACGACAGCGATCCCCACGAGGATTTCATGCTCCGACTCACGGTGAGCTTCTGGGCCCGTCATAAGCCCAACCATTGCCATCCAGTGCCTTATCCACCTCCCAAGTGAAGGTATGTGCAGCCCGACCCTGCCTCGCCACCCTTGGTTGTGACTGCTTGTGCCTGGTGCAATAAGCTGGTGCTGCCTACCACATGGTAATCTTGGCCTGCCTCACTGCCTCATGGCTGTAATGCCACCCTAAGAGGAGAAACTCACCCCTGATCTAAGCGAGCAGCGCACCCCATCTGTTATGTAACGATCGGTCACAGCGTCTACACGATCCTCTGTGCGCTCCCTGCTCACCCACAAGCCTGTAGCCAGTGTCCTGCAACCCTTGGAGACTGGCCCTATCCATTAAAGAGATCCCAGGCGCATTAGTAGTCCTGCAGCCGACTCTTTTTGCGTGGGTGCCCAGTCTCGACAGCCAGCAGTGTCCTCCTACAGCATTTTAAGGTCTATCTGGCTCCCAGCAAAAGCGAACACACACCAGGCAGCAATGGCGAATAGAGAGGACAGAAACAATTCTAAAAAGGCGAAACCGGACTCACTTTTGGACTCACCCATCAAAAGTAAAGCCGATATGGCAGCCAATATGGAAATGATTCTCAGGAAATTGGCAGATCTACATGAACTCTCTAAATCCACTAAATCCAATACCGACTCTATGCAACTAGAACTCACTGCGATCAGAGCTGATATAAATGTAATTAACACAGGCCTGGGCGCGGCTGAACAACGTATAAGCGACATGGAGGACATCACTAAACAATCTGTTTCCAAGATCCAATGTCTAGAAAAGACCACGGAAGAGCTTAAACGCCATAACGCGGAGTTGGAGGATAGGAACAGAAGAGGTAACATCAAGATCTTTGGCGTTCCGGAGAATTCCGAAAAAGATGCGGATTCCTGCGTGGCCTTCCTCGAATCTTGGATTCCCACGATCACCAAATTGGATTTCCCACACGGCCTTGAATTGGATAGGGCGCACAGGATCCCCACTTTCGTTACCAAGAGTTCCAATGGCCCCAGACCATTGATCTGCAAACCGTTCAGATTTCAGCACGTGAAGATGATCCTTCAATTCGCAAGAAGAAACCACTCCATCTCATGGGAAGGCCATAGAATCATCTTCACACAAGACTACTCAAGAGACACGGTGGCAATCCGCAAAGGTTTCCTGGAGCTTAGAGACAAGTTAAGATCCAAAAACATTACTTTCTCCTTTGCTGGTCCGGCGAAATTCAGGGTTGTAGTCAATGGCCATCCGAGATACTTCACGGACCCCAGAGTCTTTGCTGATCTTCTGGAAGACCATCGCGAACAAGAAATGGACTTAGCGTCCGGCCTCTCGAACAAAAGGAAAACGTGAACTCATCCTCCATTTGGCTCCTCACATTGGCTCACCAACCTGTTTACGGTTAAGATAATGTCACTGTCATTCGAGCTTTAATTCTAGCATCAATACCCTAGCTCTGTAATTGAAGCCCTTCGCCTCAATGTTCACCTTCCTGCAAAGTGTTCCTATTTGTTCTTAGTAGGGTGCCAATGTTTCCTTTGCTGGACTCTTCCCTGCGGATGCAGGTACCCACAACTTTACTGTGAGTAGGCCTCGAGCCCCAATATATTATCGTACTATTGTTGTTCTATATTACTCATGATATATGGTACGCCCTAAGGTCAATGTTTTTCCTTAAAGTTTGCCTCTCTGCGGAGGTAGTTGCCGCAGCTTTAATGCAAGTAGGCCTTGTGCCTCAATATAGTGTTGTACTATTGTTGCTCTTTATTGCTCTTTATTGCTCGTCGGCACTGGTAGTTCTAAGTGCTATCGTTATATCTTTACGCCTTACCGCGAAATGCCTTTGCTCTCTAATATCGCCTATGTTCACTGTTAAAATTAATGGGTCTTTCTTTTCAGCGTCACTACAGTTTGAATTGTGTAAAATTGTGTAAACGATTTCGAGTTCATTACTACCACTACATTATCAAGGTCTAGGGAAGCTACTAGCTATCATCTGTGTATCCCTGATTTCCGCCTTGCACATGACTGCCGTCGCACTCCCGATGTACATATATGGGGGAGGGACGGGAGGGACAGGGGGAGAGGGTTGGGGGAGGGGGGGGCAGGGAGGGGAGAAAAGGGAGCTAAAAGAGTTCAAAGATTCTTAGTCTTTTTTCTGTTTTGTACTGTTTTTTACTTATGTTTACCCATTCCACATGTGACATGTGTATTTCGTTGCAGTCCAATGTACATTCACGCAATGGCCCACACGCTGCCCGCGTTGAGCAACTCGGGGAGCTATCCACTGACATCCTTAGATTACAGCGCATTTTCCCAGCGATGCTCCTCAGCCCCAATGGCTAAGACAAAATCACTAGCCGATGATCTCACGATAGTCTCTCTTAATGTTAAGGGCCTCAACCACCCGGTAAAAAGGAGGAAAGTTCTCGAGTATCTTACCAAATCTAATGGGGACATTATTTTACTTCAAGAAACCAAACTGCCCGAGGATGATCTACGCTTTCTGAATATCCATTGGGCGTCACACATTCTGACTTCACCAGCAACTCACAAAAAAGGGGGGGGTAATCACCCTTTTAGCGAAAAAAGCTAACCTTACACTAGTCTCGCACTCCCACGACGAAGTAGGTAGACTTTCCATTATAAATCTTCTAAGGGAAGACAACCCCATTCATGTAGTAAATATCTACGGCCCAAATGCAGACGACCCGGAATTGTGGGACTCTGTCTCCCGCTCATTAGAACCTATCCCTTCAGAGGACCTGTTGATAGTGGGAGGTGACTTTAATCTCCCCCTTGACCCGATTCTTGATAGGCAATCCAAGTGTGCCTTCCACCCCTCCCGCTCGCATGACGCCCTCCTTCGCCTCTGTGATAGATACCATCTGAAGGACTCATGGCGCTACCAAAACCCAGACGGTAGAGATTGTACATTTTACTCCGCACCACACAATTCCTATTCACGTATCGACTTCATTTTGATCTCAAGCCCCTTTACACATCTTATAGAGGAGACAGAAATAGCCCTGAAATTAGTCTCTGACCACGCCTGTATCCGCACCAAGCTGGCTGGCTCCAGATCGATTCTCCCCCCAAGAGACGGCGCTTTAATGATGAGACACTTTCAGATCCCACAAACAAATTAATAATAACTAATGCCATTGAGGAGTATCTAACCATAAACAACACCCCCGACACTACACCCAATACTCTGTGGGATGCTCTGAAAGCCACAATTCGCGGGGTCATCATCATCATCAGGGCCAAGACATACAAGGCGCTAAATAAAGAACTAGAGACTCTGGAACATCAGATAGGAAGCCCAACACAAATCCAACTCGCTTGATACCATAGTACTAGATACATTAACCAAAAAAAAGTACGAATACAACACCATCAACGGCAAACGGGCGGGGGTATGGATCAATCGTTTCAAGGCCCTAAAACTGTGCGAGGGCAACAGAGCTGGGAAACTGTTGGCCTCCTACCTCAAACATAAACAGAAACTGACCACCATATCATCCATTAAAGATACCAGAAACGTCACACACACTAAACAATCTAACATCCTTGACACTTTCAAAACATTCTACGAAGACCTTTACAAAAATGACAAAATATTAGACGAATCAGCTTGCGCGTACTACCTCAATTCACTCCACCTTCCCAAACTTTCTGAATCTGATAGGTCTCATCTGGGCGCCCCAATCTCTAGTGCAGAAATCAAAGCAGTAATCAACACCCTGAAGAATAACAAGGCCCCTGGTCCAGACGGCTTCACTGCGCCCTTCTATAAGGCCTTTACAGATCAAATTAGCCCTCTGCTCCTTAAACTTTATAACTCTACTGCGGCCAGTGGCGGTGTTTCCCCTTCAATGAGTGAGGCCACGATTATAGTATAACCCAAGGAAGGGAAGGACCCCCTACTCACTAAAAATGATCGTCCCATCTCTTTCATAAATCTTGATTGCATAATGTATGCAAAAATTTTGGCGACCAGACTAAATTCCATTCTCCACAAATTAATTAGCCCCTCGCAGGTTGGCTTCCTAAAAAACCGGATGTCTAATGACAACACGAGACTATTATGTCATCTTCTAGAAAAAGCAAAGACCTCTTCCTCCCCAATGGTAGCGATAACCTTGGACGCGGAAAAGGCCTTTGACAAGGTCTCGTGGTCCTTCCTACGACAGTGCATGCATTCTTTCAACCTTGGCGACTCCTTTACCAGGATGGTGATGGCCCTCTACTCTGCTCCATCTGCCAGGATAGCTATAAATGGCACCCTTTCTGACCCTTTCCGCCTATACCAAGGAACCAGACAGGGCTGCCCTCTCTCCCCAGCTCTCTTTCTACTAGCCCTTGAGCCCCTCCTTACAGATATCAAAAATAACAGAGACATTGCGGGAATCTCCTTTGGGTACACGCAAGTCAAGTTAGCAGCGTATGCTGACGACATCCTAATCGCTACGGAAAACCCTGCTAACTCCATCGCTGCTCTAATGACCTCAATAGACAAATACTCCTCCCTATCCGGCTACAAATTAAATAGAGACAAATCCGAAGTAAAACCTCTAAATGTCCACACACCTAGAGAAGTACTGGGCGACTCTGGCCTATTCTGGCAAACAGGCGTGATTAAATATTTGGGGATTGACTTCACAGATGAGCTACTAAGTACCCTTAAACATAACGAAACCAAAACCCTGGACAAAATCAAAAGACTGTTGGACAGTTGGTCACCCCGTTTTATCACCTGGTGGGGCCGTATTGAAACCATAAAAAATGATGATATCCCCCCTGGTTAACTACCTCATCACGATGCTCCCACTCATGCTCTCCAAAGAGTTTCATAACAAGTTGGATAAAATCATCTCGGCCTTTCTTTGGCAGGGCAAAAAAGCCAGAATCAGTTTAAAGAAACTACAATTAGACAAAAAACTAGGAGGAGTCAACCTGGCGGATTACAAAATTTACCAAATTGCCTTTTTAGCAAAGCAGGGGTCGCACTGGATAACCTCACAGACTGATTATACCCCAGTGTGGCTCTCTGTAGAAAGGTCAACACTGAATGGTCTCAACCCCTGTGTCCTACTCACCATCAAACTCCGTCCCACCCTAGGCCCGGGCCCTATTTTCAAGAATACTAAAATGGCTCTTCTAAAAGTTAGTAAACACCTGCCACAACAATTCCGACACTCATATTGGGAGTCGCTATGGCACAATGCCGCCGTTACATACAAAGGGAAAACTCTAAATTACCCCTCCTGGATAGATAGTGGTATACTATTCCCCCACCAACTCGTCGAAAAGTCGCTTCCACTAACCTTTAAGGAAATTCAGGATAGGTTCCGTCTACACAATGTTGAATTTTATAACTTCTTACACAATAAAGTAGCACTAGCGAAAGCTAACTTGAAGGATGTCACCCCCTCCCTCCCAGGCTTACTCACCTCCCTTAACAAATTGGGCCACCAAGTCTCTAGACTGTATAAATTAATGCGCCCACAATCGTCCTCCTTAAATGAACCTCTCCAACGCAACTGGAATTCATTCTCCTCCACACCTAACTCAGACATTGTCTGGGCCAGTACTTGGGAGTCCACCACTCGCCACAAAATATGCCCTACACTCTCAGAGACCAAGTTCCGGCTTCTACATAAGGCCTTCTGGACACCTAGGAGGCTGTTTCTCCATAAAATCAAGACCGATGACACCTGCTGGAATTGTACAGGTGAGGGAGGAGACCTGGAACACCTAATTTTCAGATGCCCCTGTGTTACCTCCTATTGGGACAGAATCTTTGATTTTATAAATAAAGTCCTCCATATCACCCTCCCAAGAGAATTTTCAACGCTTGTTCTAGGTTTTGCCAAATCCGTCACACTCAATGATGAAGACAAAGCCCTACTCGACCTGCTGCTGACGGCTGCGGTTAAAATCATACTTAATAAATGGAAAAGCACGAACAAAGCGTCTTTCCCCCACTGGTTGAACTGGGTCTCCCACTTAAGAGGTGCTGACAACATAATCTTAACTACTACCCCATGGCGACCGCCATTCAGGAAAATCTGGTCCTCACTAGACGATCACTTTGACTCGTACAAACCTCCCTGAAGCTTGGTTACATCGCACTCATATCGTATTTTCACCTACCTATATCGACAATTAGGGGGGTAGGGTTCACTGTCTGTGCCTCTGCACGACCATCACTCTAAAGGTCTGTACGCTTAGCGTCAAAGTTTAACAACTCCAACTCTTCTATGTATTATATATATATGGTTCACGCAAATGTATAAATTATGATGCTTCTGCTCTATTGAGGTGGTGCCAATATCTCTCCAGGTCTTGGTATACAATCCGTTATGTAACTTTGGATGCAACTCTCCTATATCTGCCTGCTGGTTATTACATGTGGAACTTTGTTTGCTTTACTGGATTTGTTTTGTTTCTACTATATTTTACTTAATTTTCTTGTATTTTACTTTATTTAATTTTATTGCAAATGATTACTTTTGTCCAGGTGTATCTCTTTGAAGCTACTAATAAAAAACTTTGAACACAAAAAAAGTAAACATTTTTGAAAATGCAATATTTTTTCAGTTGTTGAATGCTTTCAATGTATCCTGCTTGCTAAATAAAATAGGTTTCATCATAATGCTTCCATCTTTTCAATTTTCCTAAACTAAATATGTTTTCTCCTTAATGTTTTCAATGTTTTCTTCACAGCAAGTAGAGGTTTTGCAGGGGCCTGCTTTTACAATCAAGGTAGCCACAGAGAGTAGCCGCAATGAGAATGTTTCTCACCCCTGTGGAGGAGAGTCAGGCCAGCAGCACACTTAGTCTACGGTTTCCTTTCCTGGGTGCTAAAGCAGACCCTTCTGTGACACCCGTGCCTTACTATTCCTTCTACAAGTACTACCCATGCTAAGCCTACCTGCCCTTCCCCTGTACCAATCACTTCCAGGGTGACCTGCAGTACGTCCTGAGGGTCTCTCCTACCACCATCAGCAGCTTACTTCGCATGTCTGCATCTTCCCCAACTAGTCATCAGATGTGCCTGATGAAGCCTCCAAAAGAAGAGAGCTTCCGAGATATACCAGAAAGGACTGGGAAAATATCAGTAAAATAAAGAAATTCCTTTCTGTGTTATTCAGTTAAGTTTTGACATATCAGTCTACATTAAAGAAATGTTAACTTTCTGACTACTATAGGGACACCATTTATTATGGATACACAGAAAGTTTAGAATGATAGTTTTACTCAAGACTTTTTATTCTAAAAAAATGTTTTGAGTTAAAAATTGATTGGTACACACTTGATAAAAAACTTAATACATTTGAATACTCAGACATAAGTTTGTTCAAAAATGTTTTGTTTAAACAGCATTTCATTATCATACAAATTTCTGTGTAACCACTCAGTGTGGTACTAAAAAACTAAGAAAATACAGTATACAGTACAATTCATAAAATTAGGTCCATATGTCCACGCATTTCGGTACTATATTCGTTATCGTGTAAACACCTTCCTCAGGACTGAACTTTTATAAACAAGACTTCTTCATTATGGATTGCTTATCTCTGATTTCTTTTCATGTACTGGTGGACCTTTCACCATAATAAATGGTGTCCCTATAGTGGTCAGAAAATTAAAATTTCTTTAATGTAGACTGATATGTCGAAACTTAACTGAATAACACAGAAAGGAATTTCTTTGTTTTACTGATGAAGCCTCCACCACACAATATGGTCCACCAGAACTAGAGCCCAGGGCAGAAAAGTAGAGCGGACACTATGGTTCCACGAGCCCCTCCAGCTGGCGGCCGGCCCTGTCCAGGATGCTGCTGTTAAGGAAATGATTAAACAATGGTACAATCATGTGAGTGTAGAACTATGTACCTTTAGGTCATGGTATAGCTGGGGACAATGGCTTGGAGATTATGTGGTCCTGAAGAATGGGACCCAAAATCTGCATTGATTCCAGCCCAAGGAAAAGAGAGTCTGGAAATATCTATGCAGGTTTCAGCTAAGATGTATTTTCCGGAAGAGGGTCACATCTGGGTCTCTTTACGAAGCTCGAGCTCGACCTTTGTGTATTTAGTATGATTATTTTCTCCACTGATATTTCTCAGATTGTATGCTATCTCCAAAAGTCTCCTTCTACATCCCTAAAATCATGCATGAAGAACTGCCCTTGACGTAAACCATGCGATTGTTCCCTAGCCTTTCTTTCTTTCGAATGGTCCTCCCCCTACCTTCCATTGTCTGCTAGCCCCTTCGCTCTGAGTACAACCTACTTTAGATTGCATGCCAGCCTGCTTTAATTGCTTTTATAGTAATTTAGCAAATGCTCACACATCATCTTTTTTTTTTTTTTTTTTTGGGGGGGGTTCAAATCTGCTTTATTGTATGAGATAGAGTACAGTACACAGCTTGCTTCGCCCACAACCCGGAGGCCGGCAGCAGAATGGAGAGGTCTGTACACAGCCATACAGCCGGCATCCCGGGGGCCCGGCGGCAATCATACACACATGGTAATCTTGTTCGGCAGCTGATGGCGTGGGACTAGCAAGGATGAGCAGCAGTTGAACAGGGTTTTTTGCGAGAGAGGGTTCTCTCCTTTTTGTCGAAAGTCATAAACAGTAACACAAAAACACCCCAACTAGGTAACAACGAAAAGGCAATGCATGACTGTATAGCAGGATCGGTGATAGAGTTCTGGCGTGGCGACCCAGGCAAGCAGAGGTGTGTGTGAGATCTCGTGTTCAGAATGCACGATCCAATACAAGAGGAACCAACAAGGGCCGGTCGTGGAAAGGTGTAGGGAACCCTGGAGCATCATCCGCTGAAGGTGTAGGAGCGTGCAGAGAGTATAGTATAGAGCTTACACGTACAGAGAGGGAGGAGCGGTGGGCAGGCCAAGGCAGGATAGCCTATAATGTCAATGACTGCTCAGGGGTACAAGGGGGGGCCCGGGCAATGGGAATCAAGATAGCCCAGACGGGACTTCAGGCTGGGTCTAGAGCACAATTCGGGTTCTTAATTGACGTCGGGCTGACCTTCCGATCGAGCGTTGTCATCCGGGCGTGCGAGCAGATAGTGCACAAGCGGCTCCCAGATGTCACTGGGACGACACGAGGGAGGCAGCAGTTCTGCAAAGGTAGCATGCTGGTCTTGGCAGTATATCAAGTCTGTGAGCCAGTCTTTGAATTTGGGCGCCCTTCCTCTGCCCTATCGGCACGCGACCCGCCGCTTGGCCAAGAGTAAGGCAGTGTCAATGAATTTCCTGCAGCCTCTAGGCATCTGCATCGTATACCCGAGGAGGGCCACCAGGGGGTCCGCAGGAACCACCTCCTCTGCCATTTCGGCAAGAGCTTCCAGCACCTGCCGCCAGTAGTGAGCCACCTGGGGACACTCCCATGCCAGATGAAGAAAATCAGCATGGTCAGCACAACAGCGCTCGCACCGGTCACTATCCGCCAGTCCAAACCTACGTTTCCGCACCGGCGTGTAGTACACTCGTTGAAGAAATTTATAGTGGATAATTTTCAACCTGCTACTGGCAGAGATACGGGAAGTGAGCGTACAGCAGTAGTGCCATTGGTCGTCCGACACCTCAGTCGCAAGCTCAGCAGACCAGCGCATTCGAGCAGCGGATTCCGAATCAGGGGCAGCACTGCGGATCTGACGGTAGAGTCCAGAGACCAGATGTGCCCCGTCCTGTGACCCTAATAGGAAGTGCAGTGGAGGAAGGATCTCGGGCTCAATAGGGTAATCAGGTAAGATATCTTTCATCCCCGCACGCAAACGAATGTAATAAAAGAGCTCGAGGGGAGTGCGCTCATGCGTTTTGAAAAACAGTTCAGCTGACTTGAAACGACCCTCATGAAACAGATCGCCCCAGCAGGTGACACGCAGTGTATCACAAAGACGTCGGAAACCCGTTTCCGATAACAGTGTGAGCTCTGGGTGATAGGCAAGCGGTAACCTGGGCGAGTAGATCAATGGGCACGATAAACTTTTAGCCATGCGGCGCCACGCGTCCAGAGTGCAGGAAACCGAGGTATTTGGCGTGGTTATGGACGCCTCAGGACAGTGCAGCAGCCCATTGAGTGGGATCGGGTGCACGATCCAGTCTTCGACCGCTATGTGTGGCATAAAGGGGGTAGGAGCCATCCAGTGGTAGGCGAATTGCGCCTGTGCGCACTGGTAGTATGCCTCAAAATCAGGGACATCAAAACCTCCCTTTTCATAGGGAAGGATCAGCGTCGACCATTTTAACCGGGGGCTCTTGCCTCCCCAGAAAAGCCTGCGCAACTCCGTCCGGAGCGTTTTGAAAAAGAAAGCGCCAGGGAAATAAGGGATATTGAGGAAAAGGTACAGAAAGCGGGGTAGGACCACCATTTTTATGAGCGAGGCCCTCCCGGCCATAGAGAGTGGTAACGTGATCCATCTGTCAACGGAGGCAGTTAATTTGGTCATGGCCACTCCATAATTGGAACGCAGTGTCTCGTCCTTGTCACGAGAGATGCGGATTCCGAGATAACGGAGATCCGTACTACACCACTCCAACGGGTAATCAAGGGGGAAGTCGCGCACCGCATCCGTTAGTGGGAAAAATTGCGACTTGGTCCAGTTTATGTGGACTCCTGACACTCCGCCGAATAAAATAAATTCCCGAAGTAGGGGATTCAGATGCGTCTCAGGGTGCTTGACGTATAGCGTGATGTCATCCGCATAGAGTGATACGTCAATTTGCCGCTGCAGGCACTGCACAGCACCAGTTCGATGCAGTTGCCGTAGGCGACAGGCAAGAGGCTCAACCGCGATGGCGAATAACAGGGGAGAGAGCGGGCATCCCTGACGGGTGCCCCTCGTGAGCGTGATGGCCTGCGACAGCCGTCCATTAATCAGCACCCTGGCCGTGGGATCCGTGTACAGGAGGCGGACCCAAGACAGGAATAGTTTAGGGAACCCCATGCTGGCAAGCACCGAAAAAAGGTAAGGCCATTCAATAGAGTCGAAAGCCTTGGTGGCATCAAGGAATACAGCTGCCACCGGGGTGTCAGGGTGAACCGTGCGGAGCAAGGAGAAGAGGGTGCGAAGATTGTGGGACGTAGATCTGCCCGCCACAAAGCCAGACTGATCAGGCAATACAAGTCTGGTCATAAGGAGCGATAGCCGAGTGGCTAGTACCTTAGCAAGTATCTTGACGTCGCAGTTTAAGAGGGAGAGCGGGCGGTAAGAATCGCAGGATGTGGGGTCTTTATCTGGTTTTAAGAGGGAGGTGATCACCACCTCGCGCATAGAGCGGGGAAGAATACCATCAGCAAGGGATTCCGTAAACACCTCACGGAGCACTGGCACCATAACATCGATGTAGGCTTTATAAAATTCGGCAGGAATGCCATCAAGGCCCGGGGCCTTGCCGTTCCTGAGGGACATAATGGCCTCACGCACCTCTTCGAGCTCGAAGGGCGCCGCCAGAAACTCCCTGTCCCCATCGCTGAGCCAGCATAACGCCACATCGCTGAGGTACGATGCATATGGCGCATCCGCCTCAGCCGTGGAAGTGTACAGTGAGGAGTAGTGTGTTGCGAATGTGTGTAATATCGCATCCGAGTCACTCACAGTGGTACCGGCGGCGTCAGTGATTTCTAATATGGTGTGGTGTATATGTGAGGGTCGCGTGAGTGTAGCCAGTACCTTCCCGGGCCTATCACCTTCACAGTATTTACGGGCTGCCCAGTGTTTGCCCCGGTATTTCGCTTCCCTGGCAGCCTCCTCCTCATACCTTGACAGTGTCTCCCTAAAGGTGGCATGCAGGCCGGGGTCAGTGTCCGATGTCATGCGGAGTTCCAGGGCCCGTAGTTCCTTCTCCAGTGTGGTAATGGAATGCAAAATATCACGTAGTACCCCGTGGCTTTTAGATATGCAGTACCCCCTGACAGTGACCTTAAACGCCTCCCATATGTTTTCAACCGAGTCAACCGACCCCTTGTTTCTGGGAAAGAAGTCCGCTATCTCCTCCCCCAGTTCAGTGCGAAACAGGTTGTCAAGAAGTACGGCAGGGCGTAACCGCCACTGCGGTCGGGGAGCATCCCACCCAGGGATACGGAACCGTAAAAGTACAGGGCCGTGATCAGAGTAGGTTCTAGGCAGGTGAGTAGCCCCCACTAATTCCGCAGCGACCATCCTAGTGACTAAGAAGTAATCCAGGCGTGCCCACGTCCCAGTATGAGAAGTGAAATGTGTACCCTCCCTTCCATTCGGATGTAAGTGTCTCCAGACATCTAAAAGTCCACCCTCCTCGATAACTCCCTCCAGTGCCTCCCTGGCCCTCGGCTTATAGGAGCCAACCCCATCTGCTCTGTCTAATGTGGGTACCAACGCCAGGTTGAAATCACCACCCCATATTATGTGTCGCGCCCCAACAGCCACAATCCTACCCCATAGAGTGGTGAAAAAGGCAGGTGAATCAATATTAGGTGCATATACGGACACAAACAGATACAGTTCACGGCCTATTCTGCCCCACAATAGAGCATAACGGCCCTCTCTGTCCGACATGTCCCCACATGGTTGGAAAGGCACATTGCGGGCAACAAGAATTGCCACACCTCTGGCATAAGTCGAATAAGAGGAAAGGATACGGTGTCCAGCCCATCTCTTTGCAAAATTGGCGCCACCCTGTGCGGGCAGATGTGTCTCCTGTAACATGGCTAACTGCACATGATGTCTATCGAGGTAGGCAATAACATTTCGGCATTTCTTAGCATTATTCAGTCCGCGGACATTCCAGGATAAACATGTCAATTGCGCATTCGCATTTAAATCAGCCATGGACAAAACAACAATGAGTAAGGTAGAGCCCGAGAGGGCCGCAAAGTGCAACCTCCCCCACCCTGGCAGTGCCAGTGTGTACCCCAGGTTATTATAAATATACACAGTTTGTACAGCCCCCAGGCATTAAGGGACAAACAGGCTAGCAGAATACACGCAGACAGAGCCTCCATGGATAGAGCAGTAAGATAACATAGCGGCGCCAAGAAAGGCAGCGTAACATAGCCACCCCTGCCCAGCCAGCAACGGTGCGCACACCAGAATAATGTCCACGTGGAAAGTCTAGTCAATGGTTGCCTCTTGAAACATCCCCACCCCCCACCCACCCCAGCATCCCAATCATGCCAGAAGCCGATCTCTCCCACCCAACAGCCCTTCCCCCAACCCTCCCCACCCAATTCCCGCAACAGCAACAACTCAAACATTGGCAAGGTAAAGGGGATCACCCAATAGGGGTAACACATAGAGTACGCACAGTCACTCCCTGACCCTGAGCTCCATCACTGTACCGCCCTCGGGGGAGACTAGGGTCAGAAAAGTGGACCTTGGTTTTACGTTACCACAGGGGTGCAGGTTCAGCGCAGGTCCATCATCCGCAATTCCCCCAGTGTCTGTGCAGTAGTTTGTATAAAGAACACCATCCAGAGTAGACAAGGCGTAAGGAGCAGCACATGGCTTTAGTTAGCCGTTTCAGGGCGCTGGGGACTAGTCTGCCTCTTCTTGTCCTTCATCATCTGCTCGACCATCCCGCTGGGTCCTTCGAAGCGATTTCAGGAAGTCCTCAACTTTTTGCGGATTAGTGAAGAATCTTTGTGTGCCTTGGTGCGTGACTCGGAGCTTCGCAGGATACAAGAGCGCATAGTCTATCTGGGCCTCTCGCAACTTTTTCTTTACCGGAAGGAATTTGCGTCGCTCTTCCTGAACCATGAGCGTGAAGTCTGGATAAATGGAGAACGTCACGCCATTATAATGTAGCGACCTCTGAGTCCGGGCCGCCCGAAGCGCAGTATCCCGGTCACGGTAATTCAAGAGACGAGCTATTATGGGCCTCGGTGGGAGCCCAGGCTTGGGCACGGGTGCCAGGGAGCGGTGGGCCCTTTCCACGATAAATTGTGGCGAGAAGGCATCCTCGCCAATCGAGCCTCTGAGCAACTTCTCGATGTACAGCTCCATCCTGCCCGTGTCTGTGGATTCCGGCACATTGGTGACCCGTATGTTATTCCGGCGGCTGCGAGCTTCCAAGTCCTCATTTTTAGCCGCAATGACCCTAAGCAAGTTGTCCATCCTACTCAGTTGCGTCGTGTGGGTCGCGGTAACATCTGAAGTGTCGGATATACGTTGCTCCGCAGTTGTGATGCGCTCTTCGTGACGGTCAACTTTGTGTACCAGCGCGTCCAGTCGAGCAGTGACTCCATCCACCTTCTCAACCACCGTGGCAAACCCCTGCCGCATCTCCTGTATTAGGTTGGTCAGATCAATGTCTGTGGTAGCTGAGCCGGTAGCTTGTGGGGACGATGCACTAGGTGCAGGATCCGCTTGTACCGATTTCGCGCCTTTTTTTGCGCCTTCAAAGCTAAGTTTCGCCTGCCGATTTTCAGGCCGCACCATGGTGGTTATCTATCCCCGCATCTGTGCGCCGTGGAGCGTGGTAGCGCGTCAGGGTATCCCAGAGGGAGGCGACTGTAGAAGAGCAGCGACGCCGCAGGTGCCACGGTAGGGCAGCAAGGGCCAATGCAAAGGCGGGCTCAGGGGTACAGGAGGCCTGCGTGGATCTCAGGTGCCGTGAGGCCGAGCAGTAGAAGGCGCCGAGGCAGGGGAGGCTCCGGGACCTCCGTGCGCGTTTCAATGAAGGCGCCGATGGCCCAGGTGAGTGGACTCCGGGAGTGGCGGGGCACCGGTGAAGAGGGGCGGCATAGGAGGAGCCCACTCGGGAAGGTGCAGCGTGAGTCTCCCGTGTGTCGTGGTCCCCGGAGGAGGAGCCAGGCCGCAGCAGAGCCGGGAGAGGAGCAGGGCCCCGTCCGGAGGAGCAGCCGGTGGCGCAGCAGTCCGCAGGCCCACTCAGGGTCCAGAGGTGGGGCAGCAGCGTAATGGACGCTCCGGGCAAAAGCGCGGCGGCGCCGTGCACCGCGGGGGCCAAGCGCAACACACGATCCCGGATCCGGTATACTTCAGGGACTCACCGCACCGCCAAGAGCCCCAGGCAGTCGGGGGCCCCCACACGGACCCAGGACACAGGCCGCACCGCGGCTCCCGCCAGCAACCAGTAGCGGGTCAGTCCAAAGCCCCAGGAGCGAGGGTAGTAGCAGTAGATGGGGGGGGGGCTCTACACGGGCGGGGTGACAGCCTCCTACCGCCCGGCCAGGTCCACACACGAGGTCTCAGCAACAGGCCGCCGTCAGCTCCGTCATGTGGCCCAGACCCTCGTGGTCATCCCCGGTGTAGCGTAGACTGCTGCAGCCGGCCACCGCAATCCGTCAGCTCCAGTGCGATCTCCGCTGGAACTTCACCCGCTCACATCTCGAGTTGCGAGCAACAGAGCACCACCAGACTTGGGTCGATTGTAGAGTGGGACACCTGCAGCAGATGACGTGAAAATCAGGAGGTTTGGCACTCCGTGGCAGCAGATATATGCAGGATCATTTACCAAGGTGCGGGAGCTGCGTGTTCAAGCAGCCATTCCGCTTGCGCGCCCTCTAGCGCCCCCCATGCTCACACATCATCTGATAGATTGCAAACTTTCCTTCTTAGAAACCATGTCCCTTCAACTTACTGACACTTGGGGGCATATTATCTAGGGCTGGCGATAATTATTGCCGACCGCGCTTAGTGCGCTTTTCATTTTCGCCGGCTATCGCTGGAATATCTTGCCAAGCTAGCACTGTATTACCAACGCTCAGTGCTATGGCGATAAATATTCCAGCGAAAGCAAGCAAATGGCCAAATATCGCCTAAAAAACAGCAAAATCCCTCCCAAAACGGCGATGATCTTCGTGATAAGGCCCTGTGGCCTTAACCCCATAATCCACCTCCCATTTTAGGTATGCCTAACACAGGAATTTAGCAGATGTTAAATTTCTGCGTTAGGCCAGACGTAGCACGATTATTATCATCGCTACCCCTCCTTGCTAATATCGTGAATCTGCCGGTGTGATATTTTCCCATGTTGTTTCTGTCAGCCACGCCTACTTGCATCTCATTATCGATGCGTAGCAAGTGGTGACAGAAACGGGAGATAAATCAAGGATACACGCACCAGCGTGTCCTTGTTTATAATGTGATAGAATTATCGCCGCTTTTCACCCGAAAACGGGCGCTAAAGCGGCGATAAATCTATCGCCAGCCCTAGATAATATGCTGCATGGTTTCTTTCAGCCTATCTACCTAATAATTCCCACCAACTAAGAAGATATGTAGCCCCACTAATGATGTCAGATAACTCATATTAATTGTATCTACCACAAAGAAACTGGAGTAAATGCACAGAATGGACCTTGAGCCACTGGGCATTCTGCTTTCACATTTAAGGGACGCCTATGGTAAACCTGCGACATAAAAATAATTATTTTAGCATTAGGGTGAAACTGGCCACAAATCTAAGAGAACAACGCCATTGAAATTAGGGGTGTGCATGAGCCTCTGATTTCCTAAGTAACTTTGACTCCCCTGCATCAATTTAATTGAAATCATGGTAGTGAGAGATTTACCTCCAGCAGTTCATCATAAGTGATGAAAAAGAACTTGCTTCTGTCCTTCATTTCCATCCACCCTTGAACATGATCAAACCAGGAACCAAAGGGCACTGAGGAATCACAAAGTGAAAGTTAACACGATGCAATGTACTGTCATTCTACTCCAGCTCTTCATCATAACAAACTATTACTTGAACTTGTATTGCCATTTATGTATTACACTTTGCACCAAGTTTGTGTCCCAAAAATGACACAAACGATTGTAATATGTTTACTTGGGATTCACTTTTCAGCACACAACTTTTTAATTTCCACAGGATAGTTGTCTGAAAAAATTGGAAAGCTGCACTGTTTGGAATTAGTTTGTGTGAAGGGGACATGAATGGTACATCAGCGTTCCCATGTAACCACCAATGGTTTTTGATGCAAAGACCTATCTCCTATCAATAGTAGACAGGGCTTTGCACCCGAAAATAGTGCCTCTTTCATGCAAGTGTTAAAAAAGGAGAAATGTTTTTATTTCTCCAAACGTTTCTGACGTTGCATGTGTGCTACGATGTACAGCACACATCCAAGGTGGCAAAAGAATGTTTAGACATAGTATTTTGTACTATAAGGCCATCCTGTCAGCATAAAACCTATGCTAGAAATCAGGCAGACACATTTGAAATGTTGTACAATAGCATGCACTAGACACGGCAGGCTGTTTCCACGCCAGCACCAGGGCAGAGAGCAGCAAGGCCATATCTCAGTAAATATAACACTATCCTGCTCTAACCTTTCATGCAAAGGAGCACAGAAACTTTGCTGTATTTCATGATTTATTAGCAAATCTACCAAAGAGTTGCTCTAGTGTTATACATGGAGAAAGAACCCTCTGCTGTACGGTACTGCAAGTAAATGAATATTTCCATGCCCATCTAGAGGAACGTGACTGAGGGTCGTCCATGTTCCTTTCTACACTCATAGAATTCTGATCACTCCCTATCCCTGACTTCTCCACCAGAGCTCAATCTGACCTTGACCACAGTACTCACAAGACAAAGCTCCCTCCAGTGCACGAGCATTGCTAAAAAGAGGACTCAGCCAGGACGCAATCACTCTTAAACCCTGATTTATCCTCTGAATTCCACACCAGTGCTCAGTCTGCCCCCAACTCTGGCACACACAACACGCTTCCACTGTGGTCAATGCTGAACCATGGATGGGAACCCCTCCCAACTCCGGACGAGGGCAGGGAGTCCCAGTCCTTGACTCTCTCATCATGGCTCAATGTTTGTCTCTGACCCGTGCACCAGTGACACACTGTGCAGGGTTTGACCCTGTCTATATCTTTCCGCACCTGGTCACTTCGGCCCATCGTGAAGCAATACCAACGCCACGGACAGTGCTCATCCACCTTAAACACGGATGAGTACCCCTCCCCCCGAAAAAGTAGAGGGCTCAGAGTACGGGCATACTCGCGTCACTGATCTGCACCCAACCCCCAGATCAGTGACCAGGAAAGAAACTCCGGAGAGTGGCGACCTCACAACTCATTCCGTCCGCACCCAATCCACCGCTCCTCGGAAGCATACGTCCGACCCACTAACAGAGAAACTCAATTCTCTACACCACTCGCCCACTACTCGCTGAACGCACCACGGTGACCATATACTAAAATGGCAAGGTCCTAATACAAAGCCAACAATGACAATCTAGAGTCTTTTGACGCCCTCTTCCCCGCTCTCCGGAATGCACCATCTCATGCACCGCCCAACCCTTCACCCTCGCCAGAAGAACCATACCAACCCTCCGAACCCACCTAAAGCCCTGGTACACTTTAGACACCACTCGTTCCTCTCACTACGTGACAACCCACACACCGCCCTCTGGAAGAACATGGCCCCAACACGTTCCTCACCCAGCTCCCACACCCCCGACTCCTACCTCGGCAGAACTCCCCAACAACCTCAAGGGCACACCTCCGTGTGACACCCTACCCACACCCACCAAGGAGAATAGGACCTCCCCTCCTCCCACCTCCAGGTCTCCTCACCTTCAGACACACAACGGGCCGACATTCCCGAGCAACCCCACTTACCTCCAGACACACAATTGGGCTGACACTCCCGAACAACCCCACCTACCCCCACCATGCAACTTCACCCCCAGAGAGTACAGGTCCTCCATACCACCTAACTCCCCCAAAGTGAACAGGTCTCCTTCACTGCACACCTCTCATCCCCATCAGTTACCTGCCGACTCCCTCCCCCAACAGCCACTGTCCGCCGACTCACCCTAGCCCACTCGGAGCAACCCGAACAACCAGCACATCTAATCACACAGGAATCAAAGCACCAACGCACCCAAAAAACACCAACCAGACTGCATTCAAGGCCCCGCCCGGACCCAACGCGGTCAACGTAACCAAACCAAGGCGACCTAACTCTCCGAGGCTCCCTCAACCAAGACCCTACTAGGGCAACACATCCACCACTATGCTACACAACACCTCGAGAATCACCCCCCTCAGGGCAATCACATCCCCTCAAGACCCATCCCAAAGTCCCGACGAATATGAGACGGAGCAGAGATTCTCCCTAACAACCATAACCGGGGCTTAAGAAAACTAATAACCAACCTCACGGCCCACAAACTCCAACGCACCCACTCGTACACCACCAGCTCACAACAGAGAGCTCCCATAGTCCACCCTCAGTAAGGGATCACAATCCCCCTCCCCAGAACTTCTCATAGGCCCAAAATAACTAGTGAGCCTTTGTCCGAGAGTAAGGCGGCAGTCTTCGACTACCCGAACGACAAGCTCAGGACTATCACCCTACAATCCAAAATACAGGTGATCACCGGGCTAGTAAGAGAACAAGGCTCACCAAAAATCACCTAGATGGCCGACCACTGGCACGATCATCCCTAGGGCCCCCCTTAAAAAGACTCCCATAGCAGAGACAACTCCCACAAACTGCTTGCTCATTAACTGCAGATCAGCCATCAAACATGCCACCGAACTAGCAGAATCCATCCTCACCCATGACGTTGACATAGCATTCATCACTGAAACCTGGCTCAATGACTCCTCCCTATCTCTCCTGGACACTTTCGTCCCCCCAGGCTTCTTAACTCCATGCGCGCTAGCGGAATTCCGCTCCTGCGCTGAGTTTTCGTAAATCGCATGTTACGTGACGAGCTGGGCTCGTCATCAGCGTGCGAGCGGGCTACGCCATGACGAGCCCAGCTCGTCATCAGCGTCGAAGGGGTTAATCACTCGCCAATACAGAAAAGGCCAAAGAGAAGGAGGCATAGCAATCATCCACAGAAACATTATCTCCATGTCAGAGGCAGATTCCTTCAACTACAACATCTTTGAAGCTGCCTAACCCTCACCGTTGGTACAAGCAACAGGGAATCTGCCACCATTGGTACAAGCAACAAAGAATCACTAACCTGTCAGCTCATCTACCACCCCCGGGCAACTCAGCTGCTTTCACTGAACACCTGTCTGACCTGATTGCTCACTTCAAGATACGAACAACCTTATTCTAGCTGACCTCAACCTTCACTGGAATTAAGTTAACAACCCACCAGTACGCAACCTGAATGAGCTACTTTTCAACAACAACTTCTCGCAACACTGCACAGAAGAGACCTATACCAAAGGATCAATCCATGATGCCATTATCGCCAAACAAGACTTAGTGATGATAACTCACACCTTACCCGTCGACTGGTCTGACCACCACTTAATCCTCTTCCACCTTACCCAACCAGTTACCCTACAACCACACATCCGCAAACAGCCCAAATGGACCAGAAACCTCACCCAGGTCAACATGACTGCCTTGAAGAAAAAAGTCAATGCACAACTCAGCATCCCCACGGATGGTCTAACCACGACAGAACTCACGGACCATTACAACACATCCATGGCATCCATTCTAGATCAGATGAACCCCCTGAAACAAAAAAACCCAGAAACATCCCATCCAGATCCTGGTTCAATACGGACGTCAACAATGAAAAGAGACAACTTAGAGCCAAAGAAAGACTCTGGAGAAAGAACCCCTCCACGTGCCTACTTGAACAACTCAGAGCAGCTAGAAGAAAATACAAAAAACAAATCCATAGTTTTAAATCCAACTTCTTCATGCCGCCCTGGACAATGCTAAAAACAGGCCTAACGAACTGTTCAAAATCATCAAGCAGCAAACCTCCAAGCCCCTCGTATCCTATACCCAGACCTCCAAGGAACTGAGTGAAAACTTCGACACCTTCTTTGAAGAAAAAATCTCCAAGATTGAGCTCTCACTAGATACAGACACCAACACCAACTCTGCATGCGTAGGCCCTCTCCCAGTCATAATGGAAAACAGTAGCCGGCTACACACGAATTTGTGGAAATCCTTCAATCCCAACTTAGAAGCCGAGATTATCAAGCTAATCTCCACCACCAATCCCGCTTCCCACGCCGTCGACCCTACACCCTTCCAACTGACCAAAGTCCTCAAACTTTCTATAGCCCTGTTCTGGTACAGAATCATCAACAGCTCCTTGAGAACCAGAAGCATAACTGACTGCCTTAAAGTAGTCCAAGTAACGCTAATGATTAAGAAACTAGGCCTTGACTGCACAGACCTAAACAACTTCAGACCCGTCTCCAATCTCCCCCTCCTATACAAAATCCTCAAAAAATGCGCACTCTCTCAACTGACTCAGCAAATGAGCAATATCAGCCTTCTTGACCCTCAACAATCAGGTTTCAAAAAAGGTTACAGCACTGAAACAGCGATCCTCAACATCACAGATGACATCCGTAAGTCACTGGATACTGATCACTGCTGCCTACTCATTCTCCAAGACCTGTCGGCTGCCTTTGACACAGTTAATCACCAGCTCCTCATCAAGGCCCTACTAGAAAGGGTTGGCGCAGATGAGACGGTCCTCCGCTGGTTCTAGCCTTCCTACAAAACAGATCGCAAAGACTTTGCATCCAAACTTTGCCCAGTCAGCAGGGGTGTACCCCAAGGTTCAGTGCTCTCTCCCACACTGCTCAACATATACATACAACCCATCATCACTATACTCAAAATAGCGAAGATCCCCTTCCACCTATACGCTGATGACACCCAGATCTATCTAGAAACCACCTCCCGAGACGACATTTCCAGATTAAATAACACTATTAAACAAATTCAACTATGGCTGTCCCAAAACCTCCTCAAACTCAATCAAGTCAAAACCGAGTTCCTCCTAATCTCCAACAAGGAAGAGAACCCACAAATTGCAGAATGGCTCAAGGATATGGGTTCTCTAAGCAGCACTCCCACCATGACGAACTCAGTAAAATCTCTGGGAATCTCCCTTGACCCAAAACTGGAAATGACCCACCACATCAAAAACTCCTCAAAGACTGCCTTCCTTAACCTGAATCGTCTCCACAAAAATAAACCATTCATCCCTACCAAAGACCTCAAAAAAGCTACACAAGCACTGGTGCTATCCAGACTAGACTAGACTAACGCAACCCTAACTGGCACTGGTAAAGCCCACCAAGCTCCCCTCAAAACCACCTTCAACGCGGCAGCCAGAATGGCCACCGGAATCAGGAAATATGATCACATCTCACCAGCCCTAAGAGAACAAAAATGGCTCCCTGTGGAACAGAGGGCCAACTTCAAAACTGCCTGCCTAACGCACAAAGCCCTACACACAGGAAAACCGGACTACCTGGCCGCCAAACTTACCTGGCCAAACAAGAAACCTCAGGAGTTCCAACTCCCTCCTTCTCATCCCTATTAAAGCACGCAAACAATAAACCGCGGCCAGATCATTTGCCGGAAACGCGCCCAAAATCTGGAACTCCATCCCAGCAGATATCAGGACCACCCCGTCCTTCACAAAATTTAAAAAACTCCTAAAAGCCCTCCTCCTCAACCCCCACCTCCCAAACGGATAGCTGTCACCTCCACGCCAATTGTACTGATCCACGAAAGCCCACCACCAGACAAATATGCCCGGCATGCGAGACTGCTGCTAAACTCTTGCACTACCCCAAGAATGCATTCAATGAAGCTACCTCAGGACCCATCTACTACCTCATGAATCCACAGCACTCATTGAATCCAGAATCTCTATGTTTAAGACTCCTCTACTATTGTAATTTCTTAAATCACACTGTTGTAATGCGCTCTGATACCCTCGGGTCAGGTCAGCGCTATATGAAACTCCTAAAATAAATAAATGAAATAATTAGGCGACTTGCAATATCCTTTTAACGTATGGCTTGTAATACACATGATCACATCGTTACTCTTCCTGTAAGCCACCTAAATCCTTGAGGGCAGATTTACAAGCCCCTTGTGCCACCGATGCATCACTTTTTGCGACGTACCGGTGACGCATTTTACTGCTCCATATTTACAAGGACAGGAAAAGCCACCCTGTATGACTTTTTCTCTTGAAAATATGGCCCCTTTGTACACAGCACTTTGCGTGAAAAGGGTGTTCCATGGGAGTTGCTGTGGGTGTTGCCACGCAACACCCATGGAACCAGACACATTTCCAGGGGTGGTGTAGGGAGACGCAACAAGGAGAAATTCATTCATTTCTCCTCATTTTCTTTCCTTTGGCATTCTGAAGCACACAGAGAAAGAGGAAATCACCTCTAATGAAGTTTTTCAACTTCAATGTGTACTAATGCAGCACACATAGAAGTTGAAAAACAGTATTTCAGATTGTTTTTGTGCAGGAAGGGAACCCTTCCTGAACAAAAACAATCTCCCCACGACCCAGACCTCTATGCACCATGGTGCAAAGGTGCCTGCGCCAGCGCATGGCAGCAGTTTGTACGCAAGCGCATGGGGAAGCACAGAGATGCGACATATTGTTGTAAATATGTTGCATCCCTGTGCTTTGAAGGTGACTCAGTGTGGCGCAGCCAAATGTCTTGCAGGACGCACTGAGTCCCTTTCTTGTAAATCTGCCACTTGGTGTTTTGCTCTTTCATTGCAAGAAACACTATAGCTGCACACATAAAGGATGAAAGTAAAATCTGTAAAATTAAAAACACCAAATTGCAGTTTGTGTTATATTGTAAAAAAAAACAACCAGTTTAACATGAAAAGGACTGTAACACACCAAATAGCAGATAAGTAGTAGCATGCATATATATGCTTTATTTCGTGTAATTAAGCATGTGCAAAAATAGATATGTTATCATAAACCTCTCCTTTCTGATGATCATTGTATATTTTAGAAAAAAAGACCATATTAATGATCTGCGATCTGCTTTTCACGTTGCTTGCTGGAGTTGGCAGTAAGCATTATCATGTCACAACTTCAGCTGTCATACGTTATTACAGATGGGCAGCTACATCATTTTCTTATTGCAGGATATTAGACACTTTTTTATATTAGGATTGCAGACTTTCATATACTATGAAGTCATTAACTGACTGTGAGGTTTCCAGGATTTTGGTAGAGAAATGAATGGCACTTCCAAGTTTTTATAAGAGCTTATACGAGTAGTGCAGATTATACAGCATAATGCAGTGGATCACATTTATATTAAAATGAAAATAAATGCAAGGACTATTGAGTAGCAAATTGCAACTTACCACAGTACTGTAGTCAAAAGAGGATAAAAATGTTGAGGAGGAAGGTGATGTATGTAAATGTAGATTAGCTATTCTTAATTCCACACGAATGCACTGATGTACTTTAAAGAAATATATATTGTCACAGTACAAATGTGTTGAGCTAAGTGTAGTAAACATATACTTACATATAAATACTTACCTGTCAATACTGAAATAAACTTAACTGTCAAACATTTTGCCACTTATGTTGTGTTTATAAAGTTGTGAGACATCAATATACCCTACTTAATATTTTAAACCTCCACCATATCAGGTTCAATCCCTATGTCAGAAGTATTTATTTTTGGCACAAATGTTAAACGTAGCCTGCTAGGATTTCAAAGATTTGAAAACCGACTGCATTATAGAGAAGGGAAGGGATTGTTGTTAAATTTCCATATAATAAAAATTGCACAAACTGTATATTCTTTAGGCAACACATATCTTGAAAACCAACTGCACTGACGAGTTTGATTTCTTAGTCATGCTGCTAAATGAGACAACATTCTTATAAAGTAGGCCTAAGGTTAATACAGCTGTGAAAAAAGTACTTTATGTTGCTTCAAAGCCACATAAAAAGTCAATAGCAAGAAAACCTGGCTCTTAAGAATCTTTAAGACATCCTCCATGATCAGAGTACCCCTGTATTTTGTATAGCTTTTGATGTGTTATATGGCAGTTAGGGTCATTCTCCTACCATTAGGGTCATTATCCATCCCTCCCACCCCCTTTCTTATGGTGGCCGCTGCGTAGTGAGGAGAGCGACCCTTGACCCTTTTCGACAGGTCGCTCCCCACGCCACACAGCACCACCTGTGTGCCCGTGCCCTTAGCCCAGCTGCTGCTTCTGCTGACGGAAGTTTGAGGCCCTTCACCACCCACAGGCTACTAGCTGCGCCTCATCCCTGGTAGCCAGTGGTAGGCCGTAGACTGCTAAGTGTTATTGTATTGCTTTTGTTGTCAATATTTATTTTGTTTTCATTTCATTCCTCCTTTCACCCTCTTGTGCTATTCTGTGCCCTGTGCCCTTTCTCACCATTCCTCCCGTGGTTTTTCCAGCCGCTGCATCTCTGCACCCCCCGCTCTCCCATTCATCCGCTCTCACCTCCCAGCTGCTCCTCCCTCCCACCTCCCCTTCGACGATTACACACCTGCTTCATAGCCGCCCCGAAGTGTACCCAAGAACACTTCTCCTGTAGGAACTGCAGCTTCACCAACATCCGATTCGCAAATCCACCCACCAGAATAGAACCCAACAACCTCAGATGCATTCTTCTCAAAACCCGCTCCACCCGCAAACACGCCGTTGAACTCTGGGACCTACTCGACTCTACCTCCCTAGATATCACCTTCCTGACAGAGACCTGGCTAAACCCCTCCTCTGCACCCGACATCGCCGTAGCCATCCCAGATGGCTACAAGATCACCCGCAGGGACCACATCAACAGAGCAGGAGAAGGAATCGCCATCGTCCACAGGAACACTCTCAGAGTCTCAACCAACACGTACGACACCCTCAGTACCGCCGAACACCTGCACTTCCTGATCCAAACAGATCCCAACACCACCCTCAGAGGAACCATCGTCTACAGACCCCCCGGACTCCCACCACTGTTCAGCGACTCCATCGCCGACTTCGTCAGTACACACGCCCTTGCCTCCACAGACTACATCCTTCTCGGGGACCTGCACTTCCACCTCGAGAACACCAACTCTACCACCCTGATCGACAACCTCACCAACCTTGGACTCCGAAATCTCGTCACAACACCCACCCACTCTACCGGCCACACGCTTGACACCATTTTCTCTGCAAGCGCCCACGTCTCCTTAAACCACACCACTGAACTCCACTGGACCGACCATCGCTGCATCCACTTAATCTTCCGGAAACCCACCACGCACCACTGCACCCAACAGATCCCCCGCTACTGCGGAAGCAAAGTCACTGAAGACCAGCTAACCACCACCCTCGCCTGGGGCCCTCTTGCGGACCCCACCGACCCCGACACCACTGCCTGCAACCTCAGACATTGGATCGACGACTACGCCAACACCCTTGCCCCGAACAAGAAACCCTCCAACAGACAGGCCAACAAGAAAACCAGCTGGTTCACTGCAGACCTAAAGGCCTCTAAGCAAACCTGCCGAAAGCTAGAGAAGAAATGGCACCGTAAACAGACACGGACAGCTACACTGCCCACAAGAACGCCACCCGCAGACATTATTACCTCATCAGATCTGCCAAAAGGGCTTCCTTCAAAGACCGCCTAGACAACAATGCACACAACCGCAAAGAGCTCTTCAACATCGTGAAGGAACTCTCCAACCCCAACGCCAACACCAATGACATTCCACCTTTGTAAGACCTGTGGGACTCCCTTGCCGCCTTCTTCCATCGCAAAATCGCAGACATCCACAACAGCATCAACGTCTCGACCGTCCTGACAGCCACTGAGATCTCCATCCCCAAGTCCACCATCCGCACCGACCTCCTGCTCTCCTGGACCAACATAAACGATGATGATACCATCAAAATCATGAACACCATCCACTCCAGATCTCCGTCAGACCCATGCCCACACCACATTTTTAATAAAGCCAGCACCACCATCGCACCCCATCTCCGGAAAACCATAAACATCTCCTTCGAAACAGCAACCTTCCCGGAAAGCTGGAAGCACACCGAGATCAACACCTTACTCAAAAAACCCAAGGCTGACCCCAAGGACCTCAAGAACTTCCGGCCCATCTCCCTGCTCCCATTCCCGGCGAAGATCTTCAAGAAGACCATCAGCAGACAACTGACCGGCTACCTTGAGGAGAACAGCATCCTGGACCCATCCCAGTCTGGGTTCCGCAGCAACCACATCTCCGAAACCGCCCTCATTACAGCCCCTGATGACAATAGAGCCCTCCTGGACAACCGAAAAACTGCGGCTGTCATCCTCCTGGACCTGTCAGACACCTTCTACACTGTCTGCCACTGCACCCTACGCACATGCCTCCACGACGCGGGGATCCAAGACAAGGCTCTGGCCTGGACCACCTCCTTCCTCTTTGGCAGAACCCACAGCGTCCGCCTCCCCCCTTTCCATGCCTAAGCCACCGAGATCATCTGCGGCATACCCCAGGGCTCATCCCTCAGCCCAACATTGTTCAACATCTACATGGCAGCGCTCGCCCACGTCGCCTGACTACACGACCTCAACATCATCCCCTATGCCGACGACACTCAGCTAATCATCTCCCTCACCAAGGACCCTCTCGCCGCCAAAACCAACCACCACGAAGGAATGAAAGCCGTCGCCGAGTGGATGAAGAACAGCCGTCTGAAGCGAAACTCAGACAAGACAGAAGTCTTCATCCTCGTCTCGACCCCCTCCGCCTGGGACGACTCCTGGTGGCCGACCACACTGGGAACAGCACCAACACCCACCGACCATGCACGCAACCTAGGGTTCATCCTCAACTCTACTCTCACCATGACAAAACAGGTCAACGCCATCTTGTCCTCCTGCTTCACACCCTCCACATGCTTCGCAAGATCTACAGGTGGATCCCCACAGAAACAAGAAGAACGGTCACCCAGGCCCTCGTCAGCAGCAGGTTGGACAACGGAAACGCCCTCTACGCAGGAGCCTCGGCTAAACTCCTGAAACAACTCCAACGCATTCAAAACGCCTCTGCATGCCTGATCCTCAACATCCCTCGCCACAGCCACATCACACCACACCTGAGAGAACTGCAACAATGTGATCACCTTCAGGCTCCTCACCCATGCACACAAGGCACTCCACAACACCGGACCAGCATACCTCAACAGATGACTCAGCTTCTACAACCCCAACTGCCAGCTCCGCTCCGCTGCCCTCGCCCTCGCAACAGTCCCCCGCAACCGAAGAGCAACCTCCGGCGGCCGATCGTTCTCCCACATCATTGACAAGACCTGGAACACCCTCCCTATCCTACTACGGCAGACCCAGGACCTCCTAACCTTCAGAAGACTCCTCAAGCCCTGGCTATTCGAGCAGTAGCAGCATCCCTCCCTCCAGCGCCTTGAGACCCTCACGGATAAGTAATGCGCTTTACAAATTATCTGATTGATTGATTGATTCTCGACATTGCTAAGTGAGCATGAGCTCTGCTGCCATGATGCTGCTTTTGCGCACATTACTACATAACTTTATTTTGCAAGATCTGTTTGTGCCTTTCACATGGGGACTGTCTGCTTTCTGCATTCTCTGCATATTACTGGAGTTTAGTCTTAACACAATGAGCAAGTTTGATAAACATGCCCCTTGTTATTTTGTTGTGGTCAGTCCCTAGGACTCAGACATAACATGCTAAACACAACTGCATTGCTGGAAAACTCGTGCTTTGATGTTATGGGGATGCATGTTGTTCACACACACTTGGAGAGAGACATTTTCCTGGAGAAGAACTATGCTGTTCCTATGATGTAAAGCTTCCACCTAGGCTCTAAGGTATGGGGTGTGCTGACAAAGCCCAGAGATCTTCCTTTATATAATAAACTTCAACTTACCAAGGGGAGGGTGGTTAGGCCTAATAGTCCACTGTCTGTATATGATGACATCTACCTTTATATTCTATGGTATCGTAACAATGCTAACTCTTTTAGGTTTATGCATTTTGCTACTGGTAGTGGCTGGTATATTGCATTATAGAGCACAACAGTTAAAATTAACATTTTGAACTGTTACAGTGACTCTGCCTATTCTTATTGTGGACTAGTACGAGTGAGTGAGCGAAAAGGAGGAATGTCTTGCTACAGCGATTCCTGACAGAGTCAGGAATGTTGTGTTTTGGGTTATCTAATCATTTGTAGCTTCGGGATTATGTAGGAGAATGAATGAGACACTATAGATAGTCAGTTTTGGGATTTTGAGTATTAAGGTGGTAGAAAGGTACAACCCCTATACACCAAGGTCCTGTTTTCATGTGCATAGTTCAGTGTATGTGCAGAATCCTCGCAACAGATGACTTATGTCATATTAGCTATCTTGCAGATGGTGCTAAACATCTAAATGGACATGCCCCATTGAATTAACAACTACGATAGGTTTTCAAATAAAAGCATATTTAAAAGGTTATTCAGTTCCCTTTGCTTCCAGTTAGAAGTAGTTTGGAGTAGAGGAATGTCTGTCTTGCTAAGAAGGAAAACTCTGAGGCTCTCATTACGATGGCTGTGATCTCATAAAGTCAGCCTCTTTTAAATATGCTAGCAGGAATGTGAATTAGCTCCAGATTAAATTTTATCAGTAAGGGGCTATTGCTGAGGATGCAGCTCATTTTCCGGAACTGGATAGAGGATGAGGTAGTGATCATACAGCATATCCTATTATCTCAGATGAAAGTAAATTACCCTGCCCTTGACTACATCTTTTGTGTAGGTATTGCTGCTTACAGCCAATGTGCTGTATTGCTGAAACTTGCTCCAACCTTTCAGGGGAGCAGAGAGATCCTATCTACTCCATTAAAGGCATGGTAGGAGTTGTACAAGGAAACATAGAGAGGAGCAGGTAGCACAGGGCTATGCGGAAAGGCAAAAGAGACTGTAACTGGAGCATTTACTACTGTGCAATATGACAACTCACCTTGTTGGAGCTACACATAGATCAGAACCCCAGACTAAGGTATCTCATCCCATTATCTATGCCATCATCAATCTACACAAGCAGCTCTAGTTTTCATGAGAACCTAGCCTTGATAAACTGTGCAAATTACTCTCTTGCCAAAGGCAAACATGTCTTCACAGTGCATTATCACAATATCAAATTAGGCAGTGTAAACTATAGGAAATCACATCCATAAAGATTATGCTGATGCGTGATATCCATATTTTGGAGTGCAAAATGTATGTCCTATGATATAATGCCCAAAATACTATCATACTCTGCCATATAAAGAATATGTTATAGCATAACAGAAATTTATTACCACAACAACATATGGAGCAATCATATTCTCCACATCAGTCACTTTCACAAAATACCAATACCTTCTCAGACAAAGAAACAATTGCACCATTGTCATTTAAATTCAGGTTCACTATATCTACTTAGCCATGTAATCCTACAAACTCTAACACTCTTTCTCTCTTTGCATCTTATTTACACCCTATAATTTTTCACAAATACATAGGCTCTATAAACAGAACAGGTTGATTATCAATAATTTTCTAAAAGTAGCTAAATCCAGCCATGTGCCCCTTACAAATATTTTTTCGGACTTGCCTGTACCACATTTCTGCTGGCTGATTCCCAGAGGACACTTTGATTTTGGTGGCCTGTCCTAGTCAGCTCCTGCCTGTGGGCTACAACAAAGCTTTGTCTTAACCCTGCTGCTGTGTATATAGTAGATCGTTGGCAAGCACCTGAGGTAGCCAGCATATTAGTGTATGCAGATAATAAAATGCTCATTAAGCAATGCCAGATTGTATTACAGATAATGTTGATGTCTCTCCATGGATACCCCATTGAGAATGGTGTTTGGACAGAATATCAGAAAAAATATTTTGATACAGAAAAGTCATTGCAGGAATACTGTGATGTCAAAAACATTATAGACATACATATCTAAGAAAACTATATCATTTTAGACTTGTTTTTAAAATTGTTGTAAAATATATAGTTTACTAAAATAGCATGTTATATAATATTGTGTTTGATGATATTTTTGTTAAACAGTTGTAGTAATGTAAAATGTATTTTATGTGCTTAATTTTAAAAATATTTGATGTTTTGCATATTTGTTTTCTAAAAAGTATATTTTTTCTGTTTAATTTTAAAAATATATTATTTTTTAAAATAAAAATATATGTTTAATTAAATGTTTAATTAAAACTTTTAGTAGCAGGATGTTGACTTTATATAAGAATGATTTGGGGATATTTTGAAAGTGTGTTTGTTTAAATGCTTGTTTTATTTTAAAAGTATTTGTTAACCTTTATGTAGTCATTTTAAAATCAAGAAACTTAAATCTATCTTTACGTTTGGACAGCTAAGAAATATTTGCATAACATTTGAATTTTAATAATTTAATGTAATTAATATTTTTTCAAACTATTTTCATTTCTAAAATTAAGTGGTAGTTAATTTATGTTTGATATGTTATTGTATGTAGTATTTGTGTTTATGACAAGTGAAAGGAACAATTTAAAAATTGTATTAATTATCTTTTAAATATTTTAAATGTGTAGAGTTTGTATGCATACAATCTGTTTCTTTTTAATTAAAGTAAGTTATTTCAATCCTTTATTTATTTTTTTACAATGTATAATTTACCCTAATTTGGGCAATTATATACAATAACTTTGTAAGTTATTATTTTCTAAACTATATGATATTTATATTGTTAGTAATGGTGTAGAATTAGAACATTGTAGTTTTTTATATTTTACTTGTAGTACTTTTTATATATTACCTTTTAATTTAATTAAGGGGCTTATTACTAGTTTGGTGGTCGACGGACCGCCAGACTCATGGGAGCGCTGTGGTGGCGATCATCTGACCGCCCTATTCGGACCATTGCATTCAGGCCACCCTGGGACCACCGCAACCATCAGGGATCAGAGATCCATGGCGGTGGCACAGGAGTCTTGAGGCTGCAATATGCTTGGCTGGGCCACTGTGGCCCCACCACTCATATTACGAAATTCCTCACCACCAAACTTTTCATGGTAGTTCCTCTGTGCCATGGGGGGAATACAGGTGGGCACATGTTGTGCCTCGCTGTGCGCATTCACCTGAAGTTCCTGCAGGGCATGGACTTGGCAGTCCATGCCCTGCAGGAACTGCTTTTGACACTCCCATTGTGGTACCTTTTTGAAAGGCAAAGCAGTGGGACCGCCCAAAAACCGCCTGCCAGAATAGAAATAAGTTGTGCTATGGCGGATGGCATTTATTGGCTTTGGCGGTCTCAGAGCGGAGTGGCAGCATGGCAGCCTGCTACGAGATTACCAAAGTCATAGTAAGGCACTTACTTGGATCAGAGATCCCTGGCGGTGACACAGGAGTCTTGAGGCTGCAATATGCTTGGCTGGGCCACTGTGGCCCTGGCACACATATTATGAAATTCCTCAACACCAAACTTTTCATGGTAGTTCCTCTGTGCCATGGAGGGCATGCAGGAGGGCACATGTGTGCCTCTCTGTGTGCATTCACCCGAAGTTCCTGCAGGGCATGGACTTTGCAGTCCATGCCCTGCAGAAACTGCTTTTGACACTCCCATTGCGGTACCAATTTGAAAGGCAACGCAGTGGGGCCGCCAAAAAAACGCCTGCCAGAATAGAAATAAGTTGTGCTATGGGGGACGGCCTTTATTGGCTTTGGCGGTTTTGGAGCAGAACGGCAGCATGGCAGCCCTGCTTCGAGATTACCAAAGTCATAATAAGGCACTTACTTAGATTCTTTTGTGTTTTGAAATGTTGTTCATTTTTGGAATGCAATGGAAAGAGAATTTATAGAGCGCGATGGCTACCCAGGGGCGTCCCAGCGCTGCAGAGGAGAGTAGGTTGAACCGGAAACGCTGGATTTAGTGGAGCTGAGATTTAGGTAGAAGTTTTATTAAAGAGCCAGGTTTTTAGAAGCTTTCGGAAAGTGAGTAGATTGGATTCTGATCTGATTGGGAGGGGGAGAGAGTTCCAGATCTTGGCCAGATTGTAGGAGAGTGACCGGCCTCCACATCTAGCTCTTCTGATGCGTGGTACTGAGGTGAGGTGGGAGGTCGCGGATCTGAGGGGGCGATTGGGATGATAGGCTTTTACCAAGGGGTGATTGATGGAAGGGCCTGTTCCCCAGTAGGAGCGATGTGCAATGCACATGCTCTTGAATTCGATTCTAGCTCTGACAGGGAGCCAGTGGAGATACTTCAATCTGGCTTTGACTGAGGCTCGGCGAGGGATGTCGAGAAGGATTCTTGCTGCGCAGTTTTGAATGATTGGAAGTCTGTTGAGAGTGAACTGTGGGGCCCCAAGGTATAGGGCGTTACCGCAGTCGAGACGGGATAGAATTAGTCCTTGGACCATGATACGTTTTGAGTGAAATGGGAGGAGAGGGAGGATTTTTCGGAGTAATCTCATTAGCCCGAAGCAGGTGGCGGCAAGCTTGGTTGCTTGGTGGTTGAATGTAAGAGTTTGGTCCAGCCAGATGCCTAGACTCTTGATTTGCTCTTTGGGTTGAGGGGGGCTGCCTAAACAGAGGGGCCAGATGGAATCAATGGATTTTATGATATTATTTCCAAGGAGCATTACCTCTGTTTTATCCCCGTTCAGTTTTAAACAGGAGCCTGACATCCAGGCGGCAACTGCTTCCAAGCTGTGTAGGCTGTGGTGGGAATTGAGAGGTGGGTCCAGCGCTACCACTAGCTGTGTGTCATCCGCATAGGTGACAATTTTCACACCGAAGGGGCGGACGACATCAGCTAGAGGGCTAAGATAAACATTAAAAAGGGTGGGAATCAGGGAGGAGCCCTGAGGCACTCCGCAATTAAGAGGTTTACTGGAGGAGGTGAAATCCTTCTCAAATACTTGGAATAATTTGTCTGTGAGAAAGGAACTCATCCAGGTGAGTGCTGTTCCTGATATTCCTATCATGCCAAGGCGGTGGAGTAGAATGTCATGATTTACAGTGTCGAAGGCGGCACTTAGGTTGAGTAGGATGATGGCCGCAGACCCGCCACCATCCAGGATCCTTCTTGCCTCCTACGTTACTGCTATCAAGGCAGTCTCCGTTCCATGACGAGGGCTAAAACCCGTCTTGGTGGGGTCCAGTATGTTGTTAGATTCCAGGAAGTCGGTCAAAACAGAATTGACGTACTTCTCAAGAAGTTTGCTGAGCCAGGGTAGAAGGGAGATAGGTCGGTAGTTAAAAGGATTGGTTTGATCAAGGCTGGTTTTATTTAATAGAGCTTTGACCATAGCTCTTTTCCATGGAGGTGGGACAATGGAGGGAGGAGTTGAGCAGGTCTTGGATGATAGGTGAAATCTGACTGGTTATCGGGATGAGAACCCTAGGGGGGGCTGGATCGGTGGGTGATCCGGATTTGACCTGTCCTATGATTTTTTCTAGGTTGATTAGGTCTAGTGCCGGAATGCTATTGAGAGCATTGAGTGGGACTGTCCTGGGGCCTATGTCGGCGGTATCGCTGGTCGAGGTGGCGGAGTGAGAGAAAGAGGAGTTGATGACTTCTATTTTATGGTGAAAGAACTCCGCTATCTCCTCGCAATGGGTCTGGGTATTGTTGTGATCCTTTGGGGTCTCAGGAAGTTGCAGGAGGGATGTAGCTATCCGGTAGATCTCCTTGGGTTTAGAAGCTGCCGTGTCGATCTTTTGTTCGTAGTATTTGGCCTGAGCTAGTTTGATATCTGCTTTGTAGTTTTTGATAGCTGCTCTATAGTTCGCTTTGTCTACTGGGAGATAATCGAGACGCCATTTCCTCTCGATTCGTTTGCAGGCGCGTTTAGTCTCCTGTAGATCATTTGTATACCATGGGGCTGTAGGGTTGCCCCGCTTGGGATGGGTGCTTTTTAGTGGGAGTACTCGGTCTAAGGAGCTGGTAATCTATCTATTGTAATTCTCGTTGCCCTGGATGGGATTAGAGGTGTTGACAGGTTTGGTGCGCTGTAAGATGTCCTGCCATTCAGGTATGGGAATTTTGGACCAATTGCGTGATTGTTGAGTCGTCGAGGGTTTAGGAAGGGGGTGATTGGGGAGGGTCCAGGTGAAAGGGATGAGAAAGTGATCGGACCAAGGAAGGGGGGACGGGTTTCCAACGTGAAGGTTGGAGCAGTTGCTGAAGATGGGGTCTAAGAGATGGCCTTTTATATGAGTGGGTCCAAGGACACATTGCTGTAGTTTGAGGGCATTTAGGCTGGAGGATAGTTCTCTGGTGTTTGGGTCGTTCGGGTCGTCCAGATGGATGTTGAGGTCGCCCAAGATTGTAAAGTTAGCGGAACTAAGTGCAAGGTTTGAAGCTATCGGAGCAAGATTGGAGAGAGACTGCCCTTGTGACCCTGGCGGGCGGTATATGAGCATACCAGAGAAGGTATGTGTGGGGCTGAATTTTATATAGAAAGGAAGACATTCACTGTCTGGGAAATGCACGGCGGTGCTAGTGACTTCGTATCCTGTTTTATGGATTACTGCTAGCCCACCGCCAATTCCTTTTTTTCGGTCAAGGCGGAGTATTTGGTATCCAGGTGGAAGGGCTTGTACCAAGTCGGGTTCCGTGTGTTCCTGTAGCCACGTCTCTGTGACGAAAAGGATGTCTGGGCTTATTTCCTCTAACATTAGGGACATTTCCATGGAGTGTTTGGGGAGTGATCGGCAATTGAGCAGGAGCATAGAGAATATTGTGGATTTCATTTTAGGATGAGGTGAGAAATGAAAGCCGCACTGGTTGCAGGCGGGGTGTTTTATAGATGGGTCCCATGCGTGTAGGCAGGGTGACCCTGCGGCCTAATTTAGTTGACGAAGGGAGTGAGAACTATAGGTGATGATCTGGCATGGTATCTGAGCAGGGGGGGTGGCCCCTGGCCCCGGTTGGAGGCGGACGGGCGCAGACGGGCTTACCTTTGGCGCGCCTTAGGCGCGCGTCCGCTGCGCGTCCGGGGATTACACATTTATATATGAGAGGGGGGTGTGGCCTCTGGGCCGTGGGCGTGGCCTGTGGGCTGAGGGAAGCAAATGGCGGCGACTACCACTGTCCCGTGTCAGCGTTCAATCGGCTGCGCGGCGAAGCAGTGATTATAGAGTTTGAGGTAAGCACTAGGAGAGTGCAGTGCAGGTTAAAAAGCAAAGTATTTGTGACAGTTTTACAATTTTAAAAAATCGAGCGTCTCCCGGCTGCCGCTTTAGGAGAGTTGTGCCTCTGAAATGCGTGCTCTTAGATCAGCGCGCTTTAAATAGCTGGGGCGAGGGGGCGTGGCCTCTGGGCCGTGGGCGTGGCCTGTGGGCTGAGGGAAGCAAATGGCGGCGACTACCACTGTGCTGTGTCAGCATTCAATCGGCTGCGCGGCGAAGCAGTGATTATGAAGTTTGAGGTAAGCACTAGGAGAGTGCAGTGCAGGTTATAAAGCAAAGTATTTGTGACAGTTTTACAATTTTAAAAAATCGAGCGTCTCCCGGCTTCCGCCTCAGGAGAGTTGTGCCTCTGAAATGGGTGCTCTTAGATCATCTCGCTTTAAATAGCCGGGGTGAGGGGGCGTGGCCTTTGGGCCGTGGGCGTGGCCTGTGGGCTGAGGGAAGCAAATGGCGGCGACTACCACTGTGCCGTGTCAGCGTTCAATCGGCTGCGCGGCGAAGCAGTGATTATGAAGTTTGAGGTAAGCACTAGGAGAGTGCAGTGCAGGTTAAAAAGCAAAGTATTTGTGACAGTTTTACAATTTAAAAAAATCGAGCGTCTACCGGCTTCCGCCTCAGGAGAGTTGTGCCTCTTAAATGCGTGCTCTTAGATCAGCGCACTTTAAATAGCCGGGGCGAGGGGGGCGTGGCCTCTGGGCCGTGGGCGTGGCCTGTGGGCTGAGGGAAGCAAATGGCGGCGACTACCACTGTGCCGTGCCAGCGTTCAATCGGCTGCGCGGCAAAGCAGTGATTATGAAGTTTGAGATAAGCACTAGGAGAGTGCAGTGCAGGTTAAAAAGCAAAGTATTTGTGACAGTTTTACAATTTTAAAAAATCGAGCGTCTCCCGGCTTCCGCCTCAGGAGAGTTGTGCCTCTGAAATGTGTGCTCTTAGATCAGCGCGCTTTAAATAGCCGGGGCAAGGGGGCGTGGCCTCTGGGCCGTGGGCGTGGCCTGTGGGCTGAGGGAAGCAAATGGCGGCGACTACCACTGTGCCGTGTCAGCGTTCAATTGGCTGCGCGGCGAAGCAGTGATTATGAAGTTTGAGGTAAGCACTAGGAGAGTGCAGTGCAGGTTAAAAAGGAAAGTATTTGTGACAGTTTTACATTTTTAAAAAATCGAGCGTCTCCCGGCTTCCGCCTCAGGAGAGTTGTGCCTCTGAAATGCGTGCTCTTAGATCAGCGCCCTTTAAATAGCCGGGGCGAGGGGAGCGTGGCCTCTGGGCCGTGGGCGTGGCCTGTGTACTGAGGGAAGCAAATGGCAGCGACTACCACTGTGCCGTGTCAGCGTTCAATCGGCTGCGCGGCGAAGCAGTGATTATGAAGTTTGAGGTAAGCACTAGGAGAGTGCAGTGCAGGTTAAAAAGCAAAGTATTTGTGACAGTTTTACAATTTTAAAAAATCGAGCGTCTCCCGGCTTCCGCCTCAGGAGAGTTGTGCCTCTGAAAACATTTTTAATGTTTTATGTTATAATAGGACAGGCTTCTTTTTTGAAATTTTATGTAATTTGTTAACGTGTATGGCAAGTTATAATTATTTTACTTTATATATGATTTGGAAAGAAATATGTATTGCTTTTCAGGAATATTAAATGTTACCCATGTGGTGACTTTTACCTTCACCGAACAGATTAGATTGGAGTGATAATAGTAAATTAAAGCCCTTTAGTGTCTAACACCTTCCCCGAGATGGTTTAGATTGGAGTGGGAATAGTAACTCTAACTCCTGTAGTATCCAACAACTTCTCCAGAATGGTTTAGGTTGGAGTGGGAATGATAAATTATGGGTGGGCAGAATTTTTAATACTGCCGGTGGAGTTAGTAATTCCATGTTACACTTGTAACACAGAATCACTAAATAATTTTGCTGCTCCTCAGGAGGAATTAATTAATCAGCAGTGCTGCTGAGTTCTTCTAAGTCACTTGTTTCCACCTTGAACAAGAAAAACCCAGTCTCTCTTCCCCACCCCACACTACCTTACAGGTTAGGTCACATGGGGCAGGTGGAGTCGGGGAAGTTGACATAGCTGGTCTCCTTCTTCCTTAGCGGAGTGTCGGGTGAGTCTTCCAATTATCAACCACATGTGTACCTTTAATACTTCCTTTTCCGTGGGCATCTTGTTGGGGTCCCCTTGTGTACATCTTTGTGATATCTTTTTAGGGATTTTTACAGAAGGCCTTCCTTCATTGATGCATTTGTGCTCAATTTCTCCTTCTTCACTTATAGTAACCACTGTTTTCTATTTCCTTTGTATGTTATATGTACTGCCTATACATTGTAAGCTCACCCCTTTTTTATATCAGCATTGGCTGTCTGGAAACATATACTGATGCCAGCCTGTCCTTGTACTTCTTTGGTCATAGGTTACCTGCTTTCCTCTAAAGGCCCCACTAAGTTAGGCATACAATCATTTATTTGCTTCAGTTCTAAGGTATTGGACTGTAGCTGAGATTTCAAAATATCATTGTTTAACACTTTTTTGGCGTAATTAACATTATGTCAAGATGTCCAGGAGTCCCATGGCAAATATTTTCAGCTCCGGCGTTACCCATATTCGTCGCCAGTACAATACAGGATGGAGATTTGCAATAATCTCAATTGGTTTTATGCCTAGGTCCTGTAAAACCGGGCTCAGGGGGGTGCTGTGGGAGCATAACAAGATTTCGTAGGAACCTATTTTCGGAGGCCGTTAACTTACTTAGGTTCCCATGTCCCCACATCTCAACCCCATAAAGTGCTGCACTCACGGCCTTTGCATTATAGACTTTAACTGCAGGTGCCATCGGTTTTGTCAGGGATTTTGCATGTTTGCGGGTCAATGCCCCTGCGATTTGCCTGTGCTTGAGGGTGGCCAGGTCAATCTGTTCATTCCAACGTAGGTCATGTTGGATGGTAACACCTAGATATGAAAACGATTTTACTTGCTCTAGGGGTAGGTTATTCATCAGGACTTTTCCTTTGAATGACTTGTGTTGATTAAAAGACATAAATTTGGATTTTGAGACGTTAATTTCCAGGCCATGGTCAGTGGAGTATGTTTCAAAGATCCCAAGTGCTTTTTGCAGACCACTTGGGGTCTTAGAAATAATGAGACAGTCGTCGGCAAACATTAAGATTGGTATATTAGCGCCTGCTAAAATTGGTGCATCAAGATTTGCCTCCAACAGGGTCTTTGTGACGTTGTTAATGTAGAGGGAGAAGAGGGTAGGCGCTAACACGCAGCCTTGGCGCACTCCTCTCTCTACCGGGAACTGGTTGGTAACATGTCCTGGGGAGCCCCATCTTATCTGGGCATAATTATGCTCATGTAATTTAATAATCATAGAAAGACGAGTGGGGGGCATGCCCATGTCATTCAAGACAAACCAAAGGTTGGACCGTGGTACAAGGTCAAAAGCTGCCCTCAAATCTATGAAGGCAGCATACAAGCTACCTCCCCAAAGTTGAACGACCTTCCAATAGAGCATTGCGAAATGTAGGACTTGATCGACTGTGTTTATGGAGGTTCTAAATCCTGCTTGGAGGTGGGACAGGATGTCCATCTCCCGCTCCCACTCTTGGACCTTATATAATACTAGTCGGCCATAGATCTTCTGGATGGTATCAATTAGACTGATCGGGCGATAACTACCTGGGAACGATTTATCGCCCTTTTTGAAGACGGGGATTATTTCCGCCCTGTTCCAGGATTCGGGTATTGGGATCCACTGGCTAACATGTTTGCCAATAATAGTATGTACTTCCCCCAGAGTTCTCTATTATTAAGGTAGATGTCAGCTGGGACACCATCTATACCTGGCGCCCTTCCAGGAGTGATAGAATCTAGTTCGCGTTGGATGTCCATGATAGTAAACGCATCTTCCGTACAGGGGGTACATTCAATCCCTTCTCTCTGTTCTACCGGTAATTCCGGCCCTTTAGCGTATTGGGGCCTAAAATGAGTTACCCAATCATCCTGGGCTACCCAATTTTGAGGTTTTTCGCGGCGTCCTTCACAGCCCCATTTCAAAAGGTCCCAGAATTGTTTACAATTTTTGTGAGAACTTGCCTCCTTAAGCTCCTCCCATCTTTTTTCATCCCAGGCGGGCTTAGATTTTTGAATAATAGTTTTATACGCGCTCCTGGCAGTGCGAACACTAGCACTGGGCCCATTTTTAATGGCTTGACCTAGTTCCAGCCGTGCTTTTCTACATTCTTTATTATACCATCTTGGAGATTTATCGGTCGTGTTTTTGTTCGGATTATTTGGTTTAACAAATAAACCTTTTATTTGCAAAAAGAGGGTTTCGTGGACCTTACTTGCGCTTTCTCTCTCAGGGGTAAAAGGTTCGGCATTGGAACAGGCGCTCAATTCCATAGTAGCTTTCTGTAAATTATTTAAAACAAAGTCAATGTTTGACTGATTTTGGGCAACTTTGGCCCACTTCCGGTGGCGCATGTCATTTGCCAATACAACGGGTTGAGAGCTTCCGTTACTTGTGTCCTCTGGTGTCACTGGGACTTCCCAGTAGGAAAAGATCATGTATAGGGGGTTGTGGTCACTCTCTAAGCGGTCAACAACCATCATGTCCACCAGGTGGTGCCATACCTCAAGGTGGACTAGTATATAATCAATTCTACTTTCTCGGTTGCCGCTCTTGAAAGTGACAGCACCCATCCGGTCTTTCGGGGTCCTTCCATTGACTGCCCTTAGTCCTTGGTTCAGACACATTGAATTAATTTGGATCACCAGGTCGTTTCATCTTTTCACTGGGTCCAGTTCTAATTTGGGAACCCCCCACTGGCTATCTTGATCGTCTACAAAATAAGAATCGGCACCAGATAATGGTTCAAAGTTTACATTAAAATCTCCAGCAATAATCAGCCGTGAGTTTTGGGAAAATTTTTCAATAAGGCCTTCGAGGACAACAAGAGTGTCTGACTTCCGCCCCTCTGTGCTCCTAGCATACACATTATAAATGCATAAAGGTTTAGCTCGATTAAGTACAAGGGAGAGAATCTGTATATCCTTGTGATTAGAGGTGAGCTCCTTTACGATGATCCCAGAATCTTGTTTGACCCAGATAGTTAGTCCCCCGAGGGTCGTCCCTTGTCTCCTTTTACAGCGGCGACACTAAAATTCAAAAACCCTGGGAGATATAGTGGGTCAAGGAGCCACGTTTCTTGGAACATACAGATGGTGAACTGGCTGACAAACAAGGCCCATTCAGGGCTTTGCACCTTGGTACTCAACCCTGCAATATTCCATGACAAAATTGAGCCAAATACGTCAAAATCTGTCAATCGACTTGCATCAGGGTTCAGGTTTGGTACACTAACTCCCCCTTTGTAAACCCCTGTGTCTAATAAGTAACAAGGATTTCTCGTATGGATGTCCTGGAGTATAGATACAGCAGAATTCGGGTTTGATGGAATATCTTCCCTACTATACTCTACTATTTCTTGAAAAGCACAAAGTGCTCCTGTGTGGGTTCTCTGTGGTGCAGTTAGGATGGATAGTGATAGATCGTCACAATGTTTAACATTAATGTCATCTGGGGTTAGTCAATCATTTGAGTCCAGGGATGACCCACCCACTCCTGCCCCCTGTGATTGAGTTCCCGTTTCTTTCAGCCACTGTTGGGGGGGTGAGGACCTAATTTGAATGGTTGAATGATCGGGGGAGCAAGACCTGAACTCCAACGTTATTAGATTTTGTGCAATATTTGCATTTTTAAATGTGAGTTCTATGCAATCAGTCCTGTGTCCTGGATGCGAGAGCCTAGAAGCCCTAGTGATGTCTTCCCTTATCACTGATCGGCATCCTCTGGTATGCCTAATCCAATGGATAGCCTTGTTTGTCAGTGAATCTTTGGTTTCCAGGTTCTTGCCTACACTTAATTTTGGGGCGTTCACCATATGTACTTTAGATAAATCAGGAGGTATAGGTCGAGACAGGGAAGCACATCTCCCAGGATACATTTTTGGGGTGTTCCTAGTGGTAATGGGGGTATTAGAAGGGTTATCAGTGAGATTTGCATGCCCATTATTTTTAGCTCTTTCAGGAGATTTAGATTTAGATGTTTTCACTGGTAGGGGCATTGCTGACACCTCTGTGACTTTACCTTGTTTACTAGGCAAAATGTGTGCTTTGGCCTGGGTACTACCCCTATGCTGCTGTGGTACTGGACACTGAGGTGTTGCCTTTTGCTTCTCAACAGTACCAGTGCTCAACTGCTTTATAATAGGATTATAAGTGGGGCAAGTATTCGCATTAGTGATTACCTTGTGAACTTTAGAAGTTAAAATGTCAACTTTATCTTGCATGCAATGTATAAAGCTACATAGACGGTTCACTAGGCTACAGAGTTCAGAAATATCATTCCCAGTTTCTAAAGTGGGTATGTGCTGGTTAACTTCCAATCTCTGGCCATGGTAGGCATCTGATGGTATTTGTTGGATCGAAGGAACCCCATTCTCTTTATCAGAACAGTCAATGTCTGTGAGAGGTAAATACCTGTTTGAGCACAATACAAGTGGATTAAGCGGTCTATGGGAGAAATTTTCGACCTCGGTGTCTATTATGGTTGGGCCATCATTTGGGGTATCTCCTATATGCTCATCAATATTAAGATTAGACTTTTTCTTCAAAAACATCCCAGGAACAACAGCCACACCCCGTTTGCCTTTCTTCTGCATTGAGTCAGTTACATCATCCCCTTCCATATCTACTAAAATGTTCTCTGATGGTGGCTTGGATGTGAGACTGAGGCTACAATCTTCAATCAGTTCTTCGATGCGTGTCATAACACAGTTTTCTCCCGCATGTTTGGGTGTTTTTGTGACTTTTGTAGCTTTCTTAGATTTTCTCCTTTTTACCCGGGTGCTTGGCACATCTATGACACCCTCCATTGATTTCCTCTTCCCCATTATGAATGATCGTAAAGGCACAGTACCTTAGGTAGTGGAGGGGCGATGGTGATGATGTAAGTGGTGTGGCCCTGCCCTGCCTCCTCCTGCCCCGGACGGCCACAGACGGCCCGCCCTCTGCCCGGGCTCAACCCGGCGCCGCCTGCGCGCGTCCCGCGGGACGGTAGGCGTTCCGCTCTTTGTTGGTGCCTCCGGGCGCTGTGTGTGACGTCCCAGGTGCGCCTCTGCCACTGGGGCACCTGGGAATTGTGGTTTTCCCTGGCCGTTCACCTCATGGCGCACTGGAGCGGAGATGGGAGCTGGGTGCTGGGCAAGCCGTTCCCGTCACGGCGGTGAGTGTTTCTGTTGCCCCCATAGAGCGCTCGGTGCTCTGCTCTTTGTTGGCGCCTCAGGGCGCTGTGTGTGACGTCCCAGGTGTGCCTCTGCCACTGGGGCACCTGGGAATTGCGGTTTTCGCTGGCCGTTCACCTCACGGCGCGCTGGAGCGGAGATGGGAGCTGAGTGCTGGGCAAGCCGTTCCCGTCACGGCGGTGAGTGTTTCTGTTGCCCCCACAGAGCGCTCGGTGCTCCGCTCTTTGTTGGCGCCTCCGGGCGCTGTGTGTGACATCCCAGGTGCGCCTCTGCCACTGGGGCACCTGGGAATTGTGGTTTTCGCTGGCCGTTCACCTCACGGCACGCTGGAGCGGAGATGGGAGCTGGGTGCTGGGCAAGCCGTTCCCGTCACGGCGGTGAGTGTTTCTGTGGCCTGGTTAACATCAAAGGGGAGCATTGTACGCACTTCACACACACACCAATAGGGAATCTAGTGAACAACGTGATGTTTGAAATGGACCTAGGATTTGGAAACGAACTATGTGTACCTCAGGCTAATTTCAAACCCACATATAATGGTAGGGGTTGCTTTTCGGTAATTGATTTTGTAATAGTTTCAAGCAGTCTTGCACAAAATGTTCTGGATTGTAACACAGGCGCAATAGCACTTAGTGGCCATTACCCCATTCGTTTTTCACTAAAATCCATGAAGCGCAAGGAAGATTACCTGGTGAATAATCTTTACTCCCACAAATTGGCTATGCACTAAAATGGGATAAAATTGAGCCCTTCCACATCCTCCAGAAATCGATAACAAATAGACTAGATGACTTCATGATATGTCTAACGGAAACTAGTAACCCGGATGCTGTCATGACAGCCTTTACAAACATTGCCAAGGAGATTAACCACTCCCTGGAGGGGCCAGTAAGAAAGAGGCAAAAAGATAAGATAGAGGGATGGTTTAATTCGGAATGCAGCAAAGCCCATGCTGCTTTAAAAACTGCGCTTAAAAGTGTACCAAAAAATACTGTAGGGATTAAAAGTGCTAGACGCACATACTACGTGGCAATTAAGAAGAGGAAAAAGGATATAAAGCAGGAGGCCTGGGAAGCTTTACATAAGGCCTGCCATCAGAAAGATAATACTAGTTTCTGGAGGGCGGTAAATGCCCCTTACTTTTTGGATAGGAAAGATAATAGTATAGATCTAGTCATAGAGGAGGCTAGATGGGTACATCATTTTACTGATTTATACAAGAAGGATACCCTTTCAGAGAGCTTACATGCTGTTCCAAATGGTGAGGCAGAATATAGTGTACCAGCTTTATTCCCCCTGAACATTAAATTTGAATGATTTGAGATTGAAATGGCCATAGCAAATAGTGCGGGGGGAAAGCCCTGGAGCCTGATGGGATTCCTGTGGACATCTACAAATCAAAGGCTGAATTATGGGCTCCTCTATTGACCAATGTTTTAAACAGCTCCAACAAAATAGGGTTCCCATCTACTTAGCAAGAAGCCATAGTGATCCCCATTTTTAAAAAGGGTGATCGCCAAGACCCAAAATGCTACAGGCCCATATCCTTGCCAGATTCCTTGATGAAAGTGGCCGGCAGGGTCATCTTGAATAGAGGGCAATAGAGATGGGTGCACTCTCTAAATACAAATATGGATTTAAAGAAGGTATGGGTACAGTAGAGCAAAGTCTTAATCTGGCCACCTTTATTGGTAAATACGTGGTCGCAAAAGGGGATAAGCTATTCCTGCCTTTTGTAGACCTAAGCTCTGATTTTGACTGCATCAGCCATGAGGTTTTATGGGAAACCCTTTCTAGTTTAGAAATTGACCCCAGCATTATAAATTTCATCAAGGAATTGTATATGGGAGCAGGCGCCAAGGTTCGCTTCGGTCTAAAGGGAGAGTGCACTGCCAAATTCCCAATAAAAAAAGGAGTCCGCCAGGGATGCATACTGGCACCTTTTTTATTCAACCTATTCATCAACAGTGTAGCATCCCACCTGATTGAAAACCGACAGGATTATCCACAGGTTGAAGGTAGATCAGCGCCAATTTTGCTTTACGCGGACAGCGCTGTTATAATGGCGCGTACGCAAAAGGGCCTCCAGAGTTCACTTAAATCCTTTTCTGTTTTTATGAGTAGGCGGGGCCTAAAAATTAACACCAGTAAAACTGTTAGTATGTCCTGCTCCAAAAATAATTAGGTACCATGTAACATTTTCCTGGATGGGGCAAAGACTGATTCAATTAAAACCTTTACGTATTTGGGCATAACCTTTGACAAAAAAGGGACGTGGGTTACAGCTGCCAATGCAAGGAAATTGGCTTCTCTAGTGCCATTGGAGCACTACGTAACTTTGCCATCAAGATATGGAGTAGACCTGTAAAAATCTTGATTGATATATACAAAGCCAATTGTGTGTCCACTGGAATCTATGGGGCATGCCTATGGGGCATTACGGACACTAGTAAAATTCAGGCCTGCGAAAATGCCTTTATTCGATTTTTACTTGCAGTCCCAAGAGCAACCTCCACATATATCTGCCACAAAGAGTTGGGCTTAGTGTACGTGTCAGATCTCATCAAGATGAGCCCAGTCCTGTTGTGGCACAGGGTGTGGGTCTCTCAAGAGACAGATCTGAATAGAGAGATCAGTCGGGACTGCTTGACTCTGGAGGGTAGTATGAAAATTGAGTGGTTCAGGTACCTAAGACGCTTCCTAATTGCCCTAGGCCACCAGGAATATTTTGATAATCCGGTAAGCATGGCAACAGTCAGTAGAAGGAAACTTAAGGACATTTGCCTTACCTATCTGGATGAGTCAAGGTGGAAGCTGGAGGGCAGGAAGCCAACTGTAATTCAAAATCAATTAATGCTAGGAGGCCCTGGTCTACAGCAGTATCTAATACTCACCACGAGTAGCTTCACATGCATGTTGCTAACCCGTTTCAGGGAGGGCATTTCTTTAGACTTCTGACCTTCCCTGAGGTCAATAACTGATCTAAACCATTGCCCCTGTGCCCATGCAATGACATGTCCCAACAGTCGATGTTATATTGTGTCTTTTTTTGTAAATTTTATACTACAATTAGGAAAAGGTATATTCTCAGCTTATTTAAATACTGTGGTCTGAGACAGTGCAGACCAGCCCTACTAAAATTGCAAAGGATGGAGGATGAGCTTACCATGTATAGCGTCTCATTGTTTTTAAAAAGCTTGCTGAGGTACAGATTGTCAACGATCTGATTTTAATGTTTAACCTTGTATAGGATCCTATGGCATTTCGGTTTTGATTTGTTTATGCTTTTTATATAAGGGCTTTTTTAAGGAGTTATTCATAATAATAACATATGATATGAGATGTACTAATTGCTTATTATTAACAAATGATATAAGATGTATTAATTGTTTTCTTTTAACATGTGCTTTTATGGACTTCTGTAACCGAATCCGAATAAAGCTACTTTTTTATTTGATTTGACAAACAGTATCCGCAGGATATGCTGCGTTTTATGTTCCAATGTAACTTTTATGATTTCCCTCGTAAACGATATTTGGTCCCAATTTTAAAAAGAATGAATCTTAGACAAGCTCGTACCGCACTGGTGTACCTGCAATTATTGAAAGAGGACTGTTTATTTTTTATAGTGGGTTTTTTAAAAGCTTCTGTTAACTCCAGGAACTATATGGATCAATAATGAATGTTTTCCTGAGGTTCTTAATTATTTAATAATTTTATTGCTGTTTTTGGTTGTCATCATAACACATGTACTGCCACTTAAATCGTGTTTATGTTGTGTAACTTTTATGGTTTGAACATCAAACCGAATAAAGTTTTCTTGACTTGACTTGACTGGATATGTGTGTAGATCTTGGAGTTTCTGAATAGGTGTGTTGTAAGTGGTATTGGTATGTCCATTGTTTTGAAAATGTTAGTATCTATTTTTGAGTGTGTGTATCAAAGGTTATATGAGAGTGAGAGAAGGTCTGCCACTCTATCACAAGGATGATATCATCAGTGATGTCATTTGAGATGTCATCAATGATGTCATGAGTGATGTCACTGACCATGTCATGAGTGATGTAATATCTGACGTCATCAGCAGTGCATTGCAGGCGCGCGAGTTATAGTTACCTGAACTAACTATGACGGGGGAATTTCTATGGTTTTGTACGAGTGAGATTTCCAACTAACTATAACGCCCCTGAAACCTATGTCTTTTTCAGTGAATTTCTCAGGTTTTTTAAATGCTGATTTCTAACTAAAACATGCCTGAAACCTATGGTTTTTTCAGTGAATATCAAAGGTTTTTTAAATGCTAATTTCTAACTATAACCTGCCTGAAACCTATGTTTTTTTAAGTGAATTTCAGAGGCCACAATCCTTTTTACAACACTCTGCAATGCAGCTCTGTGGCGCACAATTGAAGGGGAATTAATTACCCCACTTGAAACGCGCCACAGGGCGTGTTTGCACACATTTCACCTCAGACCCCACCCCCTCCCTTCACCACAGTGCAAACACGCCCCGTGGTGCATTTTAACTTTTTCTCAGCAACTACTGAATGGATTTACACCATTTAATAAAAAGGGCTCTTTCTGAACCAAGGGCTACCTTTTTGCCAAATTTGGTGTAATTCTGGTAAGCAGTTCGGGCTGTAGCCAGTCTAAAATTTACTATGGAAAATTGCATAGAGGAAAAATGTTTTGGAACCCCCATTTTTTGCTTGGCTCCCACTTGCCGAATCACCCCAAAACTTTCAAGATAGTAGCGGATCGGAGCCGGCCATAGGTTTTGAAAATTTCCGAAAAAGTTATTGGGAATAGAATAATGCTATTTTCCAGGGATAACTAGGTCCTAACTTTAATTACCTGCTGGCGACCGCCAGTAGGTAATATATATATATATATATATATATATATATATATATATATATATATATATATACAGCAGGTAATTATAGTTAGGACCTAGGATATATATATATATATATATATATTACCTACTGGCGGTCGCAAGTAGGTATATATAGTTAGGATTTTTTTGAATAGGGATTTCTGAAAATTCTATGCTGAATAACTTTGGCGTTCAAGGACGGAATTGGCTGAAATTTTCAGGAAAATGGCACATTTTGTTTCTGAGCGTCCCCTGCAAGTTTGGGGGGGTTTCTTGAAGTGGGGGCCGAGAAAAAAGGGGGTCCCAAAACGTGTTTTTCACATTGAGTTTTCTATAGGGCGGTTGGACTCACTTTTAGCTCGAACGGCTGAATGGATTTCTATGAAACTTGGCAAAATTGTAGGGACTGGTAGTCCGATGTGCCTTTGCTAGGTCTCAAGATATGTTCTCAAGTGGATTTTGAGTATTTTAGGTTCAAAAAAATATATATATCTGTGACAGCGTCCCGGTAAGCGCCCCGGTTCGCGTACCAGACGCGTAACGGAACTTTGCGAGGAGAAGCGGATTGGCTCTCGGGTGTCTGTAAACATTCTAAACAGTCCGGAGCGACCGCCATCTTGTGTCTCGGTATGATCGAGACACAAGAGGTGGCCAAAACAAAGGGGGAAATTACCATAAGGGGGTATAGTAGATCCTCCCTGACCCCCTAGGTTTGATTTAGGGGCTTTAAAAGGGCCCCGCGGGGCAAAAAAAACAAAACATTTTTTTCGTTTTTTTTGCGGGGGGAGCGCCCAGTACGCGCACCGGAAAGCGGTCCGGGGAGCGTACTATGGGGAAAAAAGAATGATAGACTTTTCAAATATTGTATGTTTATTGATTATTCATTTTGTTGTTTTTTTTTGTTTTTTTTTATTTAAGTAGCAACATGTAGGTACCAATGCAGAGTCAAAAAATTAATATACACCGTCTTCTTTGTAGATATCTTGCATGTTGTTTCAGAAGTTATTGTGGTATATGGAATTCATACCATAGTCTGACAGGAAAGCAGAAACAATATGGAGGCAGGAGATGAAAAAGAGATGTTAAATACACATTGGAGATAGTATAGTTGGAGAAAGGAAGTAACTATGAGCAAACTTACTATGTAACACAAAAAAGTTGCACAGTATATTTTAAGTCTCACTTTATATTATATCTTTTTGGGTACTTTTTCATAATTTTCAAATAAAAAAGAATAATGTCTCAAACAATTTTAACTTTTAAAATTTAAATTTATTGTTCTGATTTTTCAAAATCTAAAAGAATTTGTAACATTAATTCATCTGGTATGTCCTCCTTTTCATTCCATGATTCACATTCATCAACACATTTAATTAATTCTTCGTCTACAGTGTCATCCAAAAAGTCTATTTCTTCTTTTTCTTCGTTAGGATTGTTTTCAATCTTAATTTGAAATGACATTTTATTTTCATTCTGTTGTGCTTCCATTTTCTTGCTGTAAATTGCACAAAAAATAAATATATCAGTAGAGATAGGGCACTGTTGGGTTTAAGTTCAGACAGGTACTTGTGAGTTTTTAACAGAGAAGTTATCTTTGGGCACTGTATGGTTTCAGGCAGGAAGTAGAACTATTAAAAAGTGCCTGTGATGAAGCCTAAGTAAATTCATAAATGTACCACAGAAGCCTAACTCAATCAATAATTTAAATAATTAAGCCTTTCTCAATGACTAACTCTTATAGAGGGACAGTATATAACTATCTGAAAATGTTTTCCTAAATTAATTTAAAGTGCATAACATAGTTCTCCTTTCAAATTTTTAAAATAACATCTTACCTTTCAAAAAGAAGTTTAAGTTGTCAGTGAAAATGCTCTTGAAATGTACTTCAGGAAGTAGTAGTCAAAATGGCTGTGTTTCTCTCTCTTTCTTTATATATATTCAGGTACATAACCAATCAAATGTCATGAAATAAAAGTAGAAAATGAAAGTAACATTTTAATTGGTTGTCAATTCTAACACTTCATATGTGTTTCTGTAATGTAATTTACCTCAGGATATTTAGTCAGGCCTACAGCATAAATGTTTCAATTGAATTCCATCAAATTTGGGTAAATGGTAGGGATTGCTATGTAGTAGAGCTTATTCTATATTTGATGAAAGTGTCTCCAGTGGTTTTTCTGTAAATTACTTTCCCAGCGTTTTTTAGCGAGCGCTTACCGGTGCGCGCCCCGGTACGCGTACCGGCAGCGTTACAGGAGTCCTCCATTTTGTGTTTCGGTAGAATTGAGACACAAGATGGAGGGCAAACAATGTTCGGAATGGGTAGAAGGGGGCACGGTAGACACATCCTGACCCTCTAGGTTTTCTGAGGGGGGCTTAGGACGCACATATAGGCAAAAAAAAAAAAAATTGTACGGGGAGCGCCCGGTACGCGCACAGGTAAGCGTACCGGGGAGCGTACTTTGGTGAAAAATAGTGAACAAAGTTAGATAAAAGAAAAACGTTTTGAATGACAGAGGTAGGGTAGCACAGAAAAGAGCTATTGGGTTCTGTGGCTGATTTAGGTACCTACAAGTAGGTTCAAATGCACAGTCTTAAATTCAGGAGGAATATTCTATTCCCCTCATCTGAGAAGTGCACACCATCTCCTCTGTAGAAGTCTTGCATGTTGTAAAGCAAGTTATTGTTGTATATTGAACCCATTCTAAAGTCTCTCATGTAAGCAGAAACAGATTTATTCACATGCTTCCGTGCTTTCTCAAATTGTGGACAAAATTGGTTGGAACAGTTCTATTTCTGTCTTTGGCATATATTGCAATATACCAAGGCAGTTTTGGGAAAAAGTGTCATCAATTGATGAAAGGTGTCCTTTATAAGCATTTCCAGACCAACCCCAGTCATAGTGCCAAAATCATTTCCACCACAGTGCACTATTAAGAGGTCAGCGTTTGGCGGATGCATAAAAAAATTATATTAAAAAAATATAAAATATATTTTTCCTTAAAAAGAAGAATACATTTTACAGCTTATGATATTTGCTAATAAAAAACCATTGAAATTCACTGAAAAAATCATAGGTTATAGACCATATATAGTTAGGAATTAGCATTTACAAAACCTTGAAAATTCACTGAAAAAACCATAGGTTATAGACCATATATAGTTAGGGATTAGCATTTACAAAACCTTATTTTACTCACACAAAACCATTGAAATTCGCATATATAGTTAGTTGCAGTAACTATATATCGCGCACCAGCAATCCACTGCTGATGATGTCACATATTACATCATTCATGACATGGTCAGTGACATCACTGATGACATCACTGATGACATCTCAAATGACATCACTGATGACATCACTGATGACATCTCATTTGACATTACTGATGACATCACTGATGACATCTCAAATGATATCACTGATAACATCACTGATGACATCTCATTTGACATTACTGATCACATTACTGATGACATCATTCATGTGAGAATACGATGAACCTCTTTAGACTCTAATATAACCTTAGATACACTCCGTGTAAACAGACACTCACAGACTGTTACTCATCCATGGAGTTACTCACACACCTAGTCAGTCATGCAAAGAATCAATCACACCTCCATTTCCTCAACTATACAGTTATACACACCTTACTTATTCAAACATATACTAACATATATTTACTCTCTTATACAATCCCTGATACAAGTTTACAATGATCCATACAGCCACTCACACATTCACTGACTCTTATGCACAGTTATTTATATATGTCAACTCTCACATGTACTGTGTTTTACATATGTACTTACTTTGACATATAGCACTGAGATATCCATTCACTCATCAATACACTCATGCACACAGTCAACCGCCCATACAGCTGTTTCCACATGCACTTTTGAACCCATACATCTAGTGAATCAACTGCTCACACATCTATGCACAGAGTCATACACCTCCCAGCCACCCACACACACACTCAGTCTCCCATACAAATACTTGGGCAACCAATCAATAACCCATATAGTTACTCATATAGCTACTGATCAACACATGCAGCGGTTTACAGAACAACAGACATAATGATGCACAAATTAAGACAGTTTAGTCACTAACCCATGCACTCAGTGAGACACATTGAATCACTCACTCATACAGTCAGTCATGCACCTACTAAATCCTTATTCCAAACACTTATACATCTACTCATTCTTCAATATGTAAGACATATTTTAACTTTACAGAAACTTACAGTCACTGGATGTTGTCATCACTGATGTCATCAGTGATGTCATTTGAGATGTCATCAGTGATGTCATCAGTGATGTCACTGACCATGTCATGAATGATGTAATATCTGACATCACCAGCAGTGGATTGCGGGTGCGCGATATATAGTTACTGCAACTAACTATATATGCGAATTTCAATGGTTTTGTGTGAGTAAAATAAGGTTTTGTAAATGCTAATCCCTAACTATATATGGTCTATAATCTATGGTTTTTTCAGTGAATTTTCAAGGTTTTGTAAATGCTAATTCCTAACTATATATGGTCTATAACCTATGGTTTTTTCAGTGAATTTCAATGGTTTTTTAATAGCAAATATCAAAAGATGTAAAATGTATTCTTTTTTTTTTCTTCACTAAAGTACGCTCCCCGATTAGCTTACCGGTGTGCGTACCGGGCGCTCCCCCCGCGAATTTTTAAAATTTTTTTTTTCTTAATTTTTGCATGTATCAGCATCCTAATCCTCCCTCCGAAAACCTAGAGGGTCACAAAGTGTCTACCGTGCCCCCTTCTACCCATTCCGAACATTGTTTGTCCTCCATCTTATGTCGTAATTCTACCAATACACAAAATGGACTCCCGTAACGCTGCCGGTTCGCGTACCGGGGAGCGCACCGGTAAGCGCTCAATAAAAAAGGTGGGAAAGTAATTTACAGAAAAACCACTACAGACACTTTCATCAAATATAGAATAGCCCCTACTACATAGCAGTCCCTACAATTTCCCCAAATTTGATGGAATTTCATTGTGAAAATTATGCTGTAAGCCTGATTAAATATCCTGAGGTAAATTACCTAACCAAAACACTTATGAAGTGTTAGAATTGACAACCAATCAAAATGCTACTTTCAATATCTTCTATTATTTCATGACATTTGATTGGTTATGTACCTGAATATATATAAAGAAAGAGAGAAAAACCCAGCCATTTTGACTACTACTTCTTGAAGTACATATCAAGTACATTTCAACTGATAACTTGAAGTTCTATTTGAAAGGTAAGATGTTATTTTAAAAACTGAAGTATGTTCTGTACTGTAAGCTAATTATGAAAACATTTTCTGATAGTTAAATACTATCCCTCTGTAATATTTATAGAATAAAATAGACTTCTCTGTTTTAGTTAAGGATGGAGTTACACTTGTCTTGTATAATTAGGAATTGTCTTAGAGTTTATTTCATAAATGTTTTCATATTTCTACTTCCAGTTTGATACCATACACTGCCCAACGAAAAAATCACTGTTTAAAAAACCAAACTACCTGTCTGTACTTAAACCCAACAGTGCCCTATCTGTACTGACATATTTTTTTAAAATTCATTTTACAGCATAGAAATGGAAGGAGAGCAGAAAAATAACGTGGAAATTGCAGAATGCAACCAAGACAAAGAAAATGATTCAGAATTCTTTGGTCAATCAATGGACATAGAACTTCTGCAATGTGTTGAAGGTGTGGATTTGTAAATTGAAAATGAGTCAAAATCTGACCAAGAATTATTAGAAGTTCTTTTTAATTTTAAAATAAATCAGAATAATAAATTTATATATAATAATTCAAAAATTGTTTGAGACATTATTAATTTTTATATGTATTTTTTAAACTAGTAGCAAATTGATTTTAATGTAAAATCAGACTTTAAATATACTGTGCAACTTTAAGTTTGCTCATAGTTACTTCCTTTCTTCCACTATATCATCTCCAATGTGTATTTAACATCTCTTTATCATCTCCTGCCTCCATGGTGTTTCTGCTTTCCTGACAGACTACGCTATGAATTCCATATACCTCAATAACTTTCTTTAACAACCTGCAAGATATCTACAAAGGAAACAATGTATTTTAATTTTTAGACTCTGCATTGGTACCTACATGTTGGTACTTAAATAAAATAAATTAAAAAAAAAAATAACAATCAATAAACATACAATATTTGAACATTCTTTCATCCTATTTTCCCAATATTACGCTTCCCGGACCGCTTCCCGGTGCGCGTACCGGGCGCTCCCCCCGCAAAAAAAACCGATATAAAAATTATTATTTTTTAACCCCGCGAGGCCCTTTTAAAGCCCCCTCATCAAACCTAGGGGGTCAGGGAGGATGTACTCTGCCCCCTTATGCTCATTTTCCACTTTGTTTTGGCCACCTCTTGTGTCTCGATCCTACCGAGACACAAGATGGCGGCCGCTCCGGACTGTTTAGAATGTTTACAGACACCCGAGAGCCAATCAGCTTCGCTTCGCGAAGTTCCGTTACGCGTCAGGTACGCGAACCGGAGAGCTAACCGGAGCGCTGTCACAGACATATCTGTTTTTTAAAACGTTAATTTCTCAAAATCCACTGGAGCACATATATTGAGACCTAGCAAAGGCACGTCGGGCAAACCATATCTACAATTTTGCCAAGTTTCGTGTAAATCCATTCAGCCGTTCGAGCTAAAAGTGAGTCCAACCGCCCTATGGAAAACTCAATGTTAAAAACGCGTTTTGGGACCCCCCTTTTTTCTCGGCACCCCCTTGACGAAACCCCCCCAAATTTTCAGGGGCTGCTCAGAGGTGAAATGTGCCATTTTCCTGAAAATTTCAGCCAATTCCACCACAAACGCCAAAGTTATTCGACATAGAATTTTCAAAAATCCCATAGGAAAAAAATCCTAACCATATATACCTACTGGCGACTGCCAGTAGGTAATATCTATATATATATATATATATATATATATATATATATATATATATATATATATATATTCACTGAAAAAAACATAGGTTTTAGGCCATATATAGTTAGGGATTAGCATTTACAAAACCTTAATTTACTCGCACAAAACCATTGAAATTTGCATATATAGTTAGATGCAATAACTATATATCGCGCACCCGCAATCCACTGCTGATGATGTCACATATTACATCATTCATGACATGGTCAGTGACATCACTGATGACATCACTGATGACATCATCCAGTGACTGTATGTTTCTGTAAAGTTAAAATATGTCTTACATATTGAAGAATGAGTGGATGTATAAGTGGCTGGATGAAGGATTTAGTAGGTGCATGACTGACTGTATGAGAGAGTGATTAAATGTGTCTCACTGAGTGCATGGGTTAGTGACTAAACTGTCTTAATTTGTGCATCATTATATCTGTTGTTCTATGAACTGCTGCATGTGTTGATCAGTAGCTATATGAGTAACTATATGGGTTATTGATTGGTTGCCCAAGTATTTGTATGGGAGAGTGAGTGTGTGTGGGGGGGTGGCTGGGAGGTGTGTGACTCTGTGCATACATGTGTGAACAGTTGATTCACTAGATCTATGGGTTCAAAACTGCATGTGGAAACAGCTGTATGGGTGGTTGACTGTGTAAGAGTGTATTGGTGAGTGAATGGATATCTCAGTGCTACATGTCAAAGTAAGTACATATGTAAAACACAGTACATGTGAGAGTTCACATATATAAATTACTGTGTATAAGAGCCAGTGAATGTGTGAGTGGCTGAATGGATCATTGAAAACTTGTATCAGGAATTGTATAAGAGAGTAAATATGTGTTAGTATATGTTTGAATAAGTAAGGTGTGTATAACTGTATAGTTGAGGAAATGGAGGTGTGATTGATTCAGTGCATGACTGACTAGGTGTGTGAGTAACTCCATGGATGAGTGACAGTCTGTGAGTGTCTGTTTACTCTGAGTGTATCTAAGGTTATATTAGAGTCTGAAGAGGTTGATTGTATTATCACATGATTGATGTTATCAGTGATGTTGTCAGTGATGTCATTTGAGTTGTCATCAGTGATGTCATTTGAGTTGTCATCAGTGATGTCATCAGTGATGTCACTGACCATGTCATGAATGATGTAATATGTGACATCATCAGCAGTGGATTGCGGGTGCGCGATATATAGTTATTGCATCTAACTATAGATGCGAATTTCAATGGTTTTGTGCGAGTAAATTAAGGTTTTGTAAATGCTAATCCCTAACTATATATGGCCTAAAACCTATGGTTTTTTCAGTGAATTTCAATGGTTTTTTAATAGCAAATATCTATAGCTGTAACATATATTCTTATTCTAATTCTCAAATATATTTTATATTTTTTTTTTTAAGCAAAGGACCCAGATGCATTTACAGTTTATCACTAACAATGTTCCAGGCTAATGTATTTTCACGGGAAATTACCAACTGTCCTGCAAGTAAAATATTCCTATTTCGTGAAAAAGGGTGTTTCTTCGTCCCATGAGGGAGTCGTTGAGCAAAAGAGACTCGGCCTGCTGTCTTAGTCGCTGATAGGCCTGATTATCGGATTTTTATCGATCACTTTATGTTGCAACAGTGGAAAACAAAACAGCCCTTGCCCATTTATTTTTACAGCATTCCTGCGTATTATACCCTACCCCCAAACAGTATTTTGCCTGTTACCATAGTAGTAGTTTATGGAACACTTACGTCAGCACATAGGTTAAAATTTCACCACAATATGTTGCTAATGAGTGAGCTTCAGCATTATACTTCAAATTATAAATATCATTTCTATTGATGACTGCTACCCCCACAAAAAAACAGACGTATGTACTTTTTTAATTAACTTTTATTAAAACAATAACCGGAACTATAACTAAAAGATAACACTACAATAAATAACTAGAACTATAAGTAACAAAACAATATAATAAACAACATATAATATGGAGTCCAAAATAAGTATTGTAGTTAATCTGCAAAACAAAAAGAAAATTAGTGTTTAAAATTAGATTGAAGTGACTAAATGAGATCAAACATCACAAGTCAAAGTATGCCATCCTAATATCTAATTATCCATAGTTATACAGAGATCCGCCCTGTATCAGACTCATATGTACAAGTGTATATTGTAGATTATCTGCCACCGAAAACCTCTCAAGTACCTATATCCGTTACTTTTTAACTTCGTTGAGTAGTCATATTGTGAGTATTTACCTTAAAGTTGTTAATTTTTTATTCATTATTGCTCTTTGAGAAATTCCCTGTCTACAAACAGAGAAGAATAGGAATATTCTGTCTCCCTTTGCAGATAGTGAAGGATAGGTAATGCGGACTTTTGTCCCCCGTTGTAATCCGTCATGCCTGTTTTTCTCCCCACTGATTGATTGATTGGCTGGACATTTATTGTTCAAGGAATAGTTCTAACGAGGTATTCTCTGTTTTGCAAATAACGTGGAATAGAAATATTCTGTCTAGTCTTTGCAAGTAGTGAAGGGTGGGTAATGCGGACCTTTGTCCCCCGTTGTAATCTGTCATGCCCATCTACTCCCCACTGATTGAGAAACTAGTTCCACCCGGACCATTTATTAGAGGTACATCATCTGGCTCAACCGGAGACTACCCCTAATAAAGAAGACATATGTAAAATACGAAGTAAAAACTGTATCCTGTTAAACAGAAACTTTACAATGAAACACACTTGAAAAAGGAAGGGAAAGAAATCGAACAAAATCAGTAGGCCACTGATGAGTTTTTGACTTCGCTAGAAATAAGAAACATGGAAGTGGTGAGAGAAGCCAAGCTTGACGTTACGGCAGCCACGAGGTAGCTAACCTCCGCCACCCCCCCACTGCTCCAAGCATGTCTGTCCCACCGCCCGCCACGCCCAATAACGGTAACATGAAATAAATACAAATCAGCAGATACCTACCCCCATTCCGGAAACTCCCGAAGTGCAACAGGTCCACGGTTACGCCCATCCGGAAGATGAGGCCTCGACACGTGCAGGGCGGGGCCCGACTAGCCGCCATCAGCCGGAGAAGTCGTGGGATGGTTGGCCCGGAATGTGCTAGTCCTCCCTTTCTCTTCTGGCGCCCTGCAGGCCACGGGGGGATGTCTTGCCTCTGCCTCTGACCCCACCCCCTCTTATCGCCTGGTCCGGACATCACGGATATCAACGCCAGATGTCGGCGTGGGGTGCGCTGGGAGGGAGAGGCGGCGCGAACGAGCCTTTTCCATCCCCCCAGGTGGGGGCCCCTCAGCTGCACCCCCAACGCTCCACTCACCCAACAAAAGGATCGTCGCGTAAGGTTCAGCAGGAGAGGAGCCGAGGCCGACGGGATCTTCTTCTTTCTTCAATAATGGCTGCGACAACACTGGGGGGGGATGTCTTGCACATGCCACCGACCCCCCCTCCCCCGGACCAGGAGAGGAGCCGAGGCCGACGGGAACTCTAGCTGCGACAACACTGGAGAGGAATGTCTTGCAAATGCCACCGACCCTCCCCTCGTATTTCCTGGTCTGGCCCCGGCTTGGTATGAGCTCCCCGTTCGGTCCTGAAGCGGCGCCCTGCAGGCCACGGGGGGGGGATGTCTTGCCTCTGCCTCCGACCCCCCCCCCCTCTTATCGCCTAGTCCGGACATCACGGATATCAACGCCAGGTGTCGGCGTGGGGTGCGCTGGGAGGGAGAGGCGGCGCGAACGAGCCCCTCAGCTGCACCCCCAACGCTCCACTCACCCAACAAAAGGGTTCCTCCACTCTTGCGATGCAGCGGCGCTGCACTCACCCAACAAAAGGTCTCGCGAGGCAATGATGCTCCGCTCACCCAGCGGGGGTCTCGGTTACTCTTGCGGTACAACAACGCTTTTCAGTTCAGCCTGAAAATGAGTCCTGCGTCCAGAAACGTTCTCCTCAACTTTGAAGATTCTATAAGAGCCACGGGGCCCCCGACCCCCGATGAGAAATGACTGCCATGATCACCCACGGAACGACCACGACGTAGCCGAGGGACGTCGGCGCGCTCATGTCGGCGCCGGCCTCAGTCTTGAAATGATCAAAATCCTGCAAAACTACCAACTTGATCAGTTCCGGTGGGACACCAGTATGACCCGGTAGGAGAGATTGTTTCCTCCCACCCCACTTTCACTGATGGTTCATGTCAACAGTCCCCTCTGCTACCCTTCAACAAAAACTTTTGGACTACCAAAAGAGGTCCCGGTCCAACCACGAGTTGGTGGAGACATTTTGACTATACTTGGACCTTCCTGACCTCACCCAAAATGGCGCCGGTACAAATGAAACTCTCAACTCCTTGTTGTGCCCCGATTGCTCAGCCTTGATATCATGAGATATGTATGCAGTTTTTACCACATGAATTGATATGGGATAAGACTGATTACACGTTCAAACAATGAATTGATATTAAGTTCTAATGCATCATTGATTACTGTATTTATTATTGAAGGTTGGAATTGTCGACACTAATGGTACTTGCTCACAATGAATTATCGATATGATTTTGTTGCACTTGTCACACTTTTTACTATGAAATCAACGACCACTGACTATCTGTTATGTTTTCCACAAATAAATACCCCCCCCCCATTTACAGTTCCAGCCTGCTCCGTGGCCGGCCCACGGGGTTGTAGGCAGGTATTTGGGCACCAACATTTTTATTAAAGGTTTTTGAAAAAGCAAACGTAGTTGTAACGCGTAGATTGGTAAGTTTCGAAGAAATGGCCACTGTTTCCGAATTTTTTTTTTTCTTTTTAAAAAGCAGGTGAAATGAAGCAGCTCAATTAGTTAAGGGTTAAAAAGCATTGAAAATATGAATGGTCCAGGTTTGTTGTATGTGTTTTTCATTTTTGTACAGCATAAAGCAATCGATAAAGATCCTGTTATTTAGCCTCTACTTTATATGCTACCTGTATCAGGGAAGTTGTTTTAAATGCCCCTAAGCCACCCCGAAGGAATGTCACCTGGCCCCCCTAGTACGAACGAAAACGACCCCGTACCACTGTAGGTTATCTCTCTTCCTCAAAAATGACAAAAATTACTTTCTAGGACGTTTTGGACATTGATGATTTTCATATGATCTATTTATTAAAGTAATACTCATCTCTCCGCATGAAATTCATTTTCCACATGCTACACAGGTCAATCTCATCTGCCCAAAGTTATTTTGCAGATTTGGGACCGTTTCCCTTGCCTCTGACTCACTTATTGCTAAGTCATTGATGGATGTTTTTGCCGGTCGGGGGTTATCCACCAAATCTCGAAGTTGTGCTTTAGAATAATTAGGAGAGTGCCACCTCTCCATGTGCCGATGCATGGTATGATTACCATAGCTATATTTTTTTTCGGTCCTCTCGAGAGTTTTTTTTTTTGCAGATGAAGCAGGTAACGAACCTGGCATTAACTTTCTTTTCATGAGAAGGAAAAGAAAAAAATTGCCAGATAAAATTCACTTTCACATGGGACGTTCTTGGCATTTCTTTCAGAAACTTTTACATCACTGTGTCATTTCTTTGTCTATCCGGGTTAAAGCAATGTCATATAAATAGTTGTTTAAAAAGTTTTTTTTAACGTGTTTACTTTGTTGGAGCGTTGTATATATTTATAAGTTATTAAAGTGTTATAATCCTAAAACTTGGTTGGAGTGCTATATATTTTTAATGTGACACATAATTGTGAAGACTTTGATGTACAAAAAGGCATCCCTGGAATCTTCCGCTTCAGGCTCCGTCCCACACACCCTTACAGTGAGAATCCCCTCCCCAATCACAATACAGGATCGTTATCAGATAGTAGGAACGCGTGTGGTGTGACGGATCTCATGAGGTGGCGACCTTGATCTACTGTAACTCCTTTGAACAGGGGTGATTCTTTACAGTTGGGGCCATAAACTACATCCGCAGGGCTAGGTGATAGCCTGGGACCGGCCTGGACAATCAGACACAGAGGAAGAGGAGTGTCAGAGGGTGCGGTAGTGAATAGGGTGAAAGGGAGGTGTCGGGCGGGCACAGGGTGTGATACTCAGGGAAGAGCAGCGCAGATGGGGGGAAGTTTATGGCCCATGCATGAGAGAGAGAGCAGGGGTGACCAGTGCATGGGGGAAATGCTTGCGAGGGTGGGGAGCCATGCTGAGGATCGGCGTCGTGCAGAGAGTGGGTCTGGTCAAGGCATCTAAAATGGCTGCCGTGCACGACAAAAGTGTGGCATTGGAAAAAAAGCAAGATGGCGCAGACAATGTTTATCAATACGGATTAATTTATAACAATTATTTTTAACAATATATTTACTCGCAGTGTCAAAATGGCGATCAACACTTCCTAATTTCCTTCGAATCGAACGTTAACAGAAGTCAAGCGGCAAAAAAAAAAAAAAAAACGCTCACGCGCAACCGCTGGAAGACAAGTATCAACATATATGAGCCTCCTCAACCACCCTCAGAAAACATAGGGGGTCAGGATACGTCTCCCGTACCCCCTTATACCCAATACTCACATAGTTTTTCCACCATCTAGTAATTTAATTAAATCGAAACACAAAATGGCGAATTCCCGTTTCGCTACCAGTTTGCGACCCAGTTCGCGAACCCGGAAGCGCTTCTACCGCGAAAAATTAATTTTTTTTATTTGCCCCACGGGACCCTTTAATAACCCCAACATCATTCCTAGGGGGTCAAGAGGGGTCTACCTTGCCCCCTTTCATTAAATTCCCCCTTCGTTTTTCTCCTCCTCTTGTCTCTCGATCCTACCGAGAGACAAGATGGCGGCCGCTACGGACTGTTTAGAATGTTGACAGACACCGGAGAGCCAATCAGCTTCGCTTCGCAAAGCTCCGTTACGCGAAAAGTACGCGAAGTAGTACGCTATCCAGGACGCTGTCACAGATATATCTGTTTTTTTAAACGTTAATTTCTCAAAATCCACTGGAGCACATATATTGAGACCCAGCAAAGGCACATCGGGCTAACAGTCCCTACAATTTTGCCAAGTTTCGTGTAAATCCATTCAGCCGTTCGAGCTAAAAGTGAGGCCAAACGCCCTATGGAAATTAACATGGGAAAAACGCGTTTTGGGACCCCCCTTTTTTCTCGGCCCCCCATTGACGGAACCCCCCCAAATTTTCAGGGGCTGCTCAGAAACAAAATGTGCCGATTCCGTCCACAAATGCCAAAGTTATTAGACATAGAATTTTCAAAAGTTCCATAGAGAAAAAATCCTAACTATATATAATTAACGTTCGATTCGATGGAAATCAGGATCTGTTGACCGCCATTTTGTCACTGTGAGTAAATATTTTGTTAAAAATAATTGTTATAAATTAATCCTTATTGATAAACATGGTCTGCGCCATCTTGCCTTTTTTGCAATGCCACACTTCTGTTGTGCACGGCAGCCATTTTAGATGCCTTGACCAGACCCACTCTCTGCACGCCGCCGATCCTCAGCATGGCTCCCCACCCTCGCAAGCATCTCCCCCACGCACTGGTCACCCCCGCTCTCTCTCTCATGCATGGGCCAGAAACTTCCTCCCATCTGCGCTGTCAGAGAATCTCACCCTGTGCCCGCCCGACACCTCCCTTTCACCCTATTCACTACCGCACCCTCTGACACTCCTCTTCCTCTGTGTCCGATTGTCGAGGCCGGTCCCAGGCTATCACCTAGCCCTGCAGATGTAGTTTATGGCCCCAGCTGTAAAGAATCACTCCTCTTCAAAGGAGTTACAGTAGATCAAGGCCCCCACCCGATGAGATCCGTCACACCACACGCGTTCCTACTATCTGATAACCATCCTGTATTGTGCTTGGGGAGGGGATTCTCACTGTGAGGGTGTGTGGGTCCGAGCCTGAAGCGGAAGATTCCAGGGATGCCTCTTTGTACATCAAAGTTTTTACAATTATGTGTCACATTAAAAATATATAGCACTCCAACAAGTAGTAGGATTATAAAACTTTAATAACTTATAAATATATACAACGCAACAAAAACAGTAAATACATTTAAACATTTTTTTGAAAAAAGAAGCAACAATGGTCAGTAGCTGTGTTTTGTGCGAATAGTCCCAAGGCAGCACAACGTGCTGAGTTCTGGACGGCACCCAGGTGATGTTACCTGGGTGCCGCACTGGTTTTTGGTATCCTACAATGCAGCTCCGAAAAACGGCGTGGGGCGTCCCGGGGGGTGCGGGGGGAGGCCTTGTCAGTAGCGGTCTGTTGTGCGAATAGTCCCAAGGCAGCAGAACGCGCTGAGATGTGGATGGCACCCAGGTGATGTCCAGTAAGTTGCCGCACTGGTTTTGGTATCCTACTATGCTGCTCCGAAAGTCGGCGTGGGGCGCCCCGTTGGCCTGTGAGGTCGCGTCAGTCAGTGGGGGCTGTTTGAGGATCTGACTGCATTGGAAAGCAATGTGATGCTGTGCGTCGCCCCCAAGATGGAGGCTCCTCGGTTGCAGTGGGGCGCCCCTTGGAGTTTCACTCGCTATCCAGCTGAGTTGCGTCCGCACTTGCGGCTACAGTAGGCCGAAGGCAGCACAACGCGCCGAGATCTGGATGGCACCGAGGTGGTGTCCAGCAAGTTGCCGCACTGGTGTGGCCATCCTACAATGCTGCGCCGAAAGTCGGCGTGGGGTGCCCCGCTGGCCTGTGAGGTGGTGTCAGTAGCGGACCGATGTGTGAATAGGCCGGAACCAGCACAAGGCGCCAAGATCCGGATGGCACCGAGGTGGTGTTATAGTTGAGAGTTCTGAGCAGCGCTTGTAACACTGTCTGAAGCTTATTTGCACCTGCTGCAGCTTCACTATTGCCCTGGTGTGGCCAAAGATCGCCCATGACATAGGCGGCCGGCTCCCGGGGTCCGGCGGAACTTTTTTCCTTTTCCTTTCTGCATCTTGTCCCACAATCCGTTTGACCTAAAGACACGACCAGGTCCCTGAATGTGTGCAGGGGGACGCTATTGATTGAATCAAAATGGCGGCTTCACACAAAGCTGACTCAAGCGTTGCTGCTGATGCTATACAGACAAAAACAGGTTTTCAGTTTGTACATTCTTCAGGATTTTTCCATCCAAAATGGCGCCGGTATAAATGGGACTCGTAACTCCTTGTTGTGTACTGGTTGCACAACCTTGATATCACGAGATACGTATGCAGTTTTGAAGCACATGGCGGGCGGGGACAAGAATTGATTGAATATTTTGACATCCCTATTGATATTAAGTTCTGATGTGTTATTGATTACTGTACTATTGAAAGTTCGAATTAACGTCACCCATGGTACTTGCCCGCAAATGTATATCTAGATAATTTTATTGTAAGTGGCCCTGTCGTATTTTAATTACAAAATGTATGTCCACCGATTCCGCAACTGTTAGACACCTTAGTTCTTGCAACCTAATGGCCCGCTCGTTACGTTCCTCTACAGTGTAAATGTCTCCTCATCATATACGATTCCAGTTTGCTCCGTGGCCGGCCCACGTGGTTATAGGCCCGTATTTGTATACTGACATTTTCACAATAAAGGTTTTTAAAACAAAACATGGTAGTAGTATTTACATTGGTAAAGTTTTTAATTTTAGTCACTGTTTTCGAATCAGTAAAAGGCAAGTGAAATAAAGCAGTCCAATTACATGACGGATAAAAGGTATAATACGTAGGAACGCAGTAAAGATAAATGGTCAAGGGCTGTTGTGTTTTCTACTCCTGCAACATAAAGTGATCGATAAGAATCTGATATTCAGGCGTATCGGCGACTAAGACAGCAGGCCGAGCCTCTTTTGCTCAACGGCTCTGTCATGGGACGAAGAAACGCCCTTTTTCTCGAAAAAGGAATATATTTTACTTGCAGGACAGTTGTAAATTTTCCGGGAAAGTACATTAGCCTGGAACATTATAACATATATGTTTAAGAAAAAATAATGTTCTAAAGCAATAAAAAGCGTAATTTTTAGGTCATATGACCAAGCCTTTCATCATTAGAATAACAAAAGTAAAATGAACCAATGAAAAGTTTTATTAACAAGTCACATGACCTGTTATGCTTACGTTACGCGCTGCGCGCCGCGCCCCGGATCGCTTCTGGGAAGCTGCGCTTCGAGCACCGGAGCACTTCCGGTTGCGCTAACGTGGCGTGTCATATAACGCATTACGCGACAACGTAGGTCCAGAATATAGTCAAAATGTCTCCACCAACCAGCGGTCGGAACACAACCCCTTTCAGCAGTCTAAAAAGTTCTGTTAAATGACAACAGAAGGGACAGGCAACAAGAACCATCAGTCAAAGAGGGGAGGGCAAGTTCTTCTCTACCGGGTCATGTTGGGGCGCTACCGGAACTGATCGAATTGGTAGTCTACAGTGTTTCTGGATGTTTCAGACTGAAGCTGGCGTCAGCATGAGAGCACCACCATCTCGTAGCTCAGTCGTGGCCATTCCACGAGCAATCATGGCAGCCGCTCCCCACCAGAAGCCTGCGGGAGTTGGGGGCCCCCAAGACTTTTGTAGAATCTTCAAGGCTGAGGGGACGCTTTCGAGAATGGGGCCCAAGCCCTAGCAGACAAGCGTCCGAGTTCCAAGGTGTCCCAGGGCCATTTTAGTGGACCACGCCCAAATCTGAAGAGCCGGCCGCCATTTTGAGAGTCCTGTGGCAACCGCCTATCGTTGCATCGCAAGAGCGGGAGCAACTCAACTACATGGTGAGCGAGACGCTGTAGTCGCAAGAGCGGGCGGTAAACAGCTGAATGGCGGAAGAGGCACAGTGTAGCAAAAGCGGGCGGAATGGCAACTGAAACGGTAAAGGGGCGCCCCACTACAGCGTGTCTTCAGGTCAAACGGATTGTGGGACAAGGTCCAGAATGGAAGAGTCATCAAAAGGCAAAAAGTTCCGCCGGACCCCGGGAGCCGGCCGCCTATGTCGGGGGCGATCTTAGGCCACACCAGGGCAACACGACTTCGGGAGGGGGCAGGAGCCAAGCACCCCCTCCCAGTCCGCGCCACCCCACCGTACGTTGAAAATCTTAAGCCATCGTTCTACAAACTCTCAACCAGCCTTGGATGGAAAAATCTTGAAGAATGTACAAACTGAAAACCAGTTTTTGTCTGCATAGCATCAGCAGCAACGCTTGCTATCAGAGTGCATGAGTTTCATGCTCGATCGATTGAGCTAGCCGGATCAGGCAACAAAAAGTATAAAATAGTTATGTAAATAGTAATTTAATAAAATGTTTTACCCTATTACTTTGCTGGTGTGTTGTATATATTTATAATATTTGCATAGAGTTTATCGTTATTTTGGGCGGGGTGGGTGGCGGAGCCGAGCTGTCTTGCAGCCATCATGGTGTGGAGCTCAGTTCATCTCACTAGTTTCGTATTTCTCATGAAGGGTTGTTCCTAATGTTTCTATTTTAGCGAGGTCAAAAAGAGATCCCATTAGTGGCCTACTGATTTTGCTCGATTACTTTTGTTTTTTTACACGATTTTTCACTATCTGCAAAGACTAAACAGAGTATTGCGACTCTGTGCTTGTTTGTAAATAGAGAATGAACCAAGGAGAATCAATTCTAAAACAGTAAATGCTTGGATAACAATCAATAAAATGGAGAGACAAGCAGGCACGACGGATTACAACAGGGGTAAAGGCCTGCGTTAACTACCCTTCACCATCTGCAAAGAGAGAGTACTACTAAGAGAAAAGAGGGGGGGGCAGCGTTCAAAGCACATCAGCGTGCATAAACACGAAAATGTTTTTACCTATCACGTACTTGACATTTGACAGCTTTTGATATTTGCTATTAAAAAACCATTGAAATTCACTGAAAAAAAACATAGGTTTTAGGCCATATATAGTTAGGGATTAGCATTTACAAAACCTTAATTTACTCGCACAAAACCATAGAAATTTGCATATATAGTTAGATGCATTAACTATATATCGCGCACCCGCAATCCACTGCTGATGATGTCACATATTACATCATTCATGACATGGTCAGTGACATCACTGATGACATCACTGATGACATCTCAAATGACATCACTGATGACATCTCAAATGACATCACTGATGACATCTCAAATGACATCACTGATGAAATCACTGATAACATCTCATTTGACATTACTGATCACATCACTGATGATATCATTCATGTGATAATACGATGAACCTCTTCAGACTCTAATATAACCTTAGATACAATCAGTGTAAACAGACACTCACAGACTGTCACTCATCCATGGAGTTACTCACACACCTAGTCAGTCATGCAAAGAATCAATCACACCTCCATTTCCTCAACTATACAGTTATACACACCTTACTTAATCAAACATATACTAACACATATTTACTCTCTTATACAATCACTGATACAAGTTCACAATGATCCATACAGCCACTCACACATTCACTGGCTCTTATGCACAGTTATTTATATATATATCAACTCTTACATGTACTGTGTTTTACATATGTACTTACTTTGACATGTAGCACTGAGAAATCCAATCACTCACCAATACACTCATGCAGACAGTCAACAGCCCATACAGCTGTTTCCACATGCACTTTTGAACCCATACATCTAGTGAATCAACTGCTCACACATCTATGCACAGAGTCACATACCTCCCAGCCACCCCCACACACACACTCACTCTCCCATACAAATATTTGGGCAACCAATCAATAACCCATATAGTTACTCATATGGCTACTGATCAACGCATGCAGCAGTTTACAGAACTACAGAAATAATGATGCACAAATTAAGACAGTTTAGTCACTAACCCATGCACTCAGTGAGACACATTTAATCATTCTCTCATACAGTCAGTCATGCACCTACTAAATCCTTCATCCAAACACTTATACATCCACTCATTCTTCAATATGTAAGACATATTTTAACTTTACAGAAACATACAGTCACTGGATGTTGTCATCACTGATGTCATCAGTGATGTCATTTGAGATGTCATCAGTGATGTCATTTGAGATGTCATCAGTGATGTCATCAGTGATGTCACTGACCATGTCATGAATGTAATATGTCGTTCAAGGAAGGAGCATAGAACCCCTGAGTCTCGCCGCCGGAATCTTCGAGCCCTGTTGACACCAATCGGACAGGGAGTTATTTTAAACTACTTGAAATCAACCATCGCTTGGAACACAAGCAAAAGGGCTATCCATGCCACTTACTATCCCCATATCAGGTGGACTATATCTTGATGTCCCAATATAAATACGCATCACAGAGGCCATTATTTTAATTTCCGGTCGGCGGGTCAAAACGAACTTCAACTTGTAAAACAAGGAAATAATTGAAAAATATTTTAAATTGAACACTCGAAATGAAGCAAACATATCAATAACCACAGAATCTCCATTGGTATCAACCATTACAATAGAATATCCTCATCTACCATCCAAAGAAAGGATTCTAGATATACTGACAAACAAGACTGCTACGTCGAATCGCACTAAAATTATTCGTGCTCTTAAAATATTAACCGTGGCTGCTCCAGAAGAAGGCGCTGGTTCGCCGAAACGCGCGTAGAGATTAATTTAGCCACATTTTTCTCATTATATTGTTTGTGTATTTTATGTAAACCTCATTTGTTGAATTAATTGCTTCTTTTTAATGATGGTGTTATATATTCCTGATATATTAAGTTATATGTGTTAAATATAATTTGTGAATGTATATTTTTTCCCTATGTGTTTTTAAAGAATCTTTGTGAATAAAATTGTACCTCCCCTCTTTTTACAAAAACCTTTGTTTCAAGCTCAGTTCATTTCAACCAACTAATTTGCTGTGTTGCCTAGATTGATACATATCAATTGAATGAATGTAATATGTGACATCATCAGCAGTGGATTGCGGGTGCGCGATATATAGTTATTGCATCTAACTATATATGCGAATTTCTATGGTTTTGTGCGAGTAAATTAAGGTTTTGTAAATGCTAATCCCTAACTATATATGGCCTAAAACCTATGGTTTTTTCAGTGAATATATATATATATATATATATATATATATATATATATATATATTTCCACACGATCCACTCCAATCAGGCTAGAAGAATGACCAGCACACCGATATCGTGAACAATGAAATTTTAATTCAAGCCCCTACCCCCACAACAGACGTTGTGTCAACCTGTGCAGTATAACACGGCGCCATTTAAAGCCACTATTCCCATTCACATCAACAAAATAGATGACGGTTCGTTTGTAATAGGACAACTAATGTAGCGGCCATCTTTTAGTGTGCAAATTCGCAAACCAATTCATTTTACCAAAACGGCGCTATGTACAATAAAGTGCTCTAGTGCAAATTAAAAACAATTGTAGCAACAAGTTACAGTTTCATTGCAAATGCGTACATATTGAGACATATTAATTGAGCATTTTTCTCGAAAGGCTGGGATATTGGCAGTTGTATATTTGGAAAAATACCCATTTTGTCACCATAATCTCGCCTTTTCACACAGAAATACTGCCCTGAATGGGCCTGTCTGGATTCCCAGTTTGGACAGCTTAATTGAGCCCTGGATGGGCATTTTTAGTCCTTGAAAGCAGTCGAACACCGCTCAGATTTATATAACACAGGCATGCACCTGCATGATTGTATTATTGCATTCAAAGATGTTATTTTCAATGCAGTTGCTTGATTAAAAAAAAAAATATATATATATATATATATATATATATATATATATATATATATATATATATATATATATATATATATATATATATATATATATATATTTTTTTTTTTTCACAAGATAAAAACGAAACGCAGCACTTTCCTTGTCAGGTCCTTGAATCCTCGGAATCGTACGATGCTTAAATGGGTTCTACCTCCCGACAGTTCCAAGGTCTGAGTGAAACAACAGACACGTTAGACTGATCAGGCGAGGGAAGGGAAGGATGGGGACAGCAGGAAGGGAGACCTGTAACGAGAACAAGGCAATATGAGACACACACTTTCAGCTCTGATTTTAATAAGCCATCATACTCTATTAGTACACATAAAAGTGTCTATATGAACAACACAAAGCTACGATACCTGTAAAAGAAAATAACGCAGCCTGCGATGTAACCTGAATGTCCAAAGAAGAGCAGCCTCTATATATACCTGTTGGCAGAATAGGATACATCAGAAGGTACACAAAGTATCACCTTAATCAAAAAACAATGGCATGTTGCCCAATATACCATTTAGCAATTCATAGGCCTCTAAACAGGGGGGGATATGAAGCTGACGGGCGTAGCTCAACAAGCCCCTGCTGTATGAGAAAAAGGTTATCTCCCGCAGACCCTGGAATATGTTCCAGCGTTTCCCAGGTTGAATCACCAAAGAAACATTCCAAGGTATGGAAACACAGATGTGCCTAATGAAGACTGTATGCAATTCCAATAGACAAGTTCCAAGAAGCGAGTATTCACTCCGTGGTAATTCTCTCCATTACCCAAAGCGAAGAGAATACTGAAAGCTATGCCAGTGGATATGAGTCTAAACAGCCCTGCAAGAACCAAGGGTAAGGTTCATCCAGCGGAGCTGGTTTGCAATAAAAGGATGAATTTATTGTTTTCTTTTGTAATGCGGTTCTGGTTGAGGGTGTTAACAAATAATCCTCCACATAAAATCAAAATTGACTGGTCATAGAAAATCGCGCAAGCAGTCCAGCAAGAACTGAAAGGAAGGTTCCTCCAACGGGACTGCGCTGCGAGAGATGGGAAAATGGCAGCCAAACTGAATACCAGGGGAGTATGCCAGACCACAGGTATGACAGCAGCAATCCCGCGAGAACCGATAGGAAGGTTCAGCCAACGGGATTGCGTGCAGTATCACAGAGCACAAGCGGACACTCCTCCGGCGGCATTTACTTGAAACAAAGTAGATATGAAAATGCTGGTGCCATTGCACCCCTAACAGTCCTCTAGAGCATCGGCTGTCACGGAACCATTGTGGCGCCACGGTTACAGCAATGTGCAGTTCGCGTGATGACCTCAAACTCGCACCAAGCTCAAAGCATCATGGGAATTGTAGTTTTTTCCCGAGCGCTATCGAATACTGCGATTTCTATGGCTCAGGGCAGTGTTCTCCGGCGGCCCCCACCATGAGCTGCAGCACTCTTTGGCTTTTTCAACTATTTATTTAGAACATTCCTCTCCTCCTCCTACTCGTTTCGAACAACAAGATCTTGATTACGGTAGTATACACAGTCCTTCATCACTTTCCAGTATTTATACGTCACCATTTTACCCGTAATGAGGCATTATGGGACTAGTAGTTTGCATTGCATATCAATTCATTATTTACAATACTCATTGCATATTTGATGCCTCAGGGCTACCTTATGTGCTCTCCACATCAGTGATATGACATTATGAGTGTTATAAATGACCAAGTCTCATTTTCTTGTCACATGATTAATACCTATTTTGGGAAACAGATGTTGCTTTCGTTCCCACTGAATGTCACGGAAGAGCCTTGATCACATGACATGGAAGTGAATACATTTTTCATTTTTAACGTGACGAGTGCTCGTTGTGTACCATCACGTTTGCAAATCAGCAATAGACATAAAAGAAGTAATGATCAATGAATAAATATAAATATAAATCAAAGGAAATGTGCGATCATAATTATAGTATTACAGGTCTAAACAGGTACATTTACATTGCATGTTTTAATACATTCAAATTGCTTCATTTATTTTAATTCTAAATGCATGAACCTATTTCCCCGTCCAGCTGATTTTTTTGTGTACACCATTTCTGTCTCATTGATTCTTTTGCTGATTAATGCCCCAACGGATGTGCATATCTTAAAAACTATATATATGTATGCCTGATAAGTGGTAAAAACAGTGTTAAAAATAGTGCTGGTTGAGTAGTGCAAAAAGTGCTTAGTGCTTTACATGAATAAAAATTAATGCGATTCGCTCAGTTAATGTGCAATATTTTGGTAGTTTTTCACATGTTTAACTGCTGCCTGAGCTATTGATACCTAGAATATTCGCTTGTCTTTGTCAATTTGCAAAGTGCCTTCGATGTATTCTGCCCTTCACAGATTGGCATGTAACGTCTGTTCCGGGTGACCAATCTTGGGGGGCTTGTTTTGGTGTAAATACCAGTATGTGTATGTCCTGATGGTGTGTCAACTCCTATTGTGGTGTGGTATATACTGGGGGAGTTTCGCAGATGTTCTATGTTATACCATGTGTTGTCTAGAGCTAATAAATTCCCCGTTTTCATTGTTGCTGCCCATAATCACATTTTGCCGAGTTACCTTCTGTTTTTTTTCTATCCAATGATTAATCAACTTTTGACTGTCAGTTCATGCAGTACAAACTCTATGGGTATACATATATATATATAGATGCTGATTTAAATTATATGTATTTATATAATAAATACTGTGATAAAAATACTGTAATAGATATTCTCATAAATATGTAGCACAAAATTGTTTAAAATGCACGCTCTCTCTCTCTCTCTCTCTCTATATATATATATATATATATATATATATATATATATATATATTGTTCCAAGGAAGTTCTTTGGCGCTAAGCTGATCTGGCCCCTTGCAGCGGCGGGCTTCGGACGGGATCGCCAATCCCACAATACTCCAGCTTTTTCGTCCACAGGTCAGAAAGAACGATGTCCAAGCCTCAGTTGTATGCAAAAATGGATTTAATTCACATCCCACTCGACGCGTTTCGGGAAAGCCTTCCCTTTGTCACGAGTACATTGGTCAGTTACATCCATACTTTTAAAGAAAATCACATGACTTAATTGCATGATAAACATAGTCAACAGACTACCAACACATCATATGTCTGGAGCTATGCATTGCGCCTTATTTTACGATTATTGGGCTAAAGTATGCTTATATCATGTTACCACACTTGAATGCTTCAATCTATCATTGTTATCCATATTCTGTATTGGATGATTGTTATTCACGGAGCATATGTAAAGCATTGTATCTCAAGTCATAATTGCATCCTGTATTACGCTCTTCACAATTACTGCATTGCGCATTGCGCGGAAATTTAAACCTAGCTGCTCTGTTTAAATAAAACATCCTACTTAAACAACCGTCATTCAAAAGAAATTCATAAATAAGAAAATCAAATTGTTTCTATTTGACGCGGCAGCTTAGCAACCTCGAACCCGTAGTCAGGCATACGCTACAGATTGCCGGGTGCTCGCGCTATTGATTGAGCTACCGTTGCTTTCAGCTTTCGGCCTCATTCTGTACATGCTTTACAGTGGCATTAGGGGTCTAGAGTTAGGCTGTTTGCATTGAATGCTTTCACAATTTGCATACGAGATTTCGCCCCAGTGGGCATACCCATTTTGTCACCCGTCCATTAATATCATACTTGAATCTTGACTCTTTCGTGAGATTCATCAATCATAGCGATTTGCCAGTTCATTTTGGGCATCTTGAAGCATACTTGCACACATAATCTGGACTGGCGCCTTCTCAAACTCTCCCACATTGTTTGGTACCTGTGACAAAATAAAACAGGGGGAAACATTGTCATTATGTCTAGAGAAATGTACATTCAAGAAGGTATGAAACAATTGTGTGATACCACTAAGTATGAGAAAAGCAGTAAGAAAGTGTATGAGAGTAAGAACCAAGCGTACCGTGAGAAACTGAGTGAATGGCGCAATCAGGGACTAATAGAGACGGAGGAGTTCAACTTCCTTAACTGTAAATTCCCCAAAATACCAGCGCTGTACTTACTCCCAAAACTGCACAAAAATCCTACCAATCCCCCTGGCAGGCCGATCGTGTCCTCATGGGGTAGTAACCTTGAAAACACATCAAGATACGTGGATCATTTTCTACAACCGATAGTGCAAGGGCTGCCTTCCTACTTAAAAGACTCAGGTGATTTCCTAAAGAAAATATCTGATGTTGAAGTGGCCCCAAGCTGTTTACTTATGACCTTAGACGTAAACAGCTTATATACCAACATCCCCCATGAACTAGGAATCAAGGCATGTAGACACTTTTTGAACACAAGGTCCTTATCCTACCTGTTCCATACTGAGATGATCTTAGAAATGATCCACATATGCCTGACCCAGAACTATTTTCTGCTCAATCAATAGCGCGAGCACCCGGCAATCTGTAGCGTATGCCTGACTACGGGTTCGAGGCTGCTAAGCTGCCGCGTCAAATAGAAACAATTTGATTTTCTTATTTATGAATTTCTTTTGAATGACGGTTGTTTAAGTAGGATGTTTTATTTAAACAGAGCAGCTAGGTTTAAATTTCCGCGCAATGCGCAATGCAGTAATTGTGAAGAGCGTAATACAGGATGCAATTATGACTTGAGATACAATGCTTTACATATGCTCCGTGAATAACAATCATCCAATACAGAATATGGATAACAATGATAGATTGAAGCATTCAAGTGTGGTAACATGATATAAGCATACTTTAGCCCAATAATCGTAAAATAAGGCGCAATGCATAGCTCCAGACATATGATGTGTTGGTAGTCTGTTGACTATGTTTATCATGCAATTAAGTCATGTGATTTTCTTTAAAAGTATGGATGTAACTGACCAATGTACTCGTGACAAAGGGAAGGCTTTCCCGAAACGCGTCGAGTGGGATGTGAATTAAATCCATTTTTGCATACAACTGAGGCTTGGACATCGTTCTTTCTGACCTGTGGACGAAAAAGCTGGAATATATATATATATATATATATATATATATATATATATATATATATATATTCACTGAAAAAACCATAGGTTATAGACCATATATAGTTAGGAATTCACATTTACAAAACCTTATTTTACTCACACAAAACCATTGAAATTCCATATATAGTTAGTTGCACTAACTATATATCGCGCACCCGCAATCCACTGCTGATGATGTCACATATTACATCATTCATGACATGGTCAGTGACATCACTGATGACATCACTGATGACATCTCAAATGACATCACTGATGACATCACTGATGAAATCTCATTTGACATTACTGATCACATCACTGATTACATCATTCATGTGATAATACGATGAACCTCTTCAGACTCTAATATAACCTTAGATACACTCAGTGTAAACAGACACTCACAGACTATCACTCATCCATGGAGTTACTCACACACCTAGTCAGTCATGCAAAGAATCAATCACACCTCCATTTCCTCAACTATACAGTTATACAAACTTTACTTATTCAAACATATACTAACACATATTTACTCTCTTATACAATCCCTGATACAAGTTCACAATGATCCATACAGCCACTCACACATTCACTGGCTCTTATGCACAGTTATTTATATATGTCAACTCTCACATGTACTGTGTTTTACATATGTACTTACTTTGACATGTAGCACTGAGATATCCATTCACTCACCAATACACTCATGCACACAGTCAACCGCCCATACAGCTGTTTCCACATGCACTTTTGAAACCATACATCTAGTGAATCAACTGCTCACACATCTATGCACAGAGTCATACACCTCCCAGCCACCCACACACACACTCAGTCTCCCATACAAATACTTGGGCAACCAATCAATAACCCATATAGTTACTCATATAGCTACTTATCAACACATGCAACAGTTTACAGAACAACAGACATAATGATGCACAAATTAAGACAGTTTAGTCACTAACCCATGCACTCAGTGAGACACATTTAATCACTCACTCATACAGTCAGTCATGCACCTACTAAATCCGTCATCCAGACACTTATACATCCACTCATTCTTCAATATGTAAGACATATTTTAACTTTACAGAAACATACAGTCACTGGATGTTGTCATCAGTGATGTCATCAGTGATGTCATTTGAGATGTCATCAGTGATGTCATCAGTGATGTCACTGACCATGTCATGAATGATGTAATATGTGACATCATCAGCAGTGGATTGCGGGTGCGCGATATATAGTTAGTGCAACAAACTATATATGGAATTTCAATGGTTTTGTGTGAGTAAAATAAGGTTTTGTAAATGTGAATTCCTAACTATATATGGTCTATAACCTATGGTTTTTTCAGTGAATTTTCAAGGTTTTGTAAATGCTAATTCCTAACTATATATGGTCTATAACCTATGGTTTTTTCAGTGAATTTTCAAGGTTTTGTAAATGCTAATTCCTAACTATATATGGTCTATAACCTATGGTTTTTTCAGTGAATATATATATATACATACATATATAAACATATATCATCTGTATATCTATATAAATACAAACATAAATGCATGCATACATATACTTATATGCATACAGATGCATGTTATTTACATGAAAGTTGAAAAAACACTAATAAAAGCAAAGCTAAAAAGCCACCTCATTACAAACAGAATGGCTTTAACTTAAACGAGGGCGAGATCTATTGCATTTTCAATGCTTGTTTACTTTGGTTCCATCAAGAAGGCATTCAGATGTGTCACACATTTGCCATAAATTCTGAATGTTAGCACTCTAGTTGCACATTAGATCACTGTAGTAAAGCTACTGCTCACCAGGGACGTCTGCTGCTGGTATTCAAAGTGCATGTTTCAGTCTGCATGTCAGAATTTTTTTAATGAAATAGAAGAGGATTTGAGAAGTCACTCAAAATGATCCCTAATTTTTCTTTCTGAAGCACTAATCATACTTTCTATGGCAAAATTAACCCCCTCATGTTGTTCCTTTTTAAATTGAGTGTTTTCAGACTTACCACTTCATTCCAATCAAGATGGCTTCTGGTGTGCCATACTTTTGTCATAAGTAAGACTGTTAGCGCTCTAGTTGTTCTTTAGAACACTCTGGGACATTCTGTCATTGGGCTATACTTGGGGTACATCTGGGTGATATTTGGGCTACATTTAGGCTCTTTTGTCTCTGGTGGCCATCTTGGGAGACTGTATGTCAGAATTTTTTAATGAAATTGAAGAGGGTTTGAGAAGTCACTCAAAATGTGCCCTAATTTTTCTTTCTGCAGCACTAATCATAATTCATATGGCAAAATATACCCCCTCATTTTGTTCCTTTTTAAATTAAATGTTTTAAGAGTTACCACTTTATTCCAATCAAGATGGCTTCAGGTGTGCCATACCTTTGTAATAAGTACGACTGTTAGCGCTCTAGTTGTTCTTTAGAACACTCTGGGACATTCTGTCATTGGGCTATACTTGGGCTACATCTGGGTGATATTTGGGCTACATTTGGGCTCATTTGTCTCTGGTGGCCATTTTGGGAGACTGCATGTCAGAATGTTTTAATGAAATAGAAGAGGATTTGAAAAGTCACTCAAAATGTGCCCTAATTTTTCTTTCTGCAGCACTAATAATACCTTCTATTGCATAATATACCCCCTCATTTTGTTCCTTTTTAAATTAAATGTTTTAAGAGTTACCACTTTATTCCCATCACGATGGCTCCAGGTGTGCTATACCTTTGTAATAAGTAGGACTGTTAGCGCTCTAGTTGTTCTTTAGAACACTCTGGGACATTCTGTCATTGGGCTATACTTGGGCTACATCTGGGTGATATTTGGGCTACATTTGGGCTCTTTTGTCTCTGGTGGCCATTTTGGGAGACTGCATGTCGGAATGTTTTAATGAAATAGAAAAGGATTTGAGAAGTCAGTCAAAATGTGCCCTAATTTTTCATTCTGCAGCACTAATCATACTTTTTATGGCAACATATACCCCCTCATGTTGTTTCTTTTTAAATTAAATGTTTTAAGAGTTACCACTTTATTCCAATCAAGATGGCTTCAGGTGTGCCATACCTTTGTAATAAGTAGGACTGTTAGCGCTCTAGTTGTTCTTTAGAACACTCTGGGACATTCTGTCATTGGGCTATACTTGGGCTACATCTGGGTGATATTTGGGCTACATTTGGGCTCTTTTGTCTCTGGTGGCCATTTTGGGAGACTGCATGTCAGAATGTTTTAATGAAATAGAAAAGGATTTGAGAAGTCACTCAAAATGTGCCCTAATTTTTCATTCTGCAGCACTAATCATACTTTCTATGGCAAAATATACCCCCTCATGTTGTTTCTTTTTAAATTAAATGTTTTAAGAGTTACCACTTTATTCCAATCAAGTTGGCTTCAGGTGTGCCATACCTTTGTAATAAGTAGGACTGTTAGCGCTCTAGTTGTTCTTTAGAACACTCTAGGAGGCTGCAGTAGAACACAAAGGAATCAACTGACAGTCTCTGTCCTTGTTGGATGTACATGTTTTACTGAGAATGTCAGACTTCATTTTCACATGACTGAGAAAGATAATGAGAATTTACAGAAAATATGCTTTCAGTTTAGCTTATAGATCCCCTTCCAAACCACTTTGGGAAAATCATGAGATATTAGTTTTCTTTCAAACAATATTCATGATATCACAGCAGAAGGTTTTTTCACTTGGTAAAATCACCTTAGAACCCACCACAATTCCTAAAACGAGTATGGTACCATCAACAAATGATTTATAATGTAACTAAAGTCCTAAAACCCTCTATTAACTACAATGCTTTTTAACGAGGTGCTATCATGTATATTGGTCCCAAGATGGCTGCCAACACTTCTTGGATGAAGTGTTGACAGCCAATCAGATCAGATGTGTGGTTAGGCTCCGCCCAGATATATATCTTTTTTTGAACCTAAATTACTCAAAATCCACTGGAGCACATATATTGAGACCTAGCAAAGGCACATCGGGCTAACAGTCCCTACAATTTTGCCAAGTTTCGTGCAAATCCATTCAGCCGTTCGAGCTAAAAGTGAGGCCAACCGCCCTATGGAAATTAACATGGGAAAAACACGTTTTGGGACCCCCCTTTTGTTCTCGGCCCCCCCTTGATGAAACCCCCCCAAATTGTCAGGGGCTGCTCAGAAACAAAATGTTCCATTTTCCTGAAAATGTCAGCCAATTCCGTCCACAAACGCCAAAGTTATTAGACATAGAATTTTCAAAAATCCCATAGAGAAAAAATCCTAACTATATATACCTACTGGCGACCGCCAGTAGGTAATATATATATATATATATATATAAATTTACATAAAGATATTTATATACTTTTACACTTCTTCAACCTTCTTGGCGGTTTAATTATTCAGCCTGATCTGGTGTTACTGGAAGCTGGGAGCTGTCATCTTCACTGTCAGAGATTTTCGAAGATGATGAAGTAACAGCAGTCACTGATTTTTCAGGTTCAGTCTTTCCTTTATCATCATGACCAGAAGACCGATGAATCAAATGCCAAAAGTGAGAACAGTCTCTGGTAACAGACTTCCCAAGATGCTGGGCAGTCACCATGTGTCCCTTGGTGGACACAATGTGGAAAGGTGCAGCATCATAAGGAGCATCAGATTTCCTCCTTTGCAGTTGGCAGGCGATCATTAGATCTCCTGTCTTAAACCCAGTGTTCTTTGCATGTTGCCTCTTGTCCGCATACGCTTTTAGCTTTTCCTTCTTCACCAAGTCCTTCATCCGAGTTGTATTCTTACTTCTTTCTCCTTTCTTGGTTAATTGAAGTAATTTAGTTGTCATTGCTCACTTGAACATCAAAGTCACAGGACTTTCTTCTGCTGTTGAGAGAGGTGTTAAACAATAGGTTTTTGAGGTTGAATTTCAAAACAGTTTTTAAACTGAGCCTTTTAATAGTTGTATGCTATACTGCTGATGGCGCGGGATTACTAGCTCAGTTAATCATACTCACCTGGGCCCATAAACATTCACACTTTGAACCGGTAATCCAACTTGCCTATCACAGTTGTATTCCCCTTAGGACTTATACCTGTACAGCATGACTTACCAAATCCTTGTCACTTGTACTCTAAGTCCTAAATCTAAGGATCAAGGGAGTTAGAATAATAGGTAGATAATAACATTCACTTTATAAAGAAATAAACCACTGACTCTGGAAAATTTTAAACACTTTATAGATGCAATACTTTGTAAGCCAGTTGACATGACAGTTAGATTAAGGATTTTGCAGGTAAGAAAATAACTATTAAAGCATAAAATTTGCAGGACTTTAGGAAAATACCTTTTAACATTGGTACCTGTGAATGTTGCAAAAGTTAAAATGGTACAAGGACATACCACACAGAATATATTTACCTAGAATGGTGTGAAGACAAAACCCTGGACATGGGCTGGGACAAGAGAAAGGCTGCCGACTAATCAGATGCCAACTGGACAGGAGAACCTCCGCTAAGTGCAACGCCAGCATCACACCCCTCTCTATGGCTACTCTCAGATCCCCACTGGGTAGATCGATTCTACTCCCTCAGCAAAACTCCTGATTCGTCTGTCAAAGTGCTCGACTAGCACTCTGCTCTCGATTCTCCTTCAGCATACATTGGGTCAGTGACAGGTCTGTGACAAGTCGTACAATCTAACTAATTAAGCTTACCTTAGTTATACCATTTCAGAGTGTTTACCACCCCCTAATGTTGCAAATTCTATGTGTTCCCTTCATTTGATTGGTCAGAAAGACGAGGAGAGTTAATCACACCATACCAGTATGAGATCATTTCTATTCGATATAGTTGATCAATGTTACCGCCCATAATTTACTTTCCCATGCTTTTTATTCTGCCAAGCAATATCTTTTCAATTCCTATACAATTTATAAAGTTCTGTGCTTTCTCTTCATCTTGCTCTGGGTCACCAGGTAAGATTCCCACGAATGTCGCAAATAAGATGGGAACTGGCATCAATTCAATGTCAGAGCTTTGAGGATTTCGTTGTCATATGCTCGTGGCCAAGTGATTCAAAATGGAGTTTACAATCCCCTTCAGGCCCAAATACTAGCTATCAATGAAGTCAAAGAGAGACACATAAGAATACAAAAATAAATGAATGCAATGTATACCACTTATTTCTACTCTAACCCCATTACTTTATTTTAACAATAGCATTAATAGTTAGGCAGAACATACAAGTTTTAGTTCGAACAGGAGCATTTGCTTTAGTATGTGAAGCATGAAGAGGTCATTTTTGGCACTAGTGCGCAGTTGAAAAGAGTTCCCACCAAAAGCATAGATATGTCACACTACGTAGGTGTAGCAGACGCATGTGCAGAAAGGTTCTCGTGTTTTCGGAGGCCATATTAGGACACTCGGGTTACTGTTAGCAAAAGCATGTATGTAAGCTCCCCCTAGGTACTAGAAATGTCGTGTAGTGCGGTTTTAGTAATCACAAAACAAGTTTGTTAATAAATTACATGTTATTTCGAGAGGATTGAATACGAGCAAGTTTCTGTATGTATGAAACCTTGCTCCATCACTGCTTACTGTAGTGTACTCATAAAACTCTCAACTAGTCCTTTGGCCTGCAGTCAGAAAAGTGTCCTCTTCTGATGCTTTATGTTCACATGCACAAGGAAATCCTTGAATTTTCAAATTTTGAACAGCGGGCCAGTATCATACTTCAAAATGGCTGCGACACACCATGTTGTGGAGTTGCCTAGGGATTTGCCTTATTAACATTTGCATTATATCTTTCAACTCCAGCATGTCACTGTCATGGCTTGTGACCATTATGATCTGGGCTAACAAAATGGCAGCTGCCATATTTGACTTTACAATGAAATTAATGTAGGTTTCAGCCGTCTTGGATGGAGTACCTTGATCTTGTATAGGCATTTTGCAAAAGTAGTCAGCCGGGTATTGATCCTACCCTGCACAATGCATAATGTGTAACCATACTCTTGTGATCATACTTTAAATGCGAGGACGCATCTTGGCTTTTGTATTCCTGAAGATAGTGCAATTTTCATGTTGGTATTTAAGTTTCTATATTTATTTTAGTGTGTCATAGAGAAGTAAATTGTCTGCCATAGTGGCCGTTAATAAACACCTGAACTGGGTGAGGAGAGCATTCCTATTGTGTTACTAGATGTTCTTAGAGGTATAAGGCAGAATAAAGCAACAAGGTGTTATTCCATAAATGTAAGCGTCTGGTGTAATGATTCATATACAGGTAAATATTTAAAGGGTATTCGAGGAAGGCTATATAGTTCGGTGCAATTCTGGGTGGGAAACGTGCAGAGTGAAAGTCGAAGTAAATTAGATGCAACAATACACTTTGATTTTTGATGGCATAAGTTGAGGCAATGGAAATAATTCATTGTATTTCTCTTCCGCCATTAGGTTTATCGATGCACCTGTGTCAACGATGAAAGGTAATGAGCAATCATTTATTTTCAATGTCATTTTTGGACAATGTTTGTATGAGTTTGGTGCTTTGGCTGGCGACTTTTCTTTGACTGACATTTTTATTCACATGCAGCCAGTCTGACATGTGCTTGTTTCCCTGAGGTAAACATCAACATGGCTCACCTGTCTTCCTCACTTTTACTTGATAGTGAGACAGACAAACTGTTTGACGATGAGTTAGATGACAATTAACAGTGTCAATAACCCCCTCATTGTTTGTCCCTGCTGGGCCTTGCGGGGTTGCCCCGAACGCTGCCTCTGGAAAGTTCTGATGGCCATTTGTCTTCTCGCCGTGACGCACTTTTTTTTTTGCTTTGCAAACTGTCACAAAATGGTTTTCTTTCCCAGAGCCTTTACATATCCTTCCAATGGCGGGACATTTACCTTTGTATGGAAACAAAAGTCCACATCTAAAAGAAAACTTCTTTTATGTATGGACATCACTTTGAGTCCTTCAGTCTTTTGCTTTGGCTTACTTGTTATACTCATGAGTGATTCAGTCTGGCGCCTCTGGCCTCCTTGTCCACAAATCTGCAAGCATCCATCAATAAATCTAAGTCGCATGGCTTCCTATCATTAAATTCATTGAACTTACAGTGTTTGACGAGCGTATCAAGTCTATCCACCAATTTATCAATGGTTTCAACCCTTTTTTGGTGTTCTTGACTGAAAATATATGTTACATAATCAATGTTTGGTACTGGATTAAATTAGAGATTCAGCATTTCTTTAATCTGACAATCTGCAATTTCTTCATCAGTTCGCTGCATTTTCTTTACGACTTCTTTCACACCATCACCTGAATGCTTTTTGAGATACTTGATAATCTTATTTTATCAGTTTCTTCAAGTGAATAAATGAAATCCCCAAATGTCTTTATCCACGCAGTACATCTAATGCCTTTATTTTGCTTTTTGGCAGTATCGAAAGAGGGGGGTGGTTTTAAAAAGGTGGCAGCATGGCGGCTAGTTATGGGAGTGGCTGACCTTTAGTGCGGAGCTCTTTCTGCTCCTGTTGGCTCTCCATTTGAGGCTACATCATTCTTTCTATTTCTGAGGCCTAATGATAGCCCGGCCTCAGAGTCATCATGGACAGTCGGAGAAGCAGTGACCTTCTCCTCGGTCACCATTGGAGCCCTTCACTTGTTGGAGATCTCTGGATTGTTCTGAGCCATCAACTGGCATCTGTGATGGTGGGCCACTTCAGGTATCAAACAACTCAGTAAGCACAGCCCTCTTGCTTCCTCTTGGGTCTCCTCACCTGGCCCTGAGGCCATAAAGCTCCACTTATTGAGGCTCTGATAAGTGCAATGACAATATACTTTCTTATACTGTCAGCCAGCCCTTTTTCCAGTATCAGTAAGTAACCACTTTTTGCAGTATCACTTCGTATAATGTACAACTTTATCTTGTTTGGCAGCTCCGTACCTTTATGTATGGCTTGACCAGCAGGTTCTTGACCATCAATGTGTAGATTCTTGGCAATTCTTCCATTGTCTTTACCTGCTTTACAGTGGCTGGGGTTGTGTTTTGACTCCACATGCATGAAGCATCGATTCTGTTTTTCGACAGTGACAAGTGTGGCATGCACAAGCAGTTTGCTTGGACTGATGGAGCAGGGGAAACACAAAAAATGTTTTTACCCCATTGAAGTTAATGACCTGGTAAGAGTTTCCCAAGGAAAAGGTTTTTTGATAGACCCGCTGCAGCAGGACCTCGGCAAACTCTCTGGGAGAGCAAAGTCGCTCTTAGGGTTATTGATCTCCATCTCATCGCCATTTGTAGCATCTGCCCAGCCTGGGTTCCCATCAATTACTACGCCACACATAGAGCTTTGTCTTTATTCTGCTGCATGTAACTGCAAACTCAACATTCTAAAACAAGCTTTCACGGCATTGTGCTCTAACATCTACATTATAGTTCTACAGAGTCCATTATGATCCAAAAGGGTTCCTTCATAAAATATTGCAAGACAATACACTTAGGTAAGTTGGGTACTGGCTCCACAATTTCAAAGAAAACTCTAACCAACCAGGGTTTTAAGCAAGGCTGTGTATTGGCTCCAGCTCTTCTCAGCCTCTGCACTGCTGACCTATTACCACTTCTTACCAATCTGAGGACTTATCCCGAGATCAAGAGGTCAGGATGTGGCCTTTTGGCAGTATGCAGATGGCACCATATTGCTTGACCAAACACAAATAGTAGACGTTCAAAGGGCCTTATTCGGTCTCAACACCTACAACAACAAGAATGAGCTCAAACTAAATCTGGCAAAAACAAAAACTGTGAAATTCAGCTCCGGCAAGACCTGATACTAATTGAGTATCAACAACCAAAATATATATCAACAACAGAGGGATACCAATATTTAGGGGTTTAGCTAGATGATAAATGAAAATTATATCACCAACGTAAAGTCTTGTTTCCATACTGCTCTTACTTGTAAAACCAATTGTGGTGCATCTCTGAACAACTAAAATGCCTGAAAGGCTCTTATATTTTATATATATATATATTATATATATATATATATATATATATATATATATATGTATATATATATATATATATATATATATATATATATATATATATATATATATTGCCATTTTTCACATCACCTACTCAAAACAAATGTACTTGTTTGAAACAAACATTCAACACACCTCAAATTAATCAGATGCAGATTTTGACTATTACCACATCAGTTCATCCAACCCTGGAAATTTAACTTCCTCTGTCCATGTTGTAGAGGTGTGACAGTAGATTTGACTAATTAAAGCACACACTCTGCCTTTGACCCTCTCTTAGACCTCAGAAGGATGTTATTTTGTTCCTGTTTCATTCTCCTAGGAATCAGATCCACCAAACTAGCTGTCAATGAATGGCTGCAAGGAACAGATGCACAGCTTCTGACTAGATAAGTTTCTGGACCTTGCAACAATGTGATTGGAGAAAGTAACATCAATTGCCATATACAGACATGTACTGTGGCTAATTGGTCACTATCAAAAGATCCCATTCAAAAGGACTCCTCAGATTTCTTAACCGAACTGGGCATGTCCAAGTAGCCCCAAGGTACAGCATCAGAACTGGCTTTAGTTGTCATGTTGACTGCATCATCTATAGACCCTCAATAGAAGAGATTGGCAGGAGTGCTCTCTGATCATCTCTATTGCACAAGATCCATCTAGAAAGAAGATTAACTCTTATTGCTGCTTAGTCTGGTTTAGTCTTTCATGAAATGCTTTGTTTTTACTGGGAAGGTAGAATACAGGTTGTATTGTCTATCAATAAACTTTTTAAATGGATCCTTCATGCTGATTTTTTGTCATAGGTGAACACGGATCATGTGTGTTAACCATGACATAGGCCTGTCTCACAGGTTGTGGTCATGTGGGACCATGAGAGGCTCCAAAAGCGCTACCCTCATAGTGGTGGAAGCAACCTCCTTCAGCAGGAATTAAGCAGCACATGCGCACTGGTGGTAGCATTCAGTGTAGTGATCAGTGGTAGTGCATAGGAACTTTTTACCCTGTGTTACTGGAGTGAGGTCTACAGGCTCACTCACCTTTTTAAGAGTTCATCTGCTGTGTGCCAATCCCACCCCTTGTCCTATATCTGGTAAATGTGAAGTGTAGCGTAGTGCAGGAGTAGTGACTGAGATGAATGTGTTGGTGCCCAACAACACACATACCAAATATCACTGAAAATATTTAATTACACAATTTACATAACTAATTATTGATTACCAAATCAATAATAAACAATTGATCAACTAATTATTATTTCATTAGTTTCTCACCCAATAGACCCACAAACAATATATTCGGCATGTAAAATATTTCTTAACCAATAATATAATCATACAATTTACATAATTTACAATCCTTTAAATAATTAATATGAATTAAAAATCCCTTATTAATTTGTTATACTCAATTAACTTCCTCACTCTGTACCCCTGCAAACGGAACTTGCTACAACACTATAAATTACTATTAATAATTAATAAAGTATTTAAAGTTTAAAACTATATTTAAAAATATTAACAACAAATATACAAGCAATCTAAAATATATACAGTTACAGTTTTAACTATGACACATTAAAATAATGTATAAAACAGTATGTATTACAACGATATTATTGCAAATGATCGGACTTCAGTCCATCCAACATTGTCCTGGGTATGGGGCCCACCCACCTATAAGGTGGCGGTCCCACACATGGAATTACAATGCGACCACCACCACGGTGGTCACATCTGCAATATTTAACATTTCCCTGCACCAAAGGTGCCCCCCACGTGCATACACCAACGGCTCACGGTCAAGGGGAGCCCACAACGGTCCCCAAAGTACATCCTCTTTTCATGGCGGTTGAACTGACATAGAAAGGCTGGCGGGGATGCTGCATCCCAATCAGGCTCCTAGGCACTGTCACCATTCTGGGGAAGCAGGGCGATCCAACAGGCAATTGGAACGATTGCTTCTGTTGGACCCATGGCGGTCTGGCTTTTCGCCCGCCAGCAGACCGCCCCCTATCACAATCTGGCGGAAGGAACATGGCTGCACGATGGCAGTGAACCCACCACCGACCGACTGTCGGTGGAGTGTTCACTGCTATCATACTCAGGCCTTTAGATATTCTTGCAAACAATATTAAAAGCTACAATACTCTTGTAAACATAATACTTACCTAGAAATCAATATTTATGTCCACAATATTTCTGCATCACTATATTAATGTGTTATGATATTAATGATCTAATATTATGTCCCAATGTCATATATATAAATATATATATATATATATATATATATATATAAATATATATATATATAGAGAGAGAGATATAGATATAATGATATAGATGTATACATATATATCTATATCTATATTCACTGAAAAAAACATAGGTTATAGACCATATATAGTTAGGAATTCGCATTTACAAAACCTTATTTTACTCACACAAAACCATTGAAATTCCATATATAGTTAGTTGCACTAACTATATATCGCGCACCCGCAATCCACTGCTGATGATGTCACATATTACATCATTCATGACATGGTCAGTGACATCACTGATGACATCACTGATGACATCTCAAATGACATCACTGATGACATCACTGATGAAATCTCATTTGACATTACTGATCACATCACTGATTACATCATTCATGTGATAATACGATGAACCTCTTCAGACTCTAATATAACCTTAGATAGACTCAGTGTAAACAGACACTCACAGACTGTCACTCATCCATGGAGTTACTCACACACCTAGTCAGTCATGCAAAGAATCAATCACACCTCCATTTCCTCAACTATACAGTTATACAAACTTTACTTATTCAAACATATACTAACACATATTTACTCTCTTATACAATCCCTGATACAAGTTCACAATGATCCATACAGCCACTCACACATTCACTGGCTCTTATGCACAGTTATTTATATATGTCAACTCTCACATGTACTGTGTTTTACATATGTACTTACTTTGACATGTAGCACTGAGATATCCATTCACTCACCAATACACTCATGCACACAGTCAACCGCCCATACAGCTGTTTCCACATGCACTTTTGAAACCATACATCTAGTGAATCAACTGCTCACACATCTATGCACAGAGTCATACACCTCCCAGCCACCCACACACACACTCAGTCTCCCATACAAATACTTGGGCAACCAATCAATAACCCATATAGTTACTCATATAGCTACTTATCAACACATGCAACAGTTTACAGAACAACAGACATAATGATGCACAAATTAAGACAGTTTAGTCACTAACCCATGCACTCAGTGAGACACATTTAATCACTCACTCATACAGTCAGTCATGCACCTACCAAATCCGTCATCCAGACACTTATACATCCACTCATTCTTCAATATGTAAGACATATTTTAACTTTACAGAAACATACAGTCACTGGATGTTGTCATCAGTGATGTCATCAGTGATGTCATTTGAGATGTCATCAGTGATGTCATCAGTGATGTCACTGACCATGTCATGAATGATGTAATATGTGACATCATCAGCAGTGGATTGCGGGTGCGCGATATATAGTTAGTGCAACTAACTATATATGGAATTTCAATGGTTTTGTGTGAGTAAAATAAGGTTTTGTAAATGTGAATTCCTAACTATATATGGTCTATAACCTATGGTTTTTTCAGTGAATTTTCAAGGTTTTGTAAATGCTAATTCCTAACTATATATGGTCTATAACCTATGGTTTTTTCAGTGAATTTTCAAGGTTTTGTAAATGCTAATTCCTAACTATATATGGTCTATAACCTATGGTTTTTTCAGTGAATATATATATATACATACATATATAAACATATATCATCTGTATATCTATATAAATACAAACATAAATGCATGCATACATATACTTATATGCATACAGATGCATGTTATTTACATGAAAGTTGAAAAAACACTAATAAAAGCAAAGCTAAAAAGCCACCTCATTACAAACAGAATGGCTTTAACTTAAACGAGGGCGAGATCTATTGCATTTTCAATGCTTGTTTACTTTGGTTCCATCAAGAAGGCATTCAGATGTGTCACACATTTGCCATAAATTCTGAATGTTAGCACTCTAGTTGCACATTAGATCACTGTAGTAAAGCTACTGCTCACCAGGGACGTCTGCTGCTGGTATTCAAAGTGCATGTTTCAGTCTGCATGTCGGAATTTTTTTAATGAAATAGAAGAGGATTTGAGAAGTCACTCAAAATGATCCCTAATTTTTCTTTCTGAAGCACTAATCATACTTTATATGGCAAAATTAACCCCCTCATGTTGTTCCTTTTTAAATTGAGTGTTTTCAGACTTACCACTTCATTCCAATCAAGATGGCTTCTGGTGTGCCATACTTTTGTCATAAGTAAGACTGTTAGCGCTCTAGTTGTTCTTTAGAACACTCTGGGACATTCTGTCATTGGGCTATACTTGGGGTACATCTGGGTGATATTTGGGCTACATTTAGGCTCTTTTGTCTCTGGTGGCCATCTTGGGAGACTGTATGTCAGAATTTTTTAATGAAATTGAAGAGGGTTTGAGAAGTCACTCAAAATGTGCCCTAATTTTTCTTTCTGCAGCACTAATCATAATTCATATGGCAAAATATACCCCCTCATTTTGTTCCTTTTTAAATTAAATGTTTTAAGAGTTACCACTTTATTCCAATCAAGATGGCTTCAGGTGTGCCATACCTTTGTAATAAGTACGACTGTTAGCGCTCTAGTTGTTCTTTAGAACACTCTGGGACATTCTGTCATTGGGCTATACTTGGGCTACATCTGGGTGATATTTGGGCTACATTTGGGCTCATTTGTCTCTGGTGGCCATTTTGGGAGACTGCATGTCAGAATGTTTTAATGAAATAGAAGAGGATTTGAAAAGTCACTCAAAATGTGCCCTAATTTTTCTTTCTGCAGCACTAATAATACCTTCTATTGCATAATATACCCCCTCATTTTGTTCCTTTTTAAATTAAATGTTTTAAGAGTTACCACTTTATTCCCATCACGATGGCTCCAGGTGTGCTATACCTTTGTAATAAGTAGGACTGTTAGCGCTCTAGTTGTTCTTTAGAACACTCTGGGACATTCTGTCATTGGGCTATACTTGGGCTACATCTGGGTGATATTTGGGCTACATTTGGGCTCTTTTGTCTCTGGTGGCCATTTTGGGAGACTGCATGTCGGAATGTTTTAATGAAATAGAAAAGGATTTGAGAAGTCAGTCAAAATGTGCCCTAATTTTTCATTCTGCAGCACTAATCATACTTTTTATGGCAAAATACACCCCCTCATGTTGTTTCTTTTTAAATTAAATGTTTTAAGAGTTACCACTTTATTCCAATCAAGATGGCTTCAGGTGTGCCATACCTTTGTAATAAGTAGGACTGTTAGCGCTCTAGTTGTTCTTTAGAACACTCTGGGACATTCTGTCATTGGGCTATACTTGGGCTACATCTGGGTGATATTTGGGCTACATTTGGGCTCTTTTGTCTCTGGTGGCCATTTTGGGAGACTGCATGTCAGAATGTTTTAATGAAATAGAAAAGGATTTGAGAAGTCACTCAAAATGTGCCCTAATTTTTCATTCTGCAGCACTAATCATACTTTCTATGGCAAAATATACCCCCTCATGTTGTTTCTTTTTAAATTAAATGTTTTAAGAGTTACCACTTTATTCCAATCAAGTTGGCTTCAGGTGTGCCATACCTTTGTAATAAGTAGGACTGTTAGCGCTCTAGTTGTTCTTTAGAACACTCTAGGAGGCTGCAGTAGAACACAAAGGAATCAACTGACAGTCTCTGTCCTTGTTGGATGTACATGTTTTACTGAGAATGTCAGACTTCATTTTCACATGACTGAGAAAGATAATGAGAATTTACAGAAAATATGCTTTCAGTTTAGCTTATAGATCCCCTTCCAAACCACTTTGGGAAAATCATGAGATATTAGTTTTCTTTCAAACAATATTCATGATATCACAGCAGAAGGTTTTTTCACTTGGTAAAATCACCTTAGAACCCACCACAATTCCTAAAACGAGTATGGTACCATCAACAAATGATTTATAATGTAACTAAAGTCCTAAAACCCTCTATTAACTACAATGCTTTTTAACGAGGTGCTATCATGTATATTGGTCCCAAGATGGCTGCCAACACTTCTTGGATGAAGTGTTGACAGACAATCAGATCAGATGTGTGGTTAGGCTCCGCCCAGATATATATCTTTTTTTGAACCTAAATTACTCAAAATCCACTGGAGCACATATATTGAGACCTAGCAAAGGCACATCGGGCTAACAGTCCCTACAATTTTGCCAAGTTTCGTGCAAATCCATTCAGCCGTTCGAGCTAAAAGTGAGGCCAACCGCCCTATGGAAATTAACATGGGAAAAACACGTTTTGGGACCCCCCTTTTTTCTCGGCCCCCCCTTGATGAAACCCCCCCAAATTGTCAGGAGCTGCTCAGAAACAAAATGTTCAATTTTCCTGAAAATGTCAGCCAATTCCGTCCACAAACGCCAAAGTTATTAGACATAGAATTTTCAAAAATCCCATAGAGAAAAAATCCTAACTATATATACCTACTGGCGACCGCCAGTAGGTAATATATGTATATATTTATAGAAAGATATATTACCTACTGGCGGTCGCCAGAAGTTATTTATAGTTAAGATCAAGGGGCTGATTACCACGGCAGGCATATGCATGTTGGAGATGCAACCACACAACAGTCTGTCAGCAGTCCTGACACAGGCATGACAATGTGACAGCCAAAACAGCGGTCACAGTGCATATATTTTGTGTTGCACAGACGTGGGTCCTGTGCTCTCCATGCCACTGGAGTCAAGCTATCCTGTCTGAAGAGGGCACAGGGTCAAGACTTAATTGCATATGGCTGGGTTCGAACTGGAATGGCATGGTGAGCAAAAAAACTATGGATTTAGGCCCAGATCTCTATACTGGAGTGAATATATGACATTATTCTGCATTCTGTTCATCAATTGTTGTTTCTATATTTTGTGTTGCAGCATGTGTTGCTGGCTGAAAACACATGCGGCAAGGCAAAAAGTGCACATATTCCTGCACTATGTGGCAGGCACAATGCGGCGCTTGTCACATCGTGCAGAAATATGTAGGGGGCGCAATAGGTAACCACCAGGTCCCATGTTGGGGTGCAGGGGAGAAGTGGGGCTTTCTGCCTGCCTTTTCATGGTGGGTTAACCACCATGAAAAGGCGGGTGGAAAGGGACATTGTAATCCCTACAGCGGTGCCTGGCAAGCACCGCCACCATTGTAGAGAATACAATTCCTCCTGTCAGATGCATGGTGGTCAGACTCTCTGACTGCCAACACATCACCCACCATCCTGATATGGTGGGCGGGAATATTGCTTAGGATGGCAGTGAGACTACCATCAACGTGCTGTCGGTGGCAGTCTCATCGCCATCCTAATGAGGCCCTTAGTTTCCATAGAAAAAGCATTTTCTGACTTGGCTATAACTTTGGTGTAGTTTGACCAATTTTCATGAAATCTTCCCGAAAAAGTGTTAAGGTTGGTTCTATTGTTATGGAAAGTAGAACTCACGGGTGATCTGTGCAGTGGGGACCGAGAATTTGGGGCATGGAATAAGGTTGTGTTTGTAATGTCATTTCTCCTAGTAACCGTAAGCCACACCTACAGCCCAAACTGCTGAACAGACTTACACTAAATTTGGCAGGGAGGTGGATGTCGGTTAAAGGAAGTGCCTTTTGCTTGTTTGGTGTAAATCCATTCAGTAGTTGTTGAGAATTTAAAATTTAAAATGATAGTGGTATCTCTGGCCTCAGATATTTTGCTGTGGTTTTGCGATCAATGTCGAATGCACCCTTCAAAGGAAATGCTCTGATTGGCTGGACAAAACAGAAAGTTGCCATTTTATCTATTGGGAACGGTTGGCAGGGGCTGAAAATTTCTGAAAAAACTAACATAAGGTAGAGGTAGTCTGACCCCTTCTTTGAGAACTGGGGTGTTAGGTGTCCAAAGTTGCTTATTTTAATCGCACACGATATTCGCAGCGATGCCGCGACTGCCAGCACTACCACTGTGTACCATCGGAGGATATCTGGATATCTGGATTATGAAAGTTGTCGCGAATATTGGTGCAATTATTATTATTTTATATATCAGTGAATCATTAATATGCATTGTTATTGAGATGTTGATAAATGTGTTTGCGGAGTTATTTATATAGTGAGTTATCTACTGTGATGGTTAGAACTAAATTTATAGTTATCATTTTTTAATGTGGTGGTGGCTATTGAATTCCTCCTTTTGCTTTCTTCTTTCATGACATAACCAACGTAATCGCAATCTCCGTTCTCACCGCGAAAACAGAAAATAGGTTTTGGAGATGGTTGTTCTAGAAATACACTAGAAAAACATGAGTTTAAAGTGTACAGTAATAAACCCCTGGGCCTGATTAAAAGGGCAGACTTTAGACGGCCCAACACTGTCTCGTAACTGGGACCAAGCGATCTGTAGACGGCAGTCCCACCCGCCTAATTAGGATGCTACCCAACACTGTATATTTGCATTCCAAAATTTCACCATTGGAGCATGCATTATGGCCATAAACTGTCCATAATAGATGTTCCCATAGGGAAATGGGAGGGGATGTTCATACCTCCAGCCAGTGACAAGCACCTCAAGGTGCCTGCCACTGGGTGCAGGGATCAACAGGGGTGCGGGGCTCAACCTATGGTCCCCCTAGGTCCCCAACCGGAGGCCGCACACACAAGGGGCCCTGCTGGGGTCCCCTAAACACGCTTTCCAACATGGTTTCCATGTCAGACAGGCTGTCATGCATGGAAATGATGTTGTAAACAATGCATCTTAATCCCAATGGCGAAAAGGCCCATTCTTTGGAATTATGAACTGGTTCCAACTGGCCAACAGGCTCTGTGAGCCCATTGGAAGCCAGCCAGTATGACCAGCTAGTTTAGTTTCTGACGGCCTCTATTGTAATACAGTGGTCGGAAAGTAAACTGAGGGGGCGATTACGATGTGGCACAGTAGGCTCTGACCATCGGTTGAAGCCTTTCCGGGCCGCATCGTAATCGGCCCCCTAGTGTTTAAAATGCTGTAATGTGCGTGCATATATGCATTTTCACTTTATCGAATAGGCACAACCGTCGCGGTTAACAGCGACGTTGCATCATCCCGAATAACCGCAAAAACGGAGTATAGGTCTGAAAGATGCTTTTTAAATAAAATTAATACAGAAATATGAGTTTAAACATGTTTTGAAAGAAGTATGTATATAGTAATATGTGTAGGGCAATGTACAGAATGGATTTTTTACATATTATTTGGGATGTGTTGATGGTTATCAAATGACTGCTTTTGTTTTCTGTTTTCACGTTGTTTCCGCAAAGAGAACAATGTTGTTGTAAATATAAAAAATGTAAATGTAAATTTTAAAAAACAATGCTTATTAATCCACTGAAGAAAATACAAGCGTATTGAAAAGAGCCAATTTAGATTGAAAATACAATTTAGCAACCATAAAATTCAATAAAACAATCATAGGTTACATGGATGTTTTAGTTGGGAAATAGAATTTGAGACACCTTAGGAATTCCCTAAAAAAAACAAAGGTTGCAGGGATATTATAATATGAATTTTAGAATTTAGAAAACCATAGAAATTCACTGAAAAAACAAAGGGTCAGGGATGTTATAGTTAGGAAATAGCATTTTAAAAACCTAAGAAACTCAGTGAAAAAACCCAAGGTTACAGGGACATTATAGTTAGGCTGACATTTAACTCATTAAAAAACAGAGAAATTCAGCAGTTATGGTTAACTGAGCTAACTATAATTACGCCCCCGCAACGCACTTGTGATGTATGTCCTCACTCATGACATGGTCAGTGACATCACTGATGACATCTCAATTTTACATAACTGATTACATCAGTCCTGACATTATCCACACTCCTCACACTACTCCCTGATTCATAAAGCCACTCACATATCAACTCACCCATACAGCCAATAATGTAACCATAACTCACATATACAGCCATTCATTAATCTACTCACTGACCAATACAGCTACTGACACATCCAGTCATGCAGATACACAGGCACTTATATACCTACTCATACACTCATACAGCCATTCTCATATTCAGTCACCTATACAAATATTCACACATCCACTCACTCATAGATGTATTAACACATCTACTCATGTATCTATACAGTCACTGAGACAAGTACATACTCTCCCATTCAACTGCTCTCACACTCCCTTATTCACAATACTGCCATTCGCACACCCATTCCCTTTCCCATGCAACTACTCACACCCACTCACTCACTCATACACCCACTTAAATACCCATTCATGCAACCATACAGACACATATGTACCTGCTCAGTCACCCTTTCAGCCACTCAGGCACTCTCTCGTTCATCATTTACAGCCATTGGCATACCTGTACCCTCAGTTATACACATACTCATTCATCCTCTCTTTCACCATTACAGCCACCTACACGGTAACTCACTCAGCCATATAGACATTCATATAGACACTTACTCATGCACCTACCGGCATACCCACCCACTCACCCACCCATACAAAACTTCCACACCCACTCACTCATGTATACAGTCTCTCGCATACCCATTCACTCTTGAATACACCACTTATACACCCGGTCACTCACCCATATAGGAATTTTAACAGTCCCTTACCTTAGAATATATGTTTAACACTCAGTAACCTTAAGAAAACACTCCCATTCAATGGATAATGTCACCAGTAATGTAATTAATGACGTCATCAGTGATCTTATTTGAGATGTCATTCAGTGATGTCATGAGTGATGTAATTTTAGAAGTGCTCAGTGGTGTCATGAGCGATGTCACAGACCAGGTCATGAGTGATGTAATATGAGAGGTCATAGACAGTGCACTGCAGGTGCGTATCTTATAGTTAGCCCATGTAACCTTTGTTTTTTTCAGTGAATATCTCTTTCTCTCTCTCATTCTCTCTCTCTATATGTATATATGTTAGTGACATCACTCATAAAATCTCAAATGGCATCACTGATACTTGGTACACTGGTTATTGGCTCTCAAAGACCCTCAGCATCCAAGGTGACTTCATCCCTCAACCAGTAGTGCACCAGAAGAATCATTTGCAGATTGGTGGAGAAAGGAAGCGGGCCTCCTACCAGGTCACAGCATCCTTTCTGTGGGGGACTTACTGGAAGTAGCAGGAGGGGTTCTTGGCCATCAAGGGCCCTCAGCATCCAAGGGGACTTAACCCCCCAACCAGAAGTGCCCCATGAGGTGCGTTTGAAGAGTGGTGGAGAAAGGGGGAATCGCTTCCGAACACCTCCCAGCAATCTTGCCCCATCCTTAAAGGTCTGGCCTACTTGTAATATGGGAGGGGCAGTCACACAGCTCCTCTCTCTAGACCGATTTTGGCTCTGTGGACCGCATCCCTTGGGGCCCAGCCGTTTTAAAATTATATTATTAGTTATAGGGAAAGAGGGCCACATTGCCCCCCTCCTCCAGCCAATTTGAGCCCCAGGGACATCAGCCCCTATCCTATTTGTAACACGGGAGAGGGCACATGTGGCCCCCTCCCTAGGCCGATTTTGGTCCTGGAGACCCAATCGCCTGGGGCATAGCCTTTTGTTAATGTTATTAATAGTTATGGGGGCGTGTGGCCCCCCTCCCTGGGCCTATTTTGGCCCCCATCATCTGGGGCCCAGCCTCTTTATTTTGGGCACACTAGTCACTGATCAGGGCACCTACTTACCTCTACTGGTGACCGCAGGGGGATCCTCAAGGCCCCCACTGTCCCTGCCAGCTTCCCGCCAGCTCTCTGTGTGTCAAAGTAATTGTCCCCTGTTTCCCTGCCTGTGTCTTTGTGGGCAGGGAAACAGAAGACACCTCAGCTAGCAGGAACCTTTTTACAGTTCCCACTTGCTGGTAGCAGAGGGGGTGCTCTGAGTTGACGGTAGCTCTCCAAGCTCCCGCCTAGTCAGAGAAAACTGCAAATATAGCAGGAACTAGCTTTGTGGGGTGGTGGTACCCAGGGCTATTATTGGCTCATGATTGGGGCCCACATGATCCCGCTCAGGGGCTCCACAGGCCCCACTTCAAAAGTAATAAAAAGCACTGGATAGGTGGTGGGCCCCAGGGATGCAGGGGGCCACGCTGGCCCCCCACATTGATTGCTGTTTCTCCCTGGGTAGGTACAGTCCAAGGATGCTGGGAAGGCTGTACTGGTGCCCTAAATTATTACATTGTTTTGATCCAGAGAGTTGGCGGCCCCGGGGCAGGGGGTGCTGCGTGTGCACCCCTTGAATAATTCAAAAGGATTGCCCTGAGAGGTGGCAGTCCCTGGGGCTATAAGAAAGCCTTAGCGGGGGGCACATGTGTCCCCCTCTAATTTCTTTATTTTACCAGCATGCCCCTGGGATTCAGGCCACTCAAGAACCTCCTTACCATGAGCGGTGGACCCCACATTTGTTTTTTTTTATTTTGGCAGGTTCACCAAGCGGGGTCATTATGAGACCCCACCACCAGTTCTAGGGTGTCTGGGTAATCCTACACTGCCCCCATTTGTTTACTTTGTCTACATGGGACGATGTTACACACTTTTCCCACACAGCGTATGAAGAGAAACTTAATGAGCTACTTTTTAAATATGATTTGGGTTTTAGCAATGAGTTTGGAGACACGCCAGTTGAAGAATTATGTACATTCGATGGCAGTATGGGAAAAAGCATTATTGATTTTTTGTCTTCCTGAAGCGATATTCTGCCCTAGTTAAATCTTTTTACTACACAACATTCTAATGAACGACAACTTCCACAGAGCTTAACACTGGATACTGACCCTGTAACTAAGAAGGGGGTTATTCACCACAACTTAGTCATGGAAAATATTGAGCTTTCCAGTACTAAAGTATTACCCTACATTGGTCTATGGTTTACACATCTAGGTTTTGTAGAACAATGAATCCATCAGAAGAGAAGTCCATTTGAATTTGTCTGGATGAGTTAGCGGAAGCAATTACGGTTATTAAGGCCTATAACCAAATCACTAAGGAAATTAAATAAAAAGAGCGGGCCTGAAAAAATCCCAAACGGGTTTGATCATGCCTGCTCCCAGGCCCGCAAAACATTGAAAGGAGCCCTAAAAGAAACACCTAGAAATACCAAGGAAGTACAGAATTGTAGGCAGGTGTACAGGCTAGCTTTAAAAAACCATAAGAAAGGCCTCAAAGAGGAGGCCTGGGAAAAACTGTACATGGCAAGTCAAAATAAGGACACTACGGAATTCTGGCATGGAATAAACTCCCCCTTTTTTAGTGATGCTGACAAGCCTAGCATTGAGGTTGCAAAAACAGAAGAAGAATGGATAGCTCATTTTTGTAACCTCCATACAGGCCCAATTGATAGCAGTCAAAATAGCTTTGCGCCCGAGCCGGATGCTGATTTTACCAGGTCTACATTTTTGTCTATAAACTTTGATTTTAATTTCACACTGGATAAGGTGATTCGGACTCTGGGATCAAGTAAGGGAGGCAAAGCACTGGGCCCTTAAAGCATCCCAATTTACCTTTTCAAAAGAAATGTTGAACTTTGGGGGCCTCTTTTGACTTTGGTTCCTAGATCTTTCCAGAGTGTTGGATTCCAAAGTTCCTGTTCCGAATCCCACATTGTCCCAATATTTAAAAAGGGAGACCGTAATTGTCCCACGCACTACAGACCCATCTCCTTGCTAGACTCTTTAGTCAAATTGTTGGGTTGCATACTTTTATGCAGACTGCACGAGTGGACAGTCACTAATAATATCATTTCAGATTTCCAATATGGGTTTTGCCAGGGAATTGGGACCACGGAGAAAGCCATTAGTTTGAACTAACTGTTGGGCAAATATACACATAATAAACATGGTAACTTGTTTTTAGTTTCTGTGGATTTGCCATCCGCATTCGACTGTGTTGTTCATGATAAACTATAGTCTGTCATGACTTCAATGGGTATAGCTTTTGCTATTATCAACTATCACAGATATTTATACTCAACTGGTTCTGCTAAGATCCAATTTGGGAGGATTCTTGAATGCACACGATCTTTTGACATCAGAAACTAGGTCCGTCAAGGATGCGTACTAGCTCCTTTTTTTTTTTTGTAAAATTTTTATTTTGCATAGCATAAAAAGAACAATAAACAAAAGGTACCACATCGGGCGCACAGATGATCCCACACAGTGGGAAAAACAGTAGATCAGGACGAGGCAGTGATACAATGCGGGAAAAAGGAGCAAACTCTAGACTCAAACAATCGCAGGGTAGAGGCAGTCTTATACGCAGCTCCATAGCCGGGAGTCTCTGCTAATCAAGCTGGGAATAGGCCAAGAGTCCCAAAAACGCAAAAAGGTGCCTCGTCCATGAAGCATAGATGCCCCGACTGCAGACCGAAGAAAACACAAACATAACTTCCCACGTCCCACCCTCTCCCCCCCCCGTGACGGTGCCACACTCACTCTCCATTCGTCCATCACGCATACTTAAAGCTGAAAGAGATGTAAGGTCCTCAACGATGCTGGGCATACTGCCGAGGGCAACCCAGTAGAAAGAAAGGACACCAAGGGACCCCATATGTGTTTAAAGTTTTTGTAATTGCCGAGGAAGATGTCCGCCATTCTCTCAAGACTCAGGAGCCTCCACAGTCTCGCGTGCCAGAGTGAAATCGCTGGTGCCTCCTTCCGCTTCCAGGCTGCAGCCAGCGTGAGCTTGGCAGCGCCTAAGCAAAGCCATAGAATCTTCTTGTCCGCGCGTGTCTGGTGCTCAAGGCCAGGGTCCCTCAGGCCCAGGAGTACGAATGCCAAAAAGTTGTCAATAGGGTACCGCAAAATGTCTTTAATATGTGAGAGAATCTCATCCCAGAAGGGTTTGATGATTGGGCAGTCCCACCAAATGTGGCGGAAGTCCCCCAGAAGGCCACAGCCCCTCCAACACTTATCCGAGACGGCCGGGTAGATACGATGAAGCCGGGTCGGGACCATATACCACTGTGTAAGAGTTTTTAAGTGCGCCTCCCTTAGGAGGATCGAGTGATTAAATTGAGTCAGATCCCTCCATAGTGCCGACCATTCACCTTCGGTGATGTTCCTCCCCACCATCTCCTCCCACTGCTCCATGTAACGCGGTCTAGGGGAAAGGGCGGATCGAAGCAGCAATTGGTATAGGAAGGAGATGGCTCCCTTCATGGTGGATGTTTTCAGCAGGAAGGCCTCAAATTTGGAGGGAGGCCTCGTGGCTGCCTCCCGCACTCCCGACGACGTGGCCCAATGAAGCAGTTGTAAATGCCTGTATTTATCAGTTTGCGGCACCTGATAGTCCCGCATGCAATTCTCGAAGGTCAGGGGGTCAGGGCCGTGAAACAGATGGAGCAGCGCACGGCATCCTCCCTCTCTCCAAGCATCAAAGGGGCCCTCAGTGAGAGCCGGCGGGAACTCCGGGTTGAAATGCAATGGGGTGAACGGAGACGGGAAGGTCGTCCACCGCTCATCCCCTACCAAGGTGTCCCATACTTTCAGTGTAGTCCCCGTGGGCGTACTGATGTACGCATTCACCGGGCGATCACGCTTCGGCTTCCAGGCCAGATCCCAGATGGACCGACCAGCCACGCTTCGGTCCATATGCAGCCAGTGTTTCTCGGAGAGTTGTTGCGACCATTCCACCATGACTCTGAGTTGGGCAGCCTTGTAATAGAGGTGTAGATCCGGGAGGCCGACCCCCCCGTCAGACCGTAGCCGTCGCAGGAGTGCAAACGAAAGACGCGCCCGACCACCCTGCCAGACAAAGTTCAGGATCAACGTTTTGAGCTGTCTAAAGAAGGAAGTACCCAGTGGAATCGGTAGGGCCTGAAAAAGATACAAGTATTTGGGGAGAAGGACCATCTTAATGGTATGCACCCTACCGAGCCAGGACAGGAATTTAGGCTTCCACTTCTCCAAGTCGGCCCGCGTCTTAGCCAGCAGGGGCGGAAAATTGGCCACGAATAACCCACCCACCGTGGGTGTCAGGTGGACTCCTAGGTAAAGAATCGAGCCCGAAGCCCAAGCTAGTGGTGTCGATGCCCTCGCCTGAGCAACTTCGGCCGGTGATAAGGTTAAGTTTAGAACATAAGACTTGCCATAATTAACCTTGAAGCCAGCCACCCCCTCAAATTCTAGCAGAATATCCCGAACGCAGGGAAGAGAGCTAGCGGGATCAGCCACCGAGAGCAGGACGTCGTCCGCAAAGAGCGAGATTTTGTGTTGCTCCCCTGTGAACGGTATACCCTTCACCCCTTCATGTTCCCTCACTGCCATTGCCAAGGGCTCAATGCTGAGCGCGAATAGCAAGGGGGAGAGGGGGCACCCTTGTCTAGTGCCTCGCGAGTGTTGAAAGAAGGCCGACAGGTGGCCGTTCACCGCCACTCTCGAGCGCGGGCTACAGAAGTTTGCCTTCACCATGGTGATGAACCTATCGGAGAAACCGAATGCTTGCAATGTGTGGAATAGAAAGCCCCAGTCCACACGATCGAAGGCCTTCTCCGCATCTAGGCCCACCAGCACAGCTGGGATGTGGAATCTGTCTGCTTTCTCAATAAGATGAACCACCCTACGGGTATTGTCGTGCGTCTGGCGGCCTTTGATAAAACCGGACTGATCCGGATGTACAATCGCCGGAAGCAAGTCCTGGAGACGGCTCGCCAGAATCGCCGAATACAGCTTCGCATCAATATTAAGTAAGGCAATGGGACGGAATGAAGCACATTGCTCCGGGTCCTTCCCCGGTTTCGGCAGGACCGTAATCACCGCCTCCGCCAGGGTCCCTGCGTTCACACCGGACTTAGCCATGTCATTAAAGAGAGCAACCAAAAAGTCGCACACCTCAGTCGCATAGGTCTTGTAGAAGACTGCAGTGTACCCGTCCGGGCCGGGGGCTTTATGTAATTTAAAATTTTTGATGGCGGAAAGGACTTCCTCCCTTGAGATCGGTGCTTCCAACAGGTCGTTCCACGCACTAGAGACCTGCGGGAGCGGCAGGCGCTGCAGGAACGCCCGCTGTGACGCAGCATCCAGCGCGTCGCCCGTGTATAGATCGGCGTAAAAGCAGCCAAAGATGTCCGCCTTCGCCCCGTCTCGATGGTGGAGCACTCCTGCGGGATCCCTGATCCCCCCTATGTATTCTTGTTCCCTTTTGTCCCGCAACTGTCGGGCCAAGTGCCTGCCAATCTTATTGCCACCAGAGTATGAATGCCGCCCTCATCGCAGGAGAGTAAGCTCGGCTCTGTTGGCATAGTGTGCCTTCAGCTTACCCCTAACCGCCGTCAACGGGCGGAGGGTCACTCTCGAGGGGTTAAGTTTGTGAGCCCTCTCGAGCTCGAGCACCTCAGCTTCCAGTGCTTCACGTTCCTTCCTACGCAGGGTGTTGAGCTGCGAATTGAGGCCCAGGCACGTCCCTCTTATCGTCGCCTTAAAGGCGTCCCATGTATTCGCCAAAGAAGTATCCGACGGAGGGTTGAGGTCGAAAAATTCACGGATGGCCAGACGCAAGGCTTGGTTGGAAACCTCGTCCCTAACCACCGATGCCGGAAAGTACCATTTTCGATTCGCGTGTCAGGCGGCGACCAACGGAGAGTAAGCACCAAGAGACTGTGGTCCGACACCGAGATCGGAAGAATGGCGGCATCCAGAATGTTCCCTCTGAGGGACTGGCTGAGGAAGATATGATCTAAGCGAGAGTAGGAGTGATGCACGTGTGAGAAGAATGTGTAGTCTTTCGTGGTAGGGTGAAAAAATCGCCAGCCATCTACTAGACCCATCTCCCCCACCCCTTGCTGTGTGGAATCAGAAAAGACCCCTGTATCCACCCTGCGTCCCCCCGAGCTGTCCAAATCCCTGTCCCAAACCAAATTGAAATCCCCCATCAGGAACAAAAGCCCTTCCGCAAAGTCCCCCATCTTCACCAGCAGGTCCTGCAGATACTTGTTCTGGCCCGCATTGGGCAAATACACCACTACAAACGTGCTCAATCGACCCTGTATGTGCCCTTTAACCATCAGCCAACGCCCCTCCCTGTCGTGGCGAACCTCCACTGGTTGAAAGTGCAACGCAGCCCTGAAGAGGAGTGCCACCCCCCTATGTTTTGTGACAGCTGAGGACCTGTAAATAATGGGGTACGCCTTATGGCGGAGCCTCAACTCATCCTTCTGTGCCAAGTGTGTTTCTTGCAATCCAACTACATCAAGGTGGTGATCCGTTACATACTTCAGAACCTTCTGCCGCTTCTGTGGCGAATTCATGCCCTTAAAATTCCACGTTCCTATGCTAAGCGGCATATCTAGTATAAATCCCAGAAACTGCTCTCAGCATGCCAAGCGCCCCCATCCCCGTATCCAGCCCAGCCCGCAAGCAATAGATGACCAGTAGCCTCCAGAACAGCCGCGCCATGACATCTCCAACAGTGAAGTACACATTCAGCAGCAGACACACAACAAACCTCCCCTTTGGCCCACCGTCACGGGTCCCCCCCAACATCCCGAACACCACAACTCCCAACCCCGCCCCAAATGATATGCAATCAAAAAGCGGGCAAAAACACAAACAAAAGTGCGGAAACAATACTCATCATGTCCAGCAGGCCGAAGTCCGTAGGAAGCCTCCCGTACAAGAAGCAGGCCGGGGGGACTAACACACTATCCCCCATAGCCATAGTCGAGGGTGTCTCCTCCAAGAGTACTTGCATATCCCCCAACCAGAAGGCCCGGGCCCCTCCGGCGCCAATCCACCAACTCCTTGAGGTCACGCCGCTCCAGAGCTGTGCTGCGTGTCGGCCAACGTGACCGACGACACCGATGCAACTGCTTCACCCCGTTCCTGTAGGCTGGCAGAGAGGTCCGGCCGCTGTCGGATAGGCGAATCCCCCACCCTTTGCCAGGAAGATGAACGGCGACGCCTCCGAAACGGAGAAGCAGTCGCGGCCTGCGAGGGGGGCACATCCTCCAGGCCTAGAAGCTCCCTTGCTGCTTGAAGCGTGCGGATTTGAGCAAGACGATTCTGCCACCTGAAAATGATCCTAAAAGGGTGCCCCCAAGAGTAGGCGATGCCTCTCTCCCTCAGGAATGCAGTCACCGGGCGAAACTCCCGCCTCTTTTGCAAAGTAAAGGCCGCCAAGTCCTGGTATAGCTGAGGTTGATGATCCCGGAACTGCAACGACGTGAGAGTTCTGGCCTTGCGTAGAATCCGTTCTTTAAGCTGGAAATCATGGACGCACACTAGTATGTCGGGGGGGGCCCCCCGCGCCGGGGCAGTCCAACCCTGTGCACTCTGTCCATCTGGATCTCCTTCGTATCTTCTTCATCCAGTATGTGAAGGAACAGGTCTTGGACGTATCCCCGCAGGTCCCCAGCCTCACCGTCCCATGGCACCGCCCGTATTCGGATGTTGTTTCTACGGGAGCGGTTCTCCAGATCCTCTGTGTGCAACTGCAGATCTAGGTTTTGCTCAGTGAGGTGAATGATGTCCTGCTGTAGTAGGTGGACGTCGGTGGCCACACTCAGATCTCGATCTTCCAAGGTTGCCACCCTCTCGCCTAGGCCATCCACGTCCCTCCGCACCTCCCGCAAGTCGGAGGCCAGCTGAGCCCTGAGTTCGGAGATGTCCTCCTTAATGGAGGCAAAGAGTTCGGACATGAAGGCTTTCGTCGCTGGAGCCTCATCATCCGACTGCTTCGCCGATCCACTGGCTCCAGGGGAAGCCGGTTGCTGGGAAGATTTCGGGGCATTATCCTTCCCCTGGCCCCGTTTGCGCTGCACAGTAGACATGGCGGCTCACAGTGCTCCGGCCCAGCGCCACGTGGCCAAGTATAATGGCGGGCCGCGTCGTTCAGTTCAAACGCACTCCAGGTCACGCTCCGTAGTCTCCAGCTGCGCCCAGCCCCATGTGCACAGTAGTACGATCCGTGGATCCCTCCGGTGTTCAGGCAGGACAAAGTCCAGGTGCTGATGTCTGCCCCCAAGCACCCTCCAGGCCTCCGTGCGATACAAGCTGCGCCGGGATCCGTTGGCTAACACCGCACCCCTACGCCACAGTAGACACGGCGGCTCACAGTGCTCCGGCCCAGCGCCATGTGGCCAAGTATAATGGCGGGCCGCGTCGTTCAGATCAAACGCACACCAGTTCTCGCTCTGTAGACTCCAGCTGCGCCCAGCCCCACGTGTACAGCAGTACGATCCGTGGTCCCCACCGGAGTTCAGGCAGGACAAAGTCCAGGTGCTGATGTCTGCCCCCAGGCACCCTCCGGGCTTCCGTGCGATACAAGCTGCGCCGGGATCCGTTAGGCCAACACCTTTCCCCTACTCCATGCCAGGGTAGGGAGAGCACCTCCGCTCAAGGCCAACACCTCCGAAGTGCAAATGTCTCGGCAACACCCCGAGGCCAGTGGAGTCGATACTATATCTGCCGCCAGGTCCACTGTTCGTTGGATCTCAGCGACCCTCCACCTTCCGCCAGCTCTGACCTCTTCAAACGAGCTTCAGGGCCCCGCCCACCACCTGTGCCGGGCTCCGATGTCAGGAGAGCCCGGGGTCTCGCAGGCCGCAGAGTGCGCTCGACCCCAGGAGCAATCTCTGGGCTACACCGCTCCAGCGACCACACCAGGGCCGACCGCTCTATCAGACGGACCTCCCCACCGTTTTTGGGGCGGGTGCGCTCCCTCCGATACGTGCTATTAGAAGCTTTGTCGGATCAGCGCCGGAGTGGCACGAATAGGCGTCCTACTCCGCCGCCATCTTGGCCACCAGTTGCCACTAGCTCCTTTTTTATTCATTCTATATATTAATAGCTTGGGTAGCACCCTTGTGAATGAATGCACCGACCTGCCCCCAATTGGAAGCACTGACGCTGAAATATCGAAGGCAAGAATATCGACATCCTATCTACAACATAGTAAGTACAAAAATACTGAAAAAAATATTGATGCTAAAAATATCGCAATTAAAAATATTGTTTTTTTGTAATTAAAAAAATTGTTAAAAAATGTAAATAATACTTATAAACTAAGTAAACATAGTAAAAAATATTTATAAATGTTTAAAATTAATAAATAATACATATACAATAATGTAACATTAATTAAACATATACATAAAATATATAATATATACTTACTTAATAATACGTTTTAATGTTAAGCTACATTTATAAAGCGCACTGACACCGGAGGTTTCCTGGCGCTGAAATTGTGATTGGGGTAAGGCTGAGAGCTAGTGGGAGTTCGAGAAGAGCCAGTTCTTTAAGCTCTTTCTGAAGCTCAGCAGAGTGTTAGAGGTTTTAATTTGTAGGGGGAGAGAATTCCACAGTTTGGGTGCCAGAAAGCTGAATCTGCGGCCACCCAGTTTTTTTAGTTTGAACGCCGGGATGGTAAGCAGGTGGAGATGGGCAGAACGGAGGTTACGGGCCGGGCAGTGCGGGTTGATGAGGGATTTCAGAAAGGCCGGGCGCTTGGTCTGCCGGGCCTTGTAAATTAGGCAGCCGATTTTGAAGGCAGCCCTTTGTTCAATGGGCAGCCAGTGCAGCTTGGACAGAAGGGGTCTAGCAGATTGCCATTTGGGGGCTTTGCAGATGAGTCTTGCTGCCTGGTTCTGCACCATCTGGAGGCGATGGAGCAGGGACCTGGGTAGGCCCCAGTAAAGAGAGTTGGAGAAGTCGAGGCAGGAGAGAACAAGGGAAATGACGATTTGCACCAATGCTTCATGGGAGAGAAGGTGGGAGATTTTGCGGATTTTTCGTAGCTGGAACATACTGGCTGAGATGATGGCTCCGACATGGGTTTTGAGAGAGAGGTCATTATCAATGGTAACGCCCAGGCTTTTTACCGCGCTCGACGGGCTGAGAGGAGTGCCTAGTTCGTTTGGCCAAAATTGTGGGCCCCAGTGTGCCGAGCTAATGCCAGGCAGGATGAGTTCCGTTTTCTCCGGATTTAATTTGAGCTGGTTGGAAATCATCCATTGTTGGATGTGAAGCATTACTGCCTGGAAGTTAGATGCGGCATCAGGGATATCTAAGGGGAAAATAATCTGCATGTCATCTGCATAATTGAGGACAGTGCATTTCCAGTTTCGTAGTGAATGGATTAACGGTCGGATGTATAAATTAAAAAGTAGTGGTGAAAGGGAGGAACCCTGAGGGACTCCACAGGTAGTGGGTACCTGGGTTGCAATAAAAGGGCCTAGATGGACTGTTTGCACTCTGCCCGAGAGGAAGGACTTAATCCATTCCCGGGCAGGGCCCTGGACGCCTGCCTGTTCGACACGGTGGAGAAGGATGTCATGGTCCACCGTGTCGAACGCGGCCGAGAGATCCAAGAGGACCAGTGCCTGTGGGGACCCTCTGCCGGCATTCTCCCGGAGAGTATCAATGACTTTTAGAATAACTGCCTCAGTAGAGTGAGTTGGTCTGAAGCCGGCTTGGTTAGGTTCCAAGAAGCCAGAACTCTCTATGAATGCCGACAGACAAGTTGTCACATGGGCCTCCAGAAGTTTAGAGGTGTAAGGCAAGAGGGAGATGGGCCTATAGTTAGCAGAGTTGGCGGGGTCAGCTCCAGCTTTTTTTAGGAGGGGAACTAGTATGGCCTGCTTGAACACAGAGGGGACCGTGCCAGTGCTCAGGGAGGTGTTCAGAAGGGGAAGAATACAATCAGGTAGAGCTGAGAAGACTGCCCTAAGGACTGGAGGTGGACAGCAGTCATTAGGAGAACCTGATTTAATACGGGTAGTGAGCTCAGAAAGAGTGCTGGGGGTGATAGCTGGGAACTGAGTGAGGGAACAGGGGTTGAGAGGGGAGGAGTCTAAAGGACTAAGGGAAATGGAAGGAGAGATAGCGTTCTTGATGTCTGCGATTTTCTGAATAAAGTAGGTGTTAAGCGCATTGCAGGTGTCTTGGGTTGGGGCCTGAGAGGGAAGTACTCTGTGATCCGATGAGAAATCATTCATGATTTTAGAGATTTCTTTGGATTTGTTGCGAGCTGAGTTGATTCTTTCAGAGATATGTGATGCCTTAGCTTTGGTGATAGCGTTTTTGTATTCATTGCGGGCCCTCACAAACTCTGCACGGTCCTCCTTGGAGTAGCCCCGTCTCCAGTTGCGTTCTAGGTGGCGTAACTTTAGTTTTTGTGCTTTAAGTTCCTCGGAGAACCAGCGATGGGAATTGCCATATCTAGTATGTGCAAATCTGGTGAGAGGGACAAACCTGTCACTAGCTGATTGCAGCCCGGTGGTTATTCCGTCTTCCATAGAGTCAATACCTGATTCTGAGTTAATAATGGGGCGGGTATTAGTCACAAAGTCAAGGAACCCCTGGGAGTCATAGGAGTTCCATTTACGACATAATCCACCAGGAAGGGTAATGACTCATAAATTACAAAATATGATAAATTAAAAATATATCTAAACATATAACAATAACATGAATAACAAGTAAATAATTATATTTTATACATTAAAAAAATACTTTCAATATTTTAAAAATTATTATTATACTACATTATCAAAATTAATAATAAAAATATTAAATAGCTAAATAAATAAATGTACTATTCAAAGTAAAAAAAACTACAGTAATAATAACATTGGGTGCTACAGTAGGGAAAGCATTGGATAGCGTAGGGGTAAAAATTACTATTCCAGCTCCAGAAGGGGCAACAGTAGGGAAAGCGTTGGATAGCTTAGGGGTAAAAATTACTATTCCAACTCCAAAGGGTGTAACAGTGGCAAAAGCGTTGGATAGCGTAGGGGTAAAAATTACTATTCCAACTTCAGAGGGTGGAACTGTAGGGAAAGCTTTGGCTAGTGTAGGGGTAAAAATTACTATTCCAATTCCAGAGGGTGTAACAGTAGGTTAGCGTAGGGTAAAAATTACTATTCCAACTCCAGAGGGTGTAACCATAAGGAAAGCATTGGATAGTGTGGAGGTAAAAATTCCAATTCCAACTCCAGAGGGGGTAACAGTAGGGAAAGCGTTGGATAGCGTAGGGGTAAAAATTACTATCCCAACTCCAGAGGGTGCAACAGTAGGGAAAGTATTGGATAGCGTAGGGATAAATAATTACTATTCCAACTCCAGAGGGGGCAGCAGTAGGGAAAGCGTTGGATAGCGTAGGGGTAAAAATTACTATTCCAACTCCAGAGGGTGTAACAGTAGGGAAAGCATTGGATAGCGTAGGGGTAAAAATTACTATTCCAACTCCAGAAGGGGAACAGTAGGGAAAGCATTAGATAGCTTAGTTTTAAAAGTTACTATTCCATCTCCAGAGGGTGTAACAGTAGGGAAAGCATTGGATAACGTAGGGGTAAAAATTACTATTCCAACTCCAAAGAGTGCTACAGTAGGGAAAGCGTTGGATAGGGTAGAGGTAAAAATTACTATTCCAACTCCAGAGGGGGTAACAGTAGGGAAAGCGTTGGATTGCGTAGGGGTAAAAATTACTATTCCAACTCCAGAGGGTGTAACAGTAGGGAAAGCATTGGGTAGCGTAGGGGTATAAAATTACTATTCTAACTCCAGAGGGTGTAACCGTAAGGAAAACATTGGATAGCGAAGGGGTAAAAATTACTATTCCAACTCTAAAGAGTGCTACAGTAGGGAAAGCGTTGGATAGCGTAGAGGTAAAAATTACTATTCCAACTCCAGAGGGGGCAACAGTAGGGAAAGCGTTGGGTAGCGTAGGGGTAAAAATTACTATTCCAACTCCAGAGGGTGTAACAGTAGGGAAAGCGTTGTATAGCGTAGGGGTAAAAATTACTATTCCATCTCCAGAGGGTGTAACAGTAGGGAAAGCATTGGATAGTGTAGGGGTAAAAATTACTATTCCAACTCCAAAGAGTGCTACAGTAGGGAAAGCATCGGATAGCATAGAGGTAAGAATTACAATTCCAACTCCAGAGGGGGCAACAGTAGGGAAAGAGTTGAATAGCGTAGGGGTAAAAATCACTATTTGAACTCCAGGGAGTGAAACAGTAAGGAAAACATTGGATTTAAACATAACATACCTATACATAATTTTTGTGTTTAAAATAATAAATAATTTAATTTTTAAATACATCTACATCTTTTACAAACAGTTAATAATTATTAAAAGCAATTACAATTGAATAATTAATTAACAATAAATTAACAGTAAATACCAATAAATATTAATTAATAAGTAATACTCACCAAATAATAAATAGTAAACAATAAAATATTTTCCAATACAAAACAATATTAATTATCTAAAATTAATTCACAATTAAAAATTATTAATCAATAAAAAAATTCATACTAAATAATACTTTTTATATTTCCAAATAATAAAAATTCATTACCAATTAAAAATATTAATTGCCAATTAACAAAATTATTTACCAAATAAAAAATGAATTACAAAATAAAAAAATGAATTACCAATTTAAAACATTAATTACCAATTAAAAAACATAATTAACAATTAAAAACATTAATTACCTATTACAAAATTATTTATCAATTAGAATAATTATTTGTCAATCAATAATTATTATAAATAAAATATTTATTCATACCAATAAATAAATATAAATCATTAATTAATTACAATTAAAATACTTCCCATCCAATTCCCCTATAAACCCACAACCCACTACAGAAAAAAAAAAAAATAATTAAAATTAATTTATAATTTCTAAAAATTTGTAATTAATTTAGTATATTTAAATTACTTTCCACCCTATACCCCTATAAACCCACAACCTGCTCCAATACTAAAACATAAAGTTTACTTAAAAATAACAATATTAATATATAAAAGTAGTACACACATAAATTAAAAACAATTAAAATACTTAACAAAAACATATTACGGATACATAATAAAATACATACCAATAATACAAATATTGATATTAGTAACATCGAGATTAGTTACATCGATATATATGCTATAGATATTACTAACTGCGATATTACTTAAATCGATATTAAAAAAATCGATATTACCTACCTTAGGGTTGATATTCTGTCCAACGATATTCTTGACCTCGATATTCTATACCTTCGATATTTCCAACTCGATATTTTTGTACGTTGATATATAAAACTCGATATTTAGACTGTGCACCCTCGAATTGGACATCAACCTATACCAGTTCTACTCTTCGCCGACTATGCAATACTTATGGCCCGCACTCCACTGGCTTTGCAGCATTTTCTAGACAAATTCGTACATTTTATGGAGAATCTGGGGTTATTTATCAACATTAGCAAAACCTTTGTCATGAAAGCAGACCAAAGACTATCGAAGGGGCATAACATTTTAATAAGAATAGCAATTTTACTACATCTGTCCTCTTTTTTATATTTGGGGATTTTATTTGATGGCATAGAGAATTGGAGAAGTGCAGTAATCTCAAGAAGGATGCAGTTTATTAGATCAATCACAGGTCTGTGCAATCCTAAAGAAATGTTAACCGTCTGAAATGCCAAATGCCAATCAATTACAATGTATGGTTCCGAGCTGTGGGGATATGTAAATGTGGACTCTTTTCAGCTGCTAGAAAACGTTTAAAAAAAAATCTAATTGGGCTCCCCACCGGCTGTTCGAACTTTTTCAGCCACTTGGAACTCGGAGCAACTCATTTAGCTAATTTTATAAAAGTGCAGCCAATGCTCTTCTGGCATAAGATTTGAACTTTAGATTATATGGATTTTATTCTTTCTATTGCACAGGACTGTTGTGATTCGGAGTTTGCTCTGAAAATTCCATGGTTACATATTATCAAAAAATGTATGACTGACATTTGTCATTCTGAATATTATGATAACCCAGAAACGCATCACAAGGCAATCACTAAAAACAGAACTGGTAGATGCAAGATTATTGGTAGAACTGGTCAAACCAGTTCTACCAAAATATTAACATCCCAGGGGAACGCATAAACTGTGCCTGTTTTATACTGAGCCCCATTACCCCTGAACGAACTGTATGGCTCCTACCGAACTGTCTCTGATCACGGAGGCTCTGTTTACTTCCTATCCCCATGGCAACCCGGCGCGCGCGTGACGATCGCGCAACCACGTGATGGCATCACGCGACGCAGGGCGAGCCACGCCCTCCGCGCCCACAATGGCGGCCGCCTTTAACTACGGCGCCGCATTTCTCTCCTTTACGGGTGCACGGAGGGAGTGAAGTAGGTTATCAGCCGATTTCCGACCAGAGAAACTGTAAGTAGAATCTGCCCTTATGGAAACGCCTCAGTTTCCGAACCTCTTTCCATCGATAGAGAAGGGGAACACACGATACTGGATACTCTCCATTGACCCTATGATGTTCCCTTGTCTCTTTTCCACAGAATACGTTTTGAACTCTGTAGCTTCCCCTCAATCCCCGTGCAACAAACATTTCTCCATTGAGGAGTAAGTGTTTTTTATTTCTGACAATGTTTGTGTAGTGTGTTGTTTGTCTTATGTTACATGTGGTTTTGGATCAAGTTGGCACTTTATCACGTCGGTAATCCCTGACACAAATCAATCAGAATTACGACTTAGGCACGCACAATCAAGCTTGTGTAAAGAGTGGTTTAAACGATAGAACTACGTATGCGTGCTCACTCTCACACCTATATTGATAGGTGTGCCCTCCCAGGAACATTCAGTTCCAATTTAGAAATTATGCTGATACACCGCACCATGGTTAATTCGCATTACTGAATGTGGAATGAATCACAGACAGAGCGGGCAACGTCACTTCACTACGTTACAGGCACGTAAATAACCTTTATGACTGATAATATTCTCTCTTTTACAGGTCTTTACATTTTTTGTAACCACATTTGGGTTACAGTTATATTTACCCATTTAGCAATTTTGCTACTTAGGGTCCTGAAAGGGTTGCAGGTATGGCAGGGTGTTAGTGTACCCTGACCACCCAACTCCTTTTACATCATTTTGGTCCTGAAGAAAAACCGGTAACTCCCATTTTGGTTTGAAACATGTAGACCTAACACATACCACAGATACACTAGGTCCTATTAAAGCCTTTATTGTATCAACACTGTTTTTAATATTGTCCAGTAGCCTTAGAATAAACAATATTTGGATAAGTCATACCAGGACAATTTTTAACTCACTGACTTTTTTTCTTTTTTCACATTCATCACCCACATACCCGCTCCACTGTATTCCAGGTGTCGCAGCACACCTTGGCGGCACTCGGCTGTCAAGGTGGCCCCGATGATGAAGCATGTCACCGACCAGGTCGGTGAGTGAGGGGTTCCTTAAAAACAAAGGAGGACTTCTTCTTTAACACTAGTGTCTCATTCCACCAATATTGGCTATCTAGCCTTGTCTTTTGTGGTACTCCTTTATATTGTTATATAGTTACCTATCCAGGGGATTGGGAGTACCCTTCCGTCCACCCTAGTGGATAAAATCCCTTAACTCTCCAACCTTGTTAAATATATATCTTGGCAGCGCACAGCTGCGAGAGTTTCTGTCCTTCTTTGATCCTTAACCCGTCCTTTAGACATCTCACCTACACATACATTCTGTTTCATATATTTTTTCTCAAACATGGGAGAGAACCAAGGTCTCACATACTCCACAGAGGAGGTAGATGCTATCTTTGGGGAAATCTCCGGTTTTGCAGATGCAAGCATTTCCCAGACCATATCACAAACAGGCGATTGGGAAAAACTAACAGAAATGAAGAGGGAACGCATAAGAACAATACTACATGGCACCATCTTAAAAGAATATGTCACCAACAACATGGCACCTAAGGGTCTTCTGGTTACAAATGCCCCACGGATTTTTCTAAATGATGCGCAGTTTCGTAAAGACTGGGCGCTAATAGCCTGGCATTGCACGCATGATTGGATTGTTTTAATACTGAAAACAGCCCTAAGACTGTCAGAATCCATTCAAATCGACATTCAAAAGACAGAAGCGCATATAAAGGCCACTATAACTGGATACAAAAGAAGGTTAGACGAAATTAATAAGGAAATAACTGAATATAAAGACAACTTGACCCAGCAAAAAGTCACGAAATTTCAAAAGGACCTAAAAAGATTCTCTTTTGTCAAGACATACCCCTATTCGGATCCCGATTACAAACCACCTGATAAACCCACATCTGACTCTGACGCATCAAGTGTCTCATCAGGCAGTAGCAACGGATCTAACACCAGCGTTAATAAACAAAGGGGAAGAGGAGGGAGAAGAGGCCAAGGAAACTTCTGGCCTGGATTCCAACCTCCCATGTTCCAGGATCCTTTTAACCAAACGGCAAATTTTCAAATGTATGGTTGGCAACCTCCTTTCCAACCACATTTTCATTCTCCCCCTTTCCATCAAAACCAGTTTCGCCCTCCTTTTTTTCACAGGGGCAGAAGGGGAAGAGGAAAAAACAGGCAACCCAACCAGGTACACTGGGAGGAAGATGACCCAGTGAGCAACAGAATGAAGAGCAAGGCGGGCACAAGCAGTGCGAAACCTTAGTCACAAATCTGTCATCAAGACCATTAACAACCATTGAGGAAAATGTTCTTAACAAAGGACTTGGGTATGTCCCCACGGCACGGATGGATAAATTCCAGTTACACTGTGAGCTGGCCGGTTTTTTCAGGAAATTAAGGCTAAAAGCTTTTTTTGAGAAACAGGGTCAGCCAAGAGAGTGTGAAGTGGAAAATGAGAGTGGACTAAGGTTGAAATCAACCTTCATGCCACCTCCACACACAACACCAGTGGAACTAATGACTATGGAACAAGCTGTCTACAATGATGTTGAGAAGATGCAAACAACCACCCATTTCCAGAACCTAAGCAACGTAGAAAAAACGGCATTAAAAGAACTACGTGCCTGTGAAACGACAATTATAAAACCTGCTGACAAAAGCGGTGGACTAGTAATCATGGACACTACCGCCTATCGCGAAGAATGTGTCCGACTTCTGAGTGATAGAATCCACTATCAAGTTTTGAACACTGACCCAACAAGCGATCTGAAGGCTGAAATATGTCAACTGGTTGAAATGGCAGAATCCAATGGTGCAATATCAAAACAGGAAGCAGACTACTTATGCACCACTGAAGGGAAGACCCCTTATTTTTACATCTTACCAAAGATGCATAAGGGTAGACTACCCCCTCCAGGACGCCCAATAGTTTCTGGCATTGGCTCTTTACTAGAACCTCTCTCTAGGTTCTGTGACTTTTTTCTAAAAACCATTGTACAGAAGTCAACTACTTACCTGCAAGACACAAAGAGTCTATTAAATTTACTACAAGACGTGGAAGTTGATGAGAACACTGTGCTACTGAGCTTTGATATTGAAAGCCTATACACAAGCATACCCCAGGACGACACCATCCGAGTCCTGGGGAACACCCTAGAGAATGCAGACTGGCCTTTTCACACTCCCAAGGCCTTCATTCTGGAATGCGCCACCCTGGCCCTCAAACCTAATTACTTCGAGTTTGAAGGAACACTTTTCTTACAAACCGGGGGGACCTCAATGGGCAGTGTTTTTGCCCCCAGTATAGCTGGTATGTACGTGTATGACTTTGAGAATAAATTCATTCTGAACGATGTGAATCCATATCGTGAACATCTGACCTTTTGGAGGCGATACATTGATGACGTCCTTGCCATCTGGCAAGGACCGACTGAACTTCTAGAACAATTCATCGCTTGGATCAACACTTGTGATAGGAACCTCAGATTCACGAGCTGCTACGACAAAGGAGAAATTGTTTTTCTCGATGTAGTAATTAACAAGGAAGGCAATCATCTGGAAACGAAAACCCATTACAAACCAACCTCGAAAAACAATCTTTTAAGGTTTGAAAGTTTCCACCCTCGACCTCTTAGGGAAAACCTACCCTACGGACAATTCTTAAGACTACGCAGGAATTGTAGCAAACTATCTGACTACAAAAAACAAGCGAATGACCTATCTGAAAAACTAGGTAATCGGGGGTATCCTAAGAAAATAGTAAACAAATGCCAAAAGAGGGCCAGGAACCAGCCCAGAGAAGCACTCCTTGAAGAGAAAACCAGAACTGATACAGAAATACCACTGACCTGTGTGACCACATTCAACTCGATTTCCAACCAAGTAACTAAGAGCATAAACACACATTGGAATATCATAAATACTGGTAATTTACACTGGGAAAAACCGCTATTTTCTTTCAAGAAGTCTCAAAGCTTAAAAGACACTTTTGTCAACACCAGACCAAGAGCAAAGTTGACTTCAACCACACCTTCCATTACCAGGGCCTGGGGCCTACCTGATGTAACTGGACACTTTCGCTGCGGAGATTGCAGTGTATGCCATTTAACCAGGAATACAAAGACTCTTGATTTAGAAGCTGGGAAAACCTGGAGGCAAATTGCGCATACCAACTGTAACAGTGAAAATGTAGTCTATCTCATTGAATGTACTTGCAGAAAACGATACATTGGGATGACGACCCGAAAGGTAAAACAGAGAATCTGTGAACATCGCAGCACCATACGCTGCAAGAAAAATGCGACCCGACTGACAGATCATTTCCTTGAAATAGGCCACACTCCTAATGACATGTTCTGGACTGTCATTGAGCAGATCACTCCAGGACCAAACATACAAAAACGCCTGTACGAGAAAGAACAAAGATGGGTATATAGACTGTCTACCAACAAAAATGGCCTGAATGACAATATCCCTTGGGCCTCTGTCCTCTCTTAGATACCTCATCTTCAGCACTTCCATATATTCCCTACCAGCAAACACCCCATTGTGTTGTTACTTTTAGTCATCTGCTAGGGTAAGGGAATGATGGCCTTTAATCCCCTAAAGTTTTTCCTCATTACACCTCCAATACTAAATGAGTATGCCCAAATGCCTGATATAAAAGTGTATGCCCCCTCCTTCTTTGTCCCATCCCCAATAATGGGCTGTTCAGACTACTGGCCCGTTCAGACTCCATACACGGAGCTTTGATCAAAATATTAACATCCCAGGGGAACGCATAAACTGTGCCTGTTTTATACTGAGCCCCATTACCCCTGAACGAACTGTATGGCTCCTACCGAACTGTCTCCGATCACGGAGGCTCTGTTTACTTCCTATCCCCATGGCAACCCGGCGCGCGCGTGACGATCGCGCAACCACGTGACGTCATCACGCGACGCCGGGCGAGCCACGCCCTCCGCGCCCACAATGGCGGCCGCCTTTAACTACGGCGCCGCATTTCTCTCCTTTACGGGTGCACGGAGGGAGTGAAGTAGGTTATCAGCCGATTTCCGACCAGAGAAACTGTAAGTAGAATCTGCCCTTACGGAAACGCCTCAGTTTCCGAACCTCTTTCCATCGATAGAGAAGGGGAACATACGATATTGGATACTCTCCATTGACCCTATGATGTTCCCTTGTCTCTTTTCCACAGAATACGTTTTGAACTCTGTAGCTTCCCCTCAATCCCCGTGCAACAAACATTTCTCCATTGAGGAGTAAGTGTTTTTTATTTCTGACAATGTTTGTGTAGTGTGTTGTTTGTCTTATGTTACATGTGGTTTTGGATCAAGTTGGCACTTTATCACGTCGGTAATCCCTGACACAAATCAATCAGAATTATGACTTAGGCACGCACAATCAAGCTTGTGTAAAGAGTGGTTTAAACGATAGAACTACGTATGCGTGCTCACTCTCACACCCATATTGATAGGTGTGCCCTCCCAGGAACATTCAGTTCCAATTTAGAAATTATGCTGATACACCGCACCATGGTTAATTCGCATTACTGAATGTGGAATGAATCACAGACAGAGCGGACTACGTCACTTCACTACGTTACAGGCACGTAAATAACCTTTATGACTGATAATATTCTCTCTTTTACAGGTCTTTACATTTTTTGTAACCACATTTGGGTTACAGTTATATTTACCCATTTAGCAATTTTGCTACTTAGGGTCCTGAAAGGGTTGCAGGTATGGCAGGGTGTTAGTGTACCCTGACCACCCAACTCCTTTTACATCATTTTGGTCCTGAAGAAAAACCGGTAACTCCCATTTTGGTTTGAAACATGTAGACCTAACACATACCACAGATACACTAGGTCCTATTAAAGCCTTTATTGTATCAACTAAGCATGAGCGAATTTTGCGGATCTCGCGTTCGCGAATTTTGCGGATTTGCGGATTCGCAATCCGCAAAATCCGCGAATTCCCGCGAATTTGCGGATTTTTTTGTTTTGTGTTCGCCCGTGTTTCTGCCAGTTCGCGAGGGTTTTGTACACTTTCGCAAATTGCGAACTTACCTGTCGGGTCGCAAGTTTCGCGAACTTGTTGTTTCTACGTGTCCAGCCTGTTTGGGACACTCTTCTTCATCACTGCCACTCTCTGTCACCACTGCCACTCTCTGACTACTCATGCCACCCTCTGGCCCACCCATGCCACCCTCTGTTTCATCACCACACCCTCTGGTTGTCCAGTGTACATTATTTTCGGCAAAGCAAAGCACACCTTCCCTGCCTCAAGTGACCTGAAATAATTTGGGGCTGATTAATGTGTCACAGAATATTTTTTTAGCTGGCACCTGCTTCCTTAGTGCGCCCTGATTAGTGATCTTTTGCACTTGCTAAGTGCTTTCATTGTTGCAAAATTAGTTACAACACCTGCCCTGCCCCAACTGACAATAATGAATTAGGGGCTGATTAATGGATTTTAACTTCCAGCCTGGCTCCTGCTTGTCTCCCTTAGCTGTAATTCAGGACCTTTGTGGCATATGTGTAACTATTCTGAGGTTCAGAGCAGGGTCACATAATAGTTTCAACTGGCAACTGAACTCTGGAGGGGCCCCTCAGGAAGCTCTACAGGAAATGGCTACTAATGATGAGCCTGAACTTTTGAACCTGGTAAGTAGTTACTTTCAGTTTTGCTAAAATCGTATTTCTGCAATTTTGCACTTATTCGCGGGCGCGAACTCACGCGAACTCACGCGAACAGTGCGAGCAGTGCGAGCAAAATCCGCTGCTCGCGGATTTGCGGATTTTGCGGGAGATTCGCAAATCTCGCGGATTGCGGATTTCCCGAAAATCCGCAAAATCCGCGAGCGGAACGGATTTTCCGCCCATGACTAGTATCAACACTGTTTTTAATATTGTCCAGTAGCCTTAGAATAAACAATATTTGGATAAGTCATACCAGGACAATTTTTAACTCACTGACTTTTTTTCTTTTTTCACATTCATCACCCACATACCCGCTCCACTGTATTCCAGGTGTCGCAGCACACCTTGGCGGCACTCGGCTGTCAAGGTGGCCCCGATGATGAAGCATGTCACCGAACAGGTCGGTGAGTGAGGGGTTCCTTAAAAACAAAGGAGGACTTCTTCTTTAACACTAGTGTCTCATTCCACCAATATTGGCTATCTAGCCTTGTCTTTGGTGGTACTCCTTTATATTGTTATATAGTTACCTATCCAGGGGATTGGGAGTACCCTTCCGTCCACCCTAGTGGATAAAATCCCTTAACTCTCCAACCTTGTTAAATATACAAACCAACTGTACAGCATAACCAAATGATTTTGACCAGTTTCTCGATTCAACCGTTTTTAATTAGCGTTCTTACTTCCCAACATAGGTTTGTTTTGATGCATTTTAGGCTTGACATCTTTCATCGTTTGACAAGCTTCCCAACTACTAACAACTGGTCATGCAAACTAATGTATTACCCTTGTGACAAGATGTGTGAACATTCAAACATACATGTACTGTTTTTTTGTAAATTTTATAAGGATCTGAGGATATCAAGCCGCCATTGAAATCACTAAATTATAGACAATGTAGGCCAGCGTATTTATATTTACAATTACTCCCAAATTTGTATTCATGTGTGGTATTAGCTAGATTCTTGAGGGCTGCTATTGGCAGACCTAAGTCACTAATTGCTGTATGCTAAATTGCACATGCTTTTTATCTGCACTCTTATCTTTTAAAAAAACTATTTTAAAAATTCTTTTAAATGTACCGTTATGTACACTTTTATGATTCATCACTTTGAATCGAATAAAAATGACTATTCAATTTTCAAAATCTTTATTCGGATTTCAAAAATCCATAAAAGCACACTTTAAAACAATTGACATTTACAATTACAGTTACAATAGGTGCAATAGACACTATAAGGTACATTATTAGTACATTTACTACGTCGCGCATTTCAAAAGTGCAAGAAAGAAACAATAGTCATTAATAATTCATGAGTATTCCATACTTCTATGTACATTAAAAATAACTTTTAAAAAACAGCTTGTCCGAAATATGAGTTCATCATCCTCCAGTTTTAAAAGCATCAAATAAGACTGGTTCAGGGAAATGGGTCTACATTTTTTAAAATATGGAGCTAAAAACCATTTAATGTATTTCATATAAAACTTACACATGAAGAAGAAATGTACATCATTTTGTTTGCTGGTGCCGTCACAGGGACACGGAGTCTTGTCAGCTACGGTGTGTCCCAGAGGAAAACAAAGTAAAAATTTTACCGTTCCTGCTTTCAGTCTAAACAATAAAGATCTTTCCCAGTAGCACATTGGTAGAGTCAAATACAACGGAAGTTGCTGGGTTAATAGACCATTGTTAATATAGGACACAACAGTTTGTTTCTTTATCTCTTCTGACAATCTTTTTTCCCTGTAACTGGCATACAGTTCAAGTTGGACTACCTTTTTGTCTGCCCTCTGTATACAGGATGGGTTTTCAAAGAGGTTGCCCCTGTCTATACTAGACAGACTCTCTTGTATGCCACGGAACCATGGGATCTTATTCCATTTATCACAAGCCAGACATTCCCTCAAGATGTCATGTGTTAGGCTAGCATATTCGTTTACCCAGATAGCTAGCCAAAATAATGCAGGCCTGGCTGCAATAAAGTCACTAATATAGGGTGCATTCAGCTCCGAGTGACAGATAAACCCTGACGATGAAATGGGAGCCCCCAGTAGCTTCCTACAGAGCCGGTTTTCTTCTCTTTGTATTGAGGGGGTTTTTACCGACCCCCAAATTTCGGCACCATAAGTTGCCACTGGGATGCATTGGAGCCTATAAATCTTTAAAATTGCTTTAGTTGCTCCAACTTTCCTCGGTTTGGGGAGAGATAAAATTGAGTTTATGGCCTTTGAGAACTTGCCTGTGGCGTGGGCAATATGCCCACTCCACAGGCCGTTCGCAGCAAAGACCATACCTAGATATGGGAAAGTTTTAGTTAGGAGCAACTTGTCAGCTCCTATTGTGATAGAATTTAATTGCTTAGCACCCGGCCCACAAGACATGATAAATGATTTTTTAAAATTTACTTTTAAATCCAAATTCCCCATATATGATGCGAAATCCCTGACTAGTGCCCGTAGGGCGTTGGGTGTTAATCCCATAAGCACAGCGTCATCCGCGTATAAAAGGCACGGTAGTTGCTGATCTTTAATTTTAGGGACATCTTGGGTAGCCTTTTTTAAGGAGTCTCTCAAGCCATTTATGTATGTATATTATTATTACTTACATTTTCTTGGTAAAGGCATAGGTATAAGAGGCATATGCATGGGAAAAAATTCTTGGTAAAGGCATGCATTGTGAGGACAGTTTTGCAAAGGCATGTGTGTTAATGGCATGCATTGTTCATAAAACCATCCAAAGTACATGGGCCCTTATTTATGAGGCCTTGCGTCAGTTTTGTGCCGCCGGTGCGTCACTTTTTGTGACGCACCAGCAGCGTACAAAATGCGCCTTGTTGCGCCATATTTAAAAAGTGACGCATCTAGGTAGATGCGTCACTTTTTAAACCCCTGCGCCACATTATACCTGCGTCAGGTATAATGTATGCAAGGGGGGCGTTCCCCCGCAAAAAGCCTCGTAATAGTGACGCAGTGAAATCTATGAGATTTCACTGCGTCACTTTTAGGATGCTGTTGCGTCAAAATCTTGCGCCTGCCTCACAGCAGGCGTAAGACTGACCCCCGCCCTTTCACATGGGGCTTTCCCCATGTGAAAGGACGCATTGCTAGAGTTGCGTCACTTTTGTGACACACTCCAGCAATGCGTCACTTTTGCGCTTACAGATGCGTCAGAAATACTGACGTATCTGTAAGTCCTTGCGACATGATGCGTCATACATTAAATATGACGCATCATTGGTGTCGCAAGGAGTGCGCAGTGAAAAGTGACGCATCGCTGTTTTAACGCAGCGATGCGTCACTTTTCATAAATGAGGCCCATGGAGTCCTCTAAAGCCTGGAGAAGCTGTAGTATCACCAAACTCAGTGGTACTCCCCCGCTGTCAAGCATGCGTTTTGCCCGCTTTCTTTTCAGAATGAAGGGTAGCATTGGAAGAGACTCAACTGGACCTCCCCACTAAACCCTCTCACCTGAGAGACCTTTGACACAGAGCTGTCAGATCACAGTGACAGGTGCCCCATAAATATTTTTCCTTACTGGAGAAACAAGTATGCAGGGACACAACTCCCTGCTTGTCCGGGCTGTTGCTTTTTTGTTTTCAGAAAATACAAAAAACTTGTCAGCGTGGACCCTACAACCATGGGGTCAGGTTTATAAATATCTCATACAACACAAGCGAACAAGACAACTTGTTGAAATGAGCTGCCTGGAGGGCAGAATGCAGCACTTAGAAAGAAGAAAAACGAGGAGGGGAACCTCGTTGTGCCTCCTCTGGAAGGATAAGATTCTGAAGCATTTCCAGGTTTGGAATGCACCAAAGTCTATGGTTGGTTGCGTGAGACCACCATGGAATGCCTTCTCAGGGCAAAGTAACAACACAAGCTAGCGATGTGCTCTGCAATGAGTTATTCCAGATTTACCAAGCAACACAGGGCCATGCAAGGTGGCTTTGCAGTGCTTGCCCTTGCAACAACATGGGTGAGGTAAGGGCAACACAATACATTGACAAATCTGGACCTTGGAGTCCAATGTGCAAAATTCAAGGCTTCTTTGGAGTTGCTGCTCCGACCGCCCCACTGAAGGCATAGAGATAACCGCCTGCCTGGTAGAAATCTCTCAAATCAACGGATTGGCCTCTACTAGGGGAGTGGCTGTGATAGTCTCCAGTCACCTGACAGACCGGTGGGCCTCCGCAATGAGTTTAAATGAACCCAATATTGTTTTGTGCATGATGTTTGACGTAGCTACGTACACTCACCTCTGCCTGCAAGGAAGTCCTCAAGAAGTTCTTCAAAGTTGCTCGGAGTGTTCAAGTAATTTGCAATCGATGCAAAGTGGTACATGGACACGAGGACATCTTTTGGGTTTCGAATCGTGTATATAACCTAAAGACAATATGACCCACATTTCAGTTGCTGCCTCAGTTATTACAACTACAATCTTGGAAGACATTGTGCAGATTACCAAGAAGTTATAAAAAATCATGCAAACAATATTTGCAGGGCTCTATTTTTAAACAAATTCTTAAGCGGGAAAACAAATTAGCATGTTATGACGTCAGAGACTTCACACTGCCTTTGACATAAACTGCAACACAGGAAGAGATTATAGTAAAAAGAAGTGAAATAAATGTCAAATGAAGTCTAAAAGACCAAAAGCGCATTAAAACAGGGCGAATGGCTAACAAGAAGCAGATAAACACACTGGCTATCAGCAAACTTCAAACATATTTTATAAACGTATTTTTTGGCTAGTGGAAAGAAAGGAGTAAGAGCCATGAAAGAGGCCGCTCTGCTTTCAATGTGACAGAAGCTAGGAGAGAGGTGAGCTGATAGCCGGACCTGCTCTCTGCTCCCACAGTGCCAAGAATCTTCACTCTTCTCAGGGTTTGTACTCTACTGAGCACCTACATTCCTTCTGTCTGTGCGTTCCTTCTGCCTAGAACATGTCATCTGCCAATAGATGTAGCCTGTCTCTCTCTCCGCCTAGGACGGGGAAAACTTTAGAACTTACACCATGCTCAATGTAGGTCCAGAGGCTGCATTCTGCCGCTATCATGCAGTCTGTCTGGACATTCGCAGAACCTTAAATGTGCTGAGAACCAGCGCTGTAATGTAGCAATGCACATTATCAGCAACTGTCCAGTACTTGCAAATGGCATGCACATCTTTACTGCTAAAGCCATACACACTTCTCCTTCACCCTACATCAGTTATGTTTACCACTTATTAACCAGTCCTGCACCAGGCCTGCAATCTTCCTACCCCGGCCGTACGCTCTGTAATTAGCCCCGCGCCAGTGCTTGATTCTGCTTTGAGTTGATGTAGAGGAAATCACATTTTATTTGTAGGGGTGCATTATAATCACACGTTTAGCGCACCTCCATATAATACTTTGATGTAGTAACATGAAGTGTTAGGATCATGAAATGTAATAACGTGAACTGTGATGTATTTAGGCCATTGAATCATAATATGAATAACTAATGTGGAAATTGAATGTGACCAGCAGAAAATTTTAACATAAAGAAATTGGGGTCATGCAACTGACAATAATTCATTTGTTTATTGTTTTTTTTTATTTAGTAATTTATATGTAGGTAGGAATATTAATCGTATGTGCGCTATTTCTTATGAGATTTCGTGAAGCTCATTTGCTATTTTCTTATGTTCGCTACATCTTGTAGGCATGAAATGCAATTTCCCTGGAAGCTTTTGCCCTATAATTAATGGCTGATTTTTTTTTGTGTCTTGGAATCTGTTCTTTCCCACATTTTGAGTGCAGGTGGAAGAAGCACCCTCGTTAACTATAATAATGCCTTTGTTGTGGTTTACCCTGGAGAAGGTCTGGAGATCAAGGTCACCCATGCAAAATGCTACTCCTCCCCAAGTGAGGGATAACAAGGAGAAATATACTAATTTATCCTCGTTTTTCCTCATTCTATATGTGCACCATTCTGCAGCACACATAGGAAGAGCAAAATGCCTCCCAGGATTGTTGTTGTGCAGGAAGGTGCCCCTTGCTGCACAAAGAAAATCTGTCTTATAACATAGGCACCCTACCACCATCGCATAAGGTTGCCTGCATTGGTGCTATGTTATGGTAATTGAACCTTCAAGGGTTTTAATTGTCTTAATGTTTCGAATATTATTTTAAATATCTACAATTGTACGACCTGATATATTTGATGCCGTTAATGCACAACAACTGTGACAAATGTCTTTTTAAGTTAATTTCTGTTTGTCACTGAACAGTGATCTTTTTGAGACAAAAGAGAGCAAGAGAAAGGGTGTATATGAAAGAGTATTCGGATTTAATATTTGTTACAAGGGTACATGATAGATAAACAACGTTGTAAGAGAACATACAAATAAATTGATCTATAAAAATTCTCTATACAACAATTGCAAAAGCTTTTCTACCTATTTACAATCTAATTTATTATCCGGTAGAAAAAGCAATCGTCGACGTTTCGGTCTCTATTCTTGCGTTTCCGAGACCATCCTCAGGACATAAAAAATCATATCTTGGGAGACCCTCAATCACGAAAATTCTGAATATGGGGTAATGTGCGACACAGCATAAATCAAAATGATTGTATGTCTCTTAGTAGAATAACCTGTTTGAAGTCCTTATTCGCCTGACTTCATAGATGTATAGAAAAGGAATTGGGCAGATAAGATATCTAAAAAAATTGGTGAAAATCTCCTATCGTATTATTCTGGCGTTTGTAGTTACAACGTTGAGTCTATCACAGTCAGCTCTCAACAACTGAAATTAATTTGCTGCAGCCCGTCACTTCCAAGTCAGTTCAGGAGCAAGCACTGGTGCTAGGCAGCCAAAAGTGCGCAAGCACATGGGAAGGACAGGAATGTGCTGTAAGATGTTAAGTTCGGTCCAGTCGCACCACTTCCCTTTCACGCATCTAGGTCATTGAGGTGGCTTGTTGCATTGCATGAAAGTTTTACAAATATGACCCATAGTCTGGCTTTCCACTGCTGCTATCGACGGCTTATGGAGTACAGATCTTTTTAGCTGTTCCCTGGATGGGCGGATATCTTATTTGGTGCGCCAGTTAAAGTGGTCCATGCAGTTTTCTGCAAATCAGTCCTTCACCTCATTCAGTGTGCATGGGTAGGCACACATGTATGCTATATGTGTGAAGTAGGATGTTTCCTGTGGTATCACTTTATCATGTATGACTGTGGCTATTTGTGGGGTCTCCACTGTAGTAGGGTGTACAAAATAGAGTTCAGAGGTAATTTGTCATTCTAGGACTATTTTATATCTGACTTTTCTGAAGCATGAGACAGTCACTAGACTAGAGGGTTGGGATGACGTGAGACAGCAGTTTATTTAAAAGGGCAGCCATAGCCTTTGACCCAGACCCGTTGTTTTGTTCATTTTAAGGTGTGGTCCCACAAATCTGATGAGTTTAAGGTGCAAAGACTTGTCCCCTTTTGTGCCTATGTTTTTAATTTCTTACTTATTAAGGTATTCCCAGCTGCAGTATTCCTGCCTGTTGCTAGATGAAGACACAAATTGTTGTTGATGTATCTGGAAATGGATGCAAAAAGTTACAGAATCACTTCTTATCAATTCCAGAAATCTGTCAGGAAAATGCACAAAATGTGTCTGCAAATACAGTGTAAGAAGCGAACTGAAACCCAAAGTCAGAAATTCAGGTTGTCCTGCTGACCAATGTAAGCTACACGCAGAGGGCATTGGAGAATATTCTGAGATTCAAATTTGGTGCCCTCAACAGCCAGCATTACCCTCATGTGAGGGAGGCATCTCATGAGATGTCTGCAGAATTGTGCTGGGGGTGCTGAGGATATGCCTTGGATGATGAGCCTGTCTTGCTGCTGAGAGATGGTTGCTGGAGGTGCCCAGCTTTCGGAGTCAGCCCAGAGAAGAACCCTGTCTATGCTATATTTGTTTAGTGTTAATGCCATTCTGTACCTGGTGTGCAAATGAGGTAAATGTGTGCATTACCTGCTCTAGGTAAATGTTAAAGTCTAAAGGGAGTGTGCAGTTCCTGTCTGGACGTGGGGGAAAAACAGGTCTATCTTCGAGATACCCTCACACACCCCGAGAGGTTTCATGCTTCCTCATCGGGCGTTTGCCCTTCGTCAGGTCGGCACTGCAATGCCTGATGGGCTCCCGGAATCAGGGCTCTTTTTTGGGGATCTTTTGAAGAAGCCATTAGGTGCGTGTGGGTGTGGGGTTGGGTAGTGCACGGGGGTGAGATAAGTAAAATAGGTCTAGAGCAATTCTACTTAGATCAAATTTTAATGTACTAGGTAGCTCTAGCCTGGTTAAAAACTGTGCGTCTGACCCTTTGTTGGAATAATGTACCTAAATGGCTATCAAAGTCTGGATGGTCAACATGTTTTATGCCCAGTCTGCCCCTAATGCGTCAAATGGCACTTCATCAGGACCGAGAAAGCTAAGTGTGAAAAGTGCACTACCGTCTGGTATTGATTTTCTGTGACATAAATTACCAGATACGGTAGGACTGCCCTAGTAGACTTGTACTGGGGAGTACTGTAGACCTGTGGGAGAAGAAGGGGAGGTACAACCAAGGAAAAATAAAAAAATAATAATAAAACCAATGAAAGTCAAAGCAAAAGCCAGCAGTGTGGCAAAATGGTTATGTAAAAAATGGTAAATCATACTGACAAACAACCTGGCAAATACATAATTACACAATAGTTGGCTGTGGTTCAAGCGCCAGTGCATTAACTCATGCGCCTGGCAAGCGATGAAAAAATTGAAACAATTGAGCACAAGGTTGCGTGAGCATTGATACTCAAATGATTTGAAGGAGATCTAGTGGGTGTCTTCTGGTTGCAGTGCGGTCAAATTAGTGGTTAAATTGCGTGGAGCATCGGATGCCAATGGTTCCCCAACCATGGAACAGTACTTGGTGGGGGACGTGCATAGCCGGGCAACAACATTTTAGTGACATTCGGATGCGATAAATGAGGTCCATCTGGACTGCCAGCTCAGGGCAATCATGTTTAGCTGATGTCGATAAGACAAAAGCCGAAATGGCTTGGGCAACAAGGCGCAAATTATGTAACAAACACACATACAAACACACAGTGGTGGCAAACTCACCCCTAGTTACATAGTCTAAGGCTGACAGAGATAACTATGCTCCAGTTGCTGAAAAGAACTAACAGTGGCAGATGCTTACGGTCATGCTGGACGTGTGAATGCAGCGTATACGACAGGTGTAATCAGTCAACAAACAATCATCCTACCCTTGTCCGTGCCCCGTGAGGACAACTTCTGGTTCTCTTCTATTTATAGCATGGTCTAAAGTGTGTGGAAGCGCAGCGGCCATCTTGGAAGGGGGTTGTTTAAGAACTTTATTGAGAGGACAACCGCTAGTGTGTACAACTAAGGAATAGGATATTGGGTACATTTCAGCACTGGTCAGGTGTGAAATTGCTATTTTAGGCTCAGAATGTGGTAGGTAAGTTACAACATGCGTCAGTGTGTTATTGTATCTAGTGGATATGGGTAGAGTATACATGCTAGTGTGGGCTGCTGGGTGAGGTGTAAGGTAAAAACTCAAATGTCAGAGTTGGTGGCTTGCGGTGCACAATGGAGTCAAGTCAAGTCAAGTCAGAGAATTTATATAGCGCGCTACATACCCAGAGGGTCTCAAGGCGCTTGAGGGGGGGTGGGGAATTACTTGTCAAATATCCACGTTTTAAGTTGCTTTCTGAATGCTAGGTGGTTCTGGGTAAGGCAAAGGTAAGTGGGAAGTGAATTCCAGGTTTTAGCTGCCAGGTAGGAGAAGGATCTACCTCCCATGGTGGTTTTGTTGATGCGGGGTACAGTGGCAAGGGCCTGGTTGGCTGATCGTAGCTGGCGGGAGGGGGTGTAGAAGGACAGTCGTGTGTTGAGGCATTGTGGTCCGATTTCGTAGAGTTCTTTGTGTGCGTGGGTTAGGAGCCGGAAAGTGATCCTCTTATTGACGGGAAGCCAGTGAAGGTTTTTCAGGTGATCAGAGATATGTTCTTTACGCGGGATGTCTAATATGAGCCTGGCTGAGGCGTTTTGGATTCGTTGGAGTTTTTTCTGGAGTTTAGCTGTAGTACCGGTGTAGAGGGTTTTTCCATAGTCCAGTCGGCTCGTGACCAGAGCGTGGGTGACCGTTTTCCTAGTTTCGGTGGGGATCCAACGAAATGTTTTTTTGAGCATGCGAAGAATGTTGAAGCAAGATGAAGAGACGGCGTTGACTTGTCTGTTCATCGAAAGTGAGGAATCCAGGATGACGCCCAGGTTCCGTGCGTGGTCTGTCGGGATGGGTGCTTTTCCAAGGGCTTGTGGCCACCAAGAGTCGTCCCATGCAGAGGCGGAGGTACCTAAGATAAGGACTTCTGTTTTATCTGAGTTCAGTTTTAGACGGCTGTGTTTCATCCATTCGGCTACTTCTTTCATTCCTTCATGCGGGTTGGTTTTGGCGGTGTTCGGGTCTTTGGTGAGTGAGAGGATCAGTTGAGTGTCATCAGCGTAGGAGATGATGTTGAGGTTGTGTTGGCGTGCGATGGTCGCGAGGGGGCTCATGTATACGTTGAAGAGGGTGGGGCTGAGTGAGGATCCTTGTGGTACGCCGCAGATGACTTTAGTGGCTTCTGACTTGAATGGTGGAAGGCGGACTTTCTGAGTTCTTCCGGTGAGGAACGAGGTGATCCATTCCAGTGCTTTTCCTTGGATTCCGATGTTTCTGAGGCGTTGTAGAAGGGTGCAATGGCAGACTGTGTCGAAGGCTGCGGAGAGGTCGAGGAGGATGAGGGCGACTGTGTCTCCATTGTCCAGTAGAGTTCGAATGTCATCTGTTGCTGCGATGAGTGCGGTTTCAGTGCTGTGTTTGGCTCGGAAGCCGGACTGTGAGGAGTCGAGGGATTTGTTGGCTTCGAGGAAGGCGGCGAGCTGGTTGTTGACTGCTTTCTCGATGACTTTGGCCGGGAATGGAAGGAGCGAGATGGGGCGGTAGTTTTTGAGTTCGGTGGGGTCCGCTGTGGGTTTTTTCAGAAGGGCGCTAAGTTCTGCGTGTTTCCAGCTTTCCGGGAAGGTGGCGGATTTGAAGGAGCAGTTGATGACGTCTCGGAGGTGCGGTGCTATGATGGAGTCTGCTTTGTTGAAGATGTGGTGAGGACAAGGGTCTGTGGGGGATCCTGAGTGGATGGAGTTCATCAGGCGGATGGTATCCTCAGTGGAGATAGGGTTCCAGTCATTAAGGGTGTTCGAGGGGGGTGCAGGTCCGGTAGATGGTTGGGAGGGTTGGTCTCCGGGTTGGTTGTCGAAGCTGTTGTGGATGTCTGCAATTTTGTTGTGGAAGAATGAGGCTAGTGAGTCGCCGAGTGCTTGAGAGGGGGTGATGTCGTTAGAGTTGGCCGAGGGATTGGTAAATTCCTTGACGATGTTGAAAAGTTCCTTGCTGTTGTGGGCGTTGTTATCTAGTCGTTCCTTGAAGGCGGTTTTCTTGGCCTTTCGGATCAGTTGGTGGTGTATGCGGGTGGCGTTTTTGAAGGCGTCCTTGGTGCTAGTGGTTGGGTCTTTTTTCCAGGCCTTCTCAAGGGAGCGGCAGAGTTTCTTGGATTTCTTAAGATCATCGTTGAACCATGAGGCCTTCTTGCTGCTAAGTTTGCTTTGTCGCTTTTTCAATGGTGCTAGGATGTCGGCGCTGTTGGATAGCCAAAGGGAGAGGTTGGAGGCGGCTTGGTCGGGGTTTGAGGAGTGGGCTGGGGGGTTTAGAAGAAGCGAAGAGGAGATCTGGTTGATGGTGATTTTGTTCAAGTTTCGTTGCAGAGTTTGTTGGGGGTGGTTGTTGGGTTTGGGTTTGTTGTAGGTAAAGTGGACGCAGCTGTGGTCAGTCCAGAGGAGAGCCGTAGTGTGGCTGAAGGAGACATGATTGCTGGAGGTGAAGATAGGGTCGAGAGTGTGACCTGCGATGTGGGTGGGGGAAGTGACCAGTTGTCTAAGTCCGAGGTTGGCGAGGTTGTCCAGAAGGGTGGTGGAGTTGCGGTCGTTGTTCTTTTCAAGGTGAAATTTGAGGTCTCCCAGGAGGATGTAATCTTTGGAGGGGAGTGCGTGTGGAGTGATGAAGTCCGTGATGTCCTCACTAAATTGTGCGCGGGGTCCTGGTGGTCTGTAAAGGAGGGTGCCTCTGAGTGTGGTCTTGGGGTCGATGTGGATCTGGAAGTGAAGGTGTTCAGAGTTGGCGAGATTGATGTCAGAGCTGGTTGAGGTGTGGATAGATTTCTTGTGGACGATAGCGATTCCTCCTCCTGTGTGGCCGGTACGGTCTTTGCGTATGATCTTATAATCTTCTGGGATGGCAATGGTGATGTCAGGGGCGTAGGAGGCGTTCATCCATGTTTCAGTGAGGAAGGCGACGTCCGGAGAGATGGTGTCTAGTAGATTCCATAGGTTAATGGCGTGCCTGTGGATCGATCGGGTGTTGAGCAAGATGCAATGTAGGTGTTTGGGGTCGGGAATCTGAGGTGTGATGGTAGCGGGGTTTCTGACGGTGCCGATGAATTTGCAGGAGTAGCATGAGAAAGGTCCATGGGTGTGTCCGGGAGCGGCTTGGACGCAGTTGGGGGAGCGGCCGGGGTTGAGGGCTAGGAGGCTGGTGGCATCGTATGTAATGCGGGATGGCTGGGCAGTGCGGGGGCCAGGGGGTCTGGCGCTGGGCGCGGACTTGGCGCGGACGGGCGTAGACGGGCTTACCTTTGGCGCACCTTCGGCGCGACTGGGGCGTGATCGCTGCGCGTGAACGCTGCGCGCAGGAACAACTGTCATATATGGATAGTGGAGGGGGAGGGGCGAGGGCGGCTCAGCTGGGAGGCGGGGGGGCTACGGAGGAGGACAACAACAACAAAATGGAGGCGGAGGGGTCAGAACGGCAAGAGCGCTTGGGGGAAACGCAAAATCAGCAACAAAGTCACGCTGGCAAATTAAAAATACAAATAAACAAAGCGGCAATCAAAGCTCACAGCAGGCAGTAGATATTATTCAGATTCCGGTACAATGCGCTGCACAACGATACCCAAGCCACAGGGGAGCGACCACTCAGCTAGGAAGCGAAGAGCGAGTCACGGCGCTTCCAGGTAAGGGAGCGCTGTTTGTTGTTAAAGAGGGCGTTCTGTCACCGACCATAAGGTCCATGCCAAGGATAGTAAAGGCGAGGCAATGGGGGCTTGCGCACAATAATTCCTCTGTCGGACCTAAGTGTGTCCTATCTTTGGTGGTGATGGTAAAGCGTGCCGAGTATAATGGCACTGTCAGGATTGGTGAGTGGAGGAGAGGGGATCGTAGGAATGGGCCCTAGTGGTTCAGTTCTGTCAATGGAATTTCATCATTGAGTCCCCTAGTGTGTCCTGCCAATTTAAAGACCCAACATTGTTCCTTCCTGAATGAAGCTTCTTTAGTGATGGTGGGAAAAGCTTCTAGGAACGTCCATTGTAGATCGTGGTGTGATTTTTTTAGTGGCTCCTGTTAAGGGACAGACTACACAATGGCCACAACTGTATTTTTTATTTTTATTTTTATGTTAAAGGATTTATATAGCGCTGGCTAGACCCGGAAGTATCAGAGCGCTTTACATGAACATCAGATCATAGTTACAGTTTACATCGTTATAAAGGTTACACAGTTATTAGAGCATGGCAACATAGTTACTTGTGAGTTTGAGATAAACCAAAAGCACAAATACGTAAGGGGAAAAGCAGGCAAGGGGAAAGATTCAGGGGAGGGGGGTAGGCACTGGGGAAGTATACAGGTATTGAAGGTGGGAAAGAGAAGGGGAGGGTGAAGGACACTGAATGGAAGGAGGAGGGGAAGGGTGATGGGAACATAAACCGGTAGACGAGCCAAAGCAACGTCCAAAGTCCAGTAAGCTGTGATCCCAGGGGAAGTGGTATCACTTCTTTATCTCTGTTGCGGGAGGCTCCCTTTACACAGTGGACTCTCTCAGAGGGGTCTCTGAGACTCCAAGGCCTACATACTGGATCCTTCCCCAAAAAGGGGAGAGGGAGTGCTTTGGCAAGGGGTGCCATATCATACCTCAGCTGTGAGTGGCTCCCTTTTCCAGTCTCAGGTGGTAAATTCCACAATGTGTTGGGTGCCGTGGATGTGTTTTTTTTTTTGGTCTAGTGTTGATGATCCTTCATGTTTGCTCTTCTTTTAAAAGCAAATTGTGGTTTGTTTAGTGTCAGGTCTCCTGTCTCCAGAACTCCCTAATGTTTGTTTATGACCCTTTTTAACATGTTTGACTCCGGGGGCATTTGCTGTGACACATGTAATGAGATCATTCTCGTGTTTGATCTGTGTTTCAAGGAGGCCTAAACGGTTGGCATTACATGCTCGTTCTTGTGCATTAGTTATAATGCGAGGAAGTTATTGTCTCCTAGCCAGGTGGGTGCTTAGCTCTGAGGCTTGTTTTTTGTAGTCCTCAATGTTGCTGCAGTTCCTACGAAGATGTAGAAACTGGCCAAAGGGTAAATTCTCCCTAAGGGCCTTGGGGTGGAAACTTTGGTACAAGAGATGGCAGTGGCTGTCGTGGGTTTCTTGTATGTGATGGTATCCAATCTGTCCGGTTTCTTGATGATCATGAGATCAAGGAAAGGGAGTTCCTGTTCAGAGCAATTGGCTGTGAATTTGAGGTAGGGATTGAGGTTATTATTCCATATTAGGAAATTGGGAATCCTGTCTTTGTGGTCCTTCCAGAATATTAAAATATCATTGATATAAGGTCTCCATAGGAGAACGTTATCCAAGAAAGCACATACCTTGCCTCAAAGTCTGACATGTAAAGACATGCCAGACTCGGGGCGAAGGTACTGCCCATAGATGTACCCTGCGTCTGATGGAACAATTGTTCTTCAAACTGAAAAATGTTCTCAGTGAGTGTGACGTAGGCACATTCTATGACAAAGCTGTTCAGAGTGGGTGAAGACCAGGGAATACTGTGGAGTTTCTCCTCCACTACCTCAAGTGTGTTAAGTTGTGGAATGTTGGAATGGAGGGCCTCCACGTCCAGTTTAAGCAGTACATCTGGAGAGGGCCCTCTGAGTTGGTGGTTTCAATGAGTCTTAATAAATCCCTAGTGTCTTGTAGGAAAGTGGGCGTTCTGCGGACCAAAGGTTGACAAAAATGGTTGCAGAACTTGGATAGGGGTAGGTAAAAGTTAGCCATCTCTGTTTCTGCCCATGTTGTACCTGATCTGCATGTACCCATTTGTAAAATATGAAAATGTGAAATAATAATTTCCCAAGTGAGCTCATGCTCCACCTGCACTCACTAGCTGGCTGCTGCTTTGGTAATAAAAACAAGTCCCTTTTGGCTAAAAATTGTTTTGTTGGTATTAAAAAGGTATTTTCGATTACTGTAGGTCTACTTGCTATGTCACACAATGACATTTACTGTGTGCCATGTAACATTCTTGTTTCTTCATTTGTTGACTTTAAATTGTGGGTTCCTTTGGCAGAACATACTGTCAGATTACTTAATGGAAAGATTTTCTAAAAGCAGCAATAAACGAAATGTGAACTGGAATGACCTCAAAAATAGAAGGCATAAAGGGGCCAATTCACAGAACTAATCTGAGACAAAATCCTAAACTTACTACTTTTGGTATTCACAGAAAGCATTCAGTAGTAGAAAAGTTATGATTTTGTCTTAAGTTTGACTTAAGACAGACTTAAGACAGACGTAAGACAAACTTAAGACAAACTTAGGACAGACTTAAGACAAACTTAAGACAGACTTAAGATAGACTTAAGACAAAATCCTAACTTTACTACTACTAAATGCCTTCTGTCAATCAATCAATCAAGGCATTTATATAGCGCACTACTCACCTGGAGGGTCTCAAGGCGCTAGGGAAGGGGGGGTCCGCTACTGCTCGAACAGCCAGGTCTTGAGCTACTTCCTGAAGGCAAGGTGGTCCTGGGTCAGGCGGAGGTGGGTCGGGAGGGAGTTCCAAGTCTTGGCGGCCAGGTAGGAGAAGGACCTTCCTCCTGTGGTGGCTCTTCGGATACGGGGGACGGCGGCGAGGGCGTGGCTGGTCGATCGAAGCTGGCGTGTGGAAGCGTAGAAGTTGAAGTGGGTGTTGAGGTATGCTGGGCCTTGGTTGTGCAGGGCTTTGTGTGCGTGGGTGAGGAGACGGAAGGAATAACAAAAGTAGTTAGTTTAGGATTTTCTCCCGGATTACTTCTGTGAATCGGGCCCATAGTCTTTTGTTCACCTCTCGGAGAGTAAGTACCAGATTATCATTGTCCTAATATCCTATGATATAGATATTGTATCCTAAATATTGTCTGCAGAATAATCACTTATGGGAGTTAATAATAGAAAAGTTACACTCAATGCCACAACATTTATTAAACAAAATGTAGGGCACAATATTTATGTCAGAGATTATTTCCTAAGAAGGTACAATCCTCTGGAACAGGCTCAAACATCTTTGGGACATTGTATTTGATCACGTGAGGGAGCTGTAAAGTGCCAGCTAACCACCTGCATGCTTCAGTGATTTCACTTAAAACACTCACCCTTCCACATCTTTACATATATTTCCACCCTTTACCTGAAATTACCCAGATTTATCGGCAATCCTGTCTCACCATCTCTAACTGGTCCCAAACCTCGCATAATCTCTTGTCTACCCCAATAGTTCATTTAAAAGCCTTCTTAAACTCTGCCTGGACCGCCCATCACACCTACACTACAATGTCACAGGGTATCTAATTACATCTGCTCTCAAATCCATGAATATACAATCCTGCCAAATATGCAATCCCACTTGTTCTCCAGTCCTGCCTGTTCTCATTCTTCCCGGTTTCAAATCCTTACTGTAAGAAATGGGAATATTAGTTGGGCAGGATGTGAGGACTGCACAAGTAATACTTCCACAATTGTCTCCTTACTAGGAACCGAACACCCCATTGTAGCACTTTACTCTCTCAGGGTAGCGAAGCAGAGCAATCCAAGGCCTAATCAGGGGAGGTGGTGTGGTGTAGTAATTGCTGTTTGCTAGCACACAATAATAGCAATAATATCACTCAATAAATGATTGCCCTCTCAGTGCTTTGTCTTTGGAAAAGTACATTTATTACACACACACTACTAATTACTACGCACATATTAATTTATAAAATGGCCATCAACCAGATGGAATTACCTTTGGTGACATTCTAAAATCACATTTGACTCCCACTGGGCGATGACAGTCAACATCAGTGCACATCCCCACCTATTCCAGATAGAACATCACAATATTAAAGGAGACAGCTCTTCTTGAGATCACCGATGCCATAAGAGAGACTTTGGATTTAGGGGGCAAAGCCATCTTGGTCATGTTGGATTTGTCGGCGGCTTTCGACACCGTCCCCCACGACGGTCTCCTTTTAAGACTCTGGGAGATCGGTTTTCGTGGGACGGTGTGGAACTGGTTTAAGTCTTTTCTGACCAACCGCCAACAAATGGTCTGGGCACCTCAGTTTTCCGCCGAAATGCCGCCGCTGGAGGTTGGGGTTCCTCAAGGGTCTATCCTGAGCCCCACTCTTTTTAACATCTATATGGCCCCTCTAGCGGCGGTGGCGGAATCTTTTGGTGCCCGGATCATATCCTATGCTGATGACACCCAGCTCCTTTTTACGTGTAATAAGGGTGAGGATTTTGACGGCGGCCGGATCAAGGAATGCCTGGGCGCTTTTTTTGACTCATTTCAGAGGCACAGTCTGAAATGCAACTCCGATAAATCGGAGTTGCTTTTTTTCGGATGTCCGCCAGATCCCAGTTGGAAGACATGGTGGCCTCGGGAAAGGTTCCCGTCTGACGCTGCCTCGTCAAAAGCCAAAAATCTAGGTGTCCTGTGTGACGATGATCTTTCCTTCAGACCCCAGATGATAGGGCTGACAGGGAAATGTTTTGGCATCTTGAAAATGTTGCGGAAGTTTCTTACACTATTGTCTTTGCAACATAAAAAAATTATTGTTCAGGCTTTGATAGGCTTGCGTCTTGATTACGCGAACGCCCTCTTCCTTGGCCTTCCCAAATACCTGATGGCACGCCTGCAGATCGTGCAGAATTCGGCTGCCAGAGCCATCTTTGGACTTCAGCGAAGGGCAAGAGCCTCGGAGCTACTCAAGAGACTGCATTGGCTCCCAGTCTCTAAGAGAATCACTTTCAAGGTCTTGACCCTTGCCTTCAAGGCCCTCCATTCGATCGGCCCAAAATACATCGGGAAGCGCATGCCCCCAGGAGGACTTTAAGATCCGCTTTGCTGGCCAAAGCCGTTGTTCCTACCATCAGACGCGCTCGCATCGGAGGTCGCTCCTTTCGGTACTTGGCACCTCGTTGCTGGAATGAGCTTCCCGTTTCCTTAAGGAAAGCCAACAGTTTGCTCTCCTTTAGAAAGGAATGGAAGACCTGGCTTTTCTTCCAGTAATTTTCTTTCGGTCTGCGGTGGGTGTTATGTTGTGCACTTTTTCTTCAGTTCTCTTTGCCAAAGCGCCGGGACACTCCATGGAGTAGCCGTGCGCTATAGAAGAGACCCTTATAACATAACATAACATAACATAACATAACATAACATAACATAACATAACATAACATGATAACTTTACATAAGGCAGTCCTATAAGCTTTGTCAGTGGGGCATTACATCAATATATAAGGCAAGCCCATTGGCTTTGTCAAGAAGTCATCACATCCACAAATATACAGAAAGCCTACTGGCTTTATTGAAGAGTCATCACCACAATATATATATATAAGAGAAGCCTGTTGGCTTTGTCAAAGGATCCTTCTATTATGGGAAGAATAACTAGATTATAAAACTTACCATCATGTCACTGATATCAGTAACCATTTAAATGCAACCATTGTTGAAGTTCATAAAAAAAACACTTTTAGCAATATACCTTAAAAAAAGCATTGACAATCAGTAAAACATGTGTCTGAGTCTTTCTTTTACACATGTATACCACATAAAATGTAGACATAAGCCTAACTAGTAGAGGCCTCTGTACTCCCAGACTGAAATAGAAAAATTCCATCCTTAGAAATGCATAAAAACAATCAAAACTTCTCCCCAGGTCATGCATCTTGGGACCTGGGAAACATAGGGTTAATTCTCTAAAACCAATCAACGTGCACTAGCTTGCTCCTGCAGCCCCCAAATACTTATGTTTATATGTTGGTAGTACCCCCGCCTAGTTTGGGGCAACCACAGGCCAAAACGATAAGAAAATACAGGTCATATATGGTATTATGGTGCCCTCATAAACCAGGAGCATGAGTATTTTATTAGCTGCTCTCCTGCTGTGATCGGGAGAGCTAGGAGTCTTCCTTTTATTCATTTGTTTCTAATTTTATGGGAGCTCCAACCAAACCCAGGACAATCCAGGTTCAAGGACCTTTATACTAGGGTAGCCAGTGAGTGCCATTCGATAAACGTGTTCAGCCCATTATCTACTGTATCCAATGTCCTTGTGGATTGAACTATCTAGGAAAAACTACACAGGAAATAAGGAAACGGATAACTCAACACCAATCACGCATTAGATGCAAAATTCACACAGCGCCTCTAGTTGAACATTTTATCAACATGTCACATGCTCCCACGGATATGAAATGGTTTGTTGTTGAGTGTGTAAAGGGTACAAGGAGACGACCGAATGTGGAGAAACTTCTTGCTCAAAGAGAGAACAAACTGATTTGGCTATGTGATACAGTAGATAATGGGCTGAACACGTTTATCGAATGGCACTCACTGGCTACCCTAGTATAAAGGTCCTTGAACCTGGATTGTCACATACGGCTGTATGTGAGACATAACTCCCCTATTGCTCTCTGGAGTGTAGGACGTCAGTTAGATATGGTCACCCTGTAGCTTACTGAGGTGTAGGATATCTATCTATTGGAGGATAGACTTTGACTATTGTTTCAATGTTGTATTGTTTATTGTGTAGTTATTTAGAACTAGCAAGTCTCTTAGGCTACCCCAAGTTCGATTGTCAATTTAGGTGTTATGTAAATACTAGTTATTTAGAGTAGGTAGTTTTGGATATGTTGACTTGTATATTTATATTTGTATTTTCACTCGCTATGGTTGTTTGTATTGAAACCTATAAGCCTTTCAGTACACTCTAAGATGGCCGCCAAGTCCACCGTGTTATTGACGTCCGGGCGCTGAACGTTAAATACGTCATATGCGGAAACAGCCCGCTTCCGCGTTCTGTCACGGAGAAGACATTCGGACTCCTTAGAGCCGGCGTCTTTCGGTCAGCTAAGTAAGTGGATACCTGGATAGTGGTTGATCTAAAATAGCCCGGGCACACACAGGTCCCTAATACGTATTTGCCTGTTTTTCAGAATTGTGGGCGGCCGCCAGATGTAAGTTACAGCTTATGCATGCTCATTTTCACAGCGACCTTTTAACTCACATAGCGCCCCTGACCTAGTTATTTATTGGTTTACAGAACGACCTGTGAGGCGTTTTTGGTTGTTGGCTTTGCTACTACACAGTATACAGGTATAGTTTGTCAGTGTATGCACTCACAGTGGTTAACGCTCTGAACCTCTCTGGCTTGGTAATAAGGTCTTTTAGGCACTGGTCAATTGGTCTTGTTTTTGGCATTTTTCTCCCTTCTTTGGCACTTTTGTATGAGTTTTACGTACACTTGGTGGTTGTTCAAAGATGCATGCCACACCTAGTTATATGTATTGTCACTAGTGCATTGTCACTTTGTTCTTCATTTTGAGCTGAAAAATAATCTCTGTGTACCCTAGGGTTTCACTGATTATATTTTTGATGTTGTTATGTTTGTATTAGATACCCCTGTGCAACCTTTTTGTCCTGAAGATGGTCCTCCGGATCTTTTTGGCCTACATGGACCGAAACGTCGACGCCTAACACCCTTTACACAATCATATTGTATAATTCACGTGAAATAATAATTTGTGAATTAGGCTGCATATGTAATAACGTGCATGTGGTCCTTCATTGTGTCCACACTATGTGGTAAAGGTGTTTATATGCCACCATATGATTTGTGAGATATGTTTTTGGTGGTTTAATGTTGCCGGACTTTTGATTCTTGGATCAAGTTGCAATATATAAAAAGGTTTATAATTGAAAACCAAAAAAGAATAAATATATTTTTGATACTATTCAATGTTGGCTGTTACTGAAACCCTACGGTCACTCAATTTAGTGATCATAGCTATGACACTGTTGAATGTTGAATTGACATTATAAATGATTCCTACCTGGACACTTAGCTTATACGATTTATATTACCCAGTCCCGGTGGGATTATTGGGTGGCTCTGTTCTAATACTTTTGCAATAAGCAGGCACATTTGCATTTGATTTGGTAGCTGCTGATGAATCTGTGAGGGCACAGACAGCGAATTCATTAGTTGACGTTTCGCAGCCCCTCTCATCCAATCACAATAGCATTTCTATGTGTGTGTACTATGTTTTCACATTCCATTTCCAATAGTCAGAGTTGCCAGTGAGACAGACAGCAGGGCTACTTTAAGGGATCACAGTAAGGATATGATATACTCATGTTTAGTGAATCACAAACCTGGTGCAAACTAGTTTGTGACTACAAAATTATCAAGATGCAATGTTAAAGGTCAAAAATGTTGATGAAGTCACGAAAATAGCTTAGTAAGCTGATCAGGGCCACTTGTATCAACTAATTTTGCTCTTGCAAACGGGCCGATTTGCAGAATCAAGCAGGATGCAGATGCAAAAAGGCTTTTAACATGCATCAAAAGCCATTTAGCGATTCTTTAACCGGTTACTGGATTGCAAAATGGGTTTGCAGTTCCGTATTTAGAAGGAGTGTGTTTAAGACATCCCTTCCAAGTAGCACATCCTAATGGTGTGTATGAATGTTTTGTGATTGTGACTGCGGTGGTAAAACATTCACATTTTACCACCTACTTGCTAGTAGGTGGTAGGTGGTAACCCATTCACAAATGGGAAGGGGTCCCCAAGGGACTCTTTCCCCTTTGGGAATGGTTGTTAAAACGTTTTCTAAGATCTTAAAAAATGAAAAGAAAATCTTTTTTTTTTAACGCAACCCATTTTCCTTCAAGGAAAGCGAGCTGCATTAAAAAAAAAAGATTGCTTTATTTAAAAGCAATCACTGACATGGTGGTCTTTTGACCCCAGCAGGCCACCCATCATCACCGAGATTTTAGCGATTCCTAAGCGGTTGCAATTTGCGATCTACCTCATTGATGTTAATGAGGTCGGTCGATTTTCGACCCACTAGCCTTCGGTATATTAAACTCATGGAGTTTCATACATTGGAAATTGCGATTACCTTATTGCTATTCTCAGAAAATCACAATTAGGTCATTGCAATTTCCAAACTTGATACATGTGGCCCTCAGAATTTTAGCACTACTTCTAATTTGCAATTACCAAATAACAATGTGCAAATAGTATGTACTAAAGATTTGCAAATTGCAAATAGCACAAATACTACATTGCACCTGTAAATTACCAACAAGTGATGTAAGGTCGTAACCAGGTGCCGGTTAAATGATCATTGGCAAGCCAATAGCTCTGACTTTTTACACAGCTACAGCACTTCGAGTCATTGCTAGGTGCCATTGTCGAGTAAGAAGCAATAGAGTCTATACAATTAGTAATTTGCGTCACTCAGTACTTATACTCCAAAAACTGTTTGTTAAAAGTCGAACTTTTTGACCAAATAAAAGTGAGCAAAATTATAGTTTTTAAGACAATAGCTGCATGGTGAGTGAAGGCAGATGGAACAATGAATATGTTATTGACTTGTAAAGTTCTGGAAACTAAGAAGTAATCTAGACAAACCACTGTCTTATATTTTGAAGAGAAACACGTGTGTTATATGCATTACTAGTTTCATAGACGTTCTTTTTTCATCACACTTTAGGAACAGCATTAGGGAGACAAATAATAACATATTAAAAAAAAGAGAAAACAAGTTTTAGTCAAAAACCTAGAGGCAAGTTTATCATTAGCACTACTTAAAGTTATGGAAAATAAAAGCAAAGAAGCTGTGAAAAACTATCTCAAAGCCACAGACGATCTAAAAGAGTTTATGGACCAGGTGTATGTAGGAACCATTTTGCGGATCCCATATTGCGAATTCTTGCAATCAATGTTCCATCTAATTTTTTTTCCTCTGTGTGAGGCAGTGGAGGGTCTGTGTGAGCTGCAATCATGGCTACGTGTGCCAGGAACTAGACTGAGTGTGTGTGCAGTGCCAAATGTCACTAAGCGTTTACTTAAAAAAGTGAAAAGAAGGTGCATTTCCACACATACAGCGCCACATTAGGGGTCTTAAAGCAAGTTTGCAAATTGGATAAACACGCCATGACATGAATTGGTTACACAGACATGTACACGTTAGGTTTAGAAAAGCACAAAACGCCAACGGTGGTACCAGCATAAGATTTTACTAAGTCAGAAACGCCACCTATCTCTGCTCCGTTCTGCCATAAACCTGATTGTTCACTGCTGAATTCATGTTAATCACAGCCCCTTCATGAGCTGTAATTAACATGAATACTTAGACAAAAGCACACAATGGGGCCAATTCCGATTCGGGAAACAAATCCGTACGACGATTCGTATTCAAAGCTGTTTCCGTACAAATCTGTCCGAATCGCATAGTACGATCCGTAGGATAGAAATACTTCCGAATCCGTGCGAACCGTATGAAAAACAAGGCTAAATCCATACGAATTAGACTCTTACAGTGAACCGAACATTTCGTAAACATGCCGTACGAGCCGCCAAGTAGGATCCAGACCGGGTAATGAATACGCGATATGTACAGAACGCGTCGCGTATAGGCAATTCGAACGGAGAGCCACACATTCACATATGCACCGTAAACGCAAGAGGTGTACGCACGGGGTGTACGCACCATACACCTACGGCCTTGGGGGGTAGAAACCGTTCCCCTATGCGCTGTACGCCAACATTCGAGGCGAAATCTGCTTTTACGGATGTTTTAAGCTCCCATAGAAAAAGTCATACGGAGTGTTGTCGATACGATTCATACTTGCTGGGTCAGAAAATACTGCTTCGATCTGTACGGACATCACGTACTGTGCGTTCAGAATGCGATTCGTACGGATTAGTGAGTTGTACGGTCTTTGGTACGATTCGTACGGAGAACTGCTTTGGGTACACATCGTACTAAGTCGTACGTACGGGTATGGTTCTCCATACGAATCGTATGGGAAAAAAGCTCTGTACGGCTATTCGGAAGGCCTTTTCTAGAATCGGAATCGGCCCCTATGTGTCCCGCACTGCGCTTTACTAACAAAACAAACGAGTACAGCAAGTTTAAAAACACAGTGTGTACTTTTAGAATAAATTGAAAGTACACTCTGTGTTTTTAAACTTGCTGTACTCTTTTAAGTAAAGCGTGGTGCCAGGTAGATTGTGTGCTTTTATTTATGATTCATGTAAATCAAAGCTCGTGAAAGGGCTGTGATTAACATGAATACTTAAACTAAAGCGCACAATGTGCCCAGCACTGCGCTTTACTCAAAAGAGTACAGCAAGTTTAAAAACACATTGCGCTGGGGGTTACATGAAGATCTCAGTAATAGGAGTATCACTTTAAACATAGCTCCAGGGGCACTTCGCAGCGCTAAGGAGCAACTGACGGGCTCAGCAGTTAAACACAGTGCGATAGATACCGACATTAACAGCATCATTTATCTGCATGCCTGCCAAGTGCCACGCATCAGGGCATCAGGCGTAGGACTAACACATTTCAGTCTGGTGATCCACATCTCCACACTGAAATGGAAAGTCACACATTTCAGGTATATCGCTTGGCTCTGTAGTTAAGCCATAGCACTTCTATGCTGAATGAAAATAGTTGGAATGCCGTCCCTGCAGGCAATAAAGTATTTCTTCCCCATCTAATTTCTTGCTAATGGTAGCAAACTTTTTGGCATTGCTGCATTTCTATTGCGCTCCCACCAGTCTGCAGGCTGGTACACGTGAATCTCCCTGCCCCCTGGACTAATGCAGCAGCCTGTGAAGTGTAGCCTACTTCTTACTGGCAAGACTGTGCAGGACTTCTGACATGGCTGCAGTATAGTGTGCACACCCGGAGGATGCGACCTGAGATGGCCGCACTATTCCCTCACTGCCCTAGGCTCCGCTTAAACTGAAACTGCTAGTGGGTGGCAGGTCGGCGGTTTGTCTGTTTGCGGGCTTATCGAGCTAGGGCTGGACTGACTGCAGATTTTTCTGGAGAAAAAAAACCTGCTATGAGGACACCCTGAAACCGTGTTTGCTATGGTGTACATCCTGATCTCCTACTGTTGCACTGACTTTCTATGCTATATAAAATTGCTTTCGGTGTCACAGTGACGTTGCTCAAATGGGTATTGTTTCTGATATTTATGTTTCCCGCATTTTCATTGCTTGGTTTTGCTTGTAAAGAAAGTGTCACTCATAGTCGTGAAATATCACTCATAATTTCTCTAAAATTATAAATATGTCATACCTAGCGATCTAAAACCTTGGCAGCTATGGGTACCTAAACCTTAAACATCCCTTCTTTTTGGGACATAGTGCTTTACTCAAAAGAATCCCACAAGTTTAAAAACACAGAGTGTACTTTAAATTTATTCTGAATGTACATGCTGTGTTTTTAAACTTGCTGTACTCTTGGTAGAAAAGCATATTCAGCCCTGCCAAGTATCACGCATCGGGCGTGATCCTAACGCATTTCAGTGTGGTGATCCACATCACCGCACTGAAATACATTGTCACGCATTTGCCTCAGCTCAGATGTTTGCAGGGGCGCTGCAATTTGGCACCTCCAATGTCCACTGACTGCCAAAGGTCTTAGCTGGGGGCAGGCTCAGCGCGCAGCTGGCTACAATATAATGTTTTACCCAATACCGCGCATTCCCTGAGGTAACATCACAATTCTGTCCCATGATTACATTTGTCCAATCACCATAGCCGTCATGGACGGGCGCGGCTGCGCGAATGTCCCATGATTACATATGCCCAAAACACAATAGGCGCCATGGGCCGGCGTGGCTGCGTAGCATCATTTCAGATTTTTTGCAGCAGGCAGGCTTTGGGCCTGCCGCTGAACCTCTCAAATGCGGCTGCCGTACTCGGCAGGCGTAATGCTTGATTCAACAGTGCTGGTGGTGGTGCACGAGCATGACTACTGCCTCAGCTATTGCCTGCAGTCCAGTTGGTTGGAGACTGAGGAGTGTCTAATCCAGACTTCGGCCACGGCTCTGCCCGGGACTGTGGTGCCAGGGCAATCATCACGCCTGCACCATTGATTATGAGTCGGCCGCGGCGCTGACACAGAGTAAGTGAAGTGTTTCTTTTTGCCTTCCGGACCGACAAACATTTTGGCAACTTGCACCCTGACTCTGCACACCCCCTGTAAACTATAAATTCCTGTTCCCCCAACCTTCCTTCCTTCTCTTGAAATCCTCCTGCACTTTGAAATTGCAATGCAAGTTGTTTGGACATGCACGGAAGAGTAAACCTTTCTAACTCTGGGTGGGAGTAAAGTATGCTTCCGGACCCGACTGCCCCCACACATCAGAAGCAGCACAGACAGCAGCAATGCAAAACTGTGTGTGGGAAACACATGTCCTTGTCTACCACCCACACACTGCCTCTTTTGATTATGAATCAAGTCGCTTTCATACTCACTAAGTCAAAATGATTGGCTCCGCCCTCTCTTGTTCTAATACCGGCATCAAGATCCCCCAGCTATCACAGCAACACACGCACTTAAATCAGGAATGGATGCAATTTAGTAATTTAGGGAAATAGTCCAAAAGAAACCATCACATACTGTTATGCAAGCATGCTTATTATTGACGTTTTCTAGAGCCCACGGAGAATGGGCGTCTGCTGCAGGATGTAAAGTTTTGTGCAGACCACATCTGTACTTTCTCCTCTGTGTACCCGTGCTCATTCATTGTTTTAATTCGATGCTTGCCCCACTTTTGTTTTCATTTCTGATCTTTACTGTGAGCTGTATTGTATCCTGCTACTCACTGAAATGCGGTCTGTAGTGGCATAGCTGCAAAGGTTTCAGATTGCTATGTGTGACAGTTTTGTAATTTCATTGTAATTATTGAGTCAGCCGCCACATTATTTTGCACCAGTTTTAATGTCTTTTAGTGTTTTTCGTTGTTCAAATGGGCCTTGTTTCTGATATTTTTATGTTTCCCTCATCTTCATTGCTTGATTTTCTTTCCTCGCAAGAAAGTGTCACTCATAGTTGTTGAAATGTCACTCATAATTAGATTGAAATTATGAAAATGTCAGACCTAGCAATCTGAAACCTTGGAAGCTATGCATATTGTGTGCTTTAGTTTAAGTATTCATGTCAATCACTGCCCAGCACGAACTGTGATTAACATGAATACTTAAACTAAAGCACACAATGTGCCCAGCACTGCGCTTTACTCAAAAGAGTACAGCAAGTTTAAAAACACATCGCGCTGGGGTTACACGAAGACCTCAGTAACAGGAGTATCATTTTAAACATAGCTCCATGGGCACTTCGTAGCGCTAAGGAGCAACTAACGGGCTCAGCAGTTAAACACAGTGCGATAGATACCGCCCTAAATAAATTTGAGGAATTTTACCTAATTAATGACCTCCAGGTCAATGTTACTAAAACAAAATGTATGGTTTTAACCAAAAATAGACCTCTGCTTAGCCATGCAACTATGAATAATTGTAACCTGGAACAGGTAAAAGTCATGACTTATTTAGGGGTCGTGTTAGAAAATAAGCTCTGTTGGAAACCTCAGCTGGACATTCTATCTCTGAAATTTGCACAGCTATCAGGATGTTTAATTAAAGAACAGAGAACTTCACTCACGAAGAGGATAGGTCCTGCGTTGAAAATATACAATGCAAAGATCAGTTCAGCGATCTTGTACGGCGCGGACCTCTGGGCATTTGAGGATCTATCGCCAATTGTGAGGATCCAAAATAACTTTTGTAGGAAATTAGTAGGCCTTCCTCAATCTAGCCCCTTGAAACCGTTGTTATTGGATTTAGGCTGTCATGCAATTGATGATGTGGCACACTTTAAACCAGTGGCCCTGTGGAGGAGAATTTGGTCCACCCCTGAACTGGCACTTTTTGCTAATGAAATTATGGATAACAGATCAGTGCTGGGTTCGGGGAATATTCTCTGGTTTAGAAAAGTAAGAATGTGTCTAGAGAATATGGGACTAAGTCATCTGTGAAAAATGTTTTTCTCCCTAAAAAGGTATTTAAAGCTTTATACTGGTCTAGCATAAGGCAACATCATATTGTCCAGACAAACACCTCATCTCTATCTGGCAGGTTCCTGGAACATAAACTGGAACCATTGTTTGAAGAATAGTGGGATTTTATTACAAAGAGTTTGGACAGAAAGCTCTATCACCAGTTAAGGGCGGGTCGCTTCCAGTAAGAACGTTTACACATAAATGGAAAGATCAAGAGAATGAGTCCTGCCCTAGGTGCAAGGACCAGAAGGAGTCCCTTGGACATCTATTTTTGGTATGCCAAGCTTATTTAGCCCACCGGAGCAAATTCCTTAAACCAATTTGCAAAAATATGAGGAACACGAGAGGGGCTAGAGGCTCTGCGGATTATGAGGACTGATACAACGGAATCTGTGGTAATCGCAGTAGCAAAGTTTTTGGGATGGTCATGGATTATCAGATCTAAGAATAAAGACAGAGGCTAAATTTTATTTATGAATTCTGATGTTATATATGCTTTTGTCTGCCACCAAAACTTCATACATTTTATTAGCTGTACTTTTTTGTGGTTTTAATTTGATATGAATTATTATGTAACACTCCAGCTTTATGCTTAAGTACTTAAGGCTACGCTAGAATGGCTATTTATTAGTTATAATTATAATGATAAATATGACAAGATGTGTTTCAGGATGATGACGATGTTTATGGTTTTTAATGGTTGTCTTTTATGATGAAATATTCGAATAAAGACGTATGAAACGAATACTTAGACAGAGGCACACAATGTGCCCCACACCGCGCTTTACTTAGAAGAGTACCGCAAGTTTAAAAACACAGCGTGTACTTACAGAATAAATTGAAAGTACACGCTGTGTTTTTTAACTTGCGGTACTCTTGTAAGTAAAGCGCAGTGGGGGCACATTGTGTGCCTTTGTCTAAGTATTCATGTTACTCACAGCTCATGAGGGGCTGTGATTATCATGAATAATTAAACTAAAGCGCACAATATGCCCCGCGCCGTGCTTTCCTAACAGCCCCAAGCATCAAACCCCAACCCCGACAGCCATACCTGAACTCCAGGAAGTTTTTTGCGCCGCTCGCTTTTTTAAAGCGACGGAACGAACTCTCTCGAGATGTCTGGTGCGTGCACGAGCTCCACAGAGCAGTGCGCGCTTGCAGGCAGAGAGGTGCATGCATTCGCACCTTAAAGGGAACAGAGCTTGCAATTCACAATTAGGAAATCGCAAAACGGCATGTATGAAAGTGTGTTAGACACTTTCTGCAATTCCTAGGAGATAGCAAATGACCTTCCTCATGAATATTTATGAGATCTGTCAATTTGTGACCCCTTAGGAATCGCTGAAATCATGGGGATGTTGGCCTGCTGGTGTCAGCAGACACCATGTTTGTAACTTCTCTTAAATAAAGCAGACATGTTTTTTTTAAATGCAGCCCATTTTTCTTAAAAGAAAACAGGCTGCATTTATCAAAGAAAAATGAAACTTATTGCTTCCATTTTCTGAGAGCAGGTGGTGATCCGTGGGACCACGAACTGCTCTGAAAAAACTTTTCCGTTGCCTTTGTCAAAGGGAAAGGGGGATCCCTCCCGCATGCATGGTCACAAAACATTCATACATTCCATTAGGATTCGCTATTTGGAAAGGATGCCCTAAACGTGCCCCTTCCAAATAGCGAATTGCAAACCAATTTTTCGATTCTGTAACAGGTTACTGAATTGCAAAATATGGTTTGATACATCTGAAAAGCATTTTTTGTGACACATAGCCCTAAATTTTTATAGTGTGGCTTATCACCAATGAGGGTATCCAGGTGCTGTCTGTGGGAATGTGGAGATAAAGTTATGTGTCCAGAATACCAGGATGTTGCACCAACGCTGAAACTTGAACCCAGATCCCCAGAGTCTGCAGCTCTGCCCACTTCGCCATATCCTTTCTAAAAGAGCTATTATATATGAAAGTGCAACCAACCAATAAGACATATACGCAGAATATGAGGTGAGTGAATTGGCTGGTAAACACCTGTCATTGATAGATAACCAAGGAGAAAAAAAGAACAAAATCACAAAACTGCGAATTTAGGAGACTAAAAATCAGATTACAGATGAAAAATAAATAATGGTGAATCACGACAAGAAACTATATGCTGCAAAGCAAAACATAGATTTATGTGCAGGGAAATTATTCCTAGGGCAGGTAAGTATACTGAAAACGCAAGTCAAATAGTAGAATAATTTACAAACGGGAAAATTTGGAGGGCACTAGGAAATATACTCGATGGAAAGTCCCCTGGATGTAACAGATTATCCAAATGACTTTTTCAAAAAATTTGCAAGCCATCTCCAACATAATTTCGGAACTTAAAAGAACTCCGAAGACACAAATTCAGTCTATCCTATTTCAATATTTAATTCAGATTATAAATGTATAGCAAAAATGTTAACTGATCTAATAAATTAAAATGAACTAATACTTGTAGATCAAAATGGTTTGATCACAGGAAAGCAATTAAATAAATTATTTCTGCATTAGGCATTAGGCTGCTTTACACAGAACGAAATTCTGGCTCTGATAACGATGATATGGCCTGTGGAGATGGGACACTCTATTTCATATTTTAGAAAACTTCAGTCTCCTATCCCAGCTCACCCAGATTAATTCATAATCTATAAGGAGGATCCAACGCCAGGATATGGTTCACCCCTCCTTTAGCAAATCATTTTATGTAAATAGAGTGACATGGATTACTTTTTTGCATTCTTTTTGGAGCCATTGGCTATTGCCCTGAAAAACAAAATAGATATTAGGCCACCAGAAACCACTTTATCCAAGCTAAGGCTGTATGCGGGTGATACAACCATTGTCTGGCCCCCGAATTATCAGAAATAAATCACAGTTGTTTTCAGAATACCAAACTTTAGAAGGGTACAATAGTGAGCATATTGAAACTGAAGTAATACTTCTACATGTGAAACAAAAACATTTTTTCAAAATCCACCATGAGAATTGCACAATGATAACACCCACAAGACATGTTATGTTATGTTATGTTAATACATTCTTCTATAGCGCAACAGCTACTCCAGAAGGAGTGTCCCGGCGCTTTGGCGAAGAAGTCCTTCGGGGGTGGCAACATAACTGAAAACCGTAAGGAAAGGCGGGGGGCCTATCTGGTGAAGAGCCAAGTTTTTAAAGCCTTTCTGAAAGACATAAGGCTGGAGATCTGTCTAAGAGAAAGGGGAAGCTCGTTCCAGGCACGAGGAGCCAAGTGGTGAGAAGAGCGGCCGCCTTGTCAGGCGCGTTTAATGGTCGGAACTACCATTTTAGACAAAGAGGCGGACCGTAAGGCTCTGTTAGGCTTATAAAAAACAAGACGTTTCCTGATGTAGCTAGGGCCAATGTCATGAAGGGCTTTGAAAGTCAGCGTCAGACTTTTAAAAAGGACTCTCTTGGCTATAGGAAGCCAGTGCAGTTCTTTTAACAGGTCCGAGGCACTAGCGCGTCTGGGGAGCCCGTAGATAGCCCGGGCTGCTGAATTTTGGACTACTTGAAGTCTCCTCACAAGGTATTTGGGGAGACCTAGGTAAAGGGCATTTGCGTAGTCTAATCTAGACCCAACAAGTGCTTGAACAATGACCCTTCGATGATTAATTGAGATCAAGGGGAGAAATTTTCTGAGCATCCGGAGGATGCCGAAACATTTCCCCGAGAGACAAGATATTTGAGGCCCAAAAGTTAAATCATGTCGACAATGATTCCTAGATTTTTAGCGTTGACACTTGCATTTGCAGGTGGAAACAAGTCTTGCGGCCACCAGCTTTTCCAATTTGGTTCAGTGGCGCAGCCAAAGAAAAGCAGCTCCGACTTGTCGGAGTTGCATTTTAAGCCGTGCCCTCTGAACCAACCAAAGACTGCCTCTAAGCAGCTTCTGATGCGAGTCCCGTCAAACACCTCATTCTCGTCATATGTGAACAGGAGCTGGGTGTCGTCGGCATAGGACACGATCTGAGCGCCGAAAGACTCCACCACCTCTGCAAGGGGGCCAGAAAGATGTTAAAGAGCAGGGGGCTGAGAATAGACCCCTGTGGGACCCCTACTTCCAGAGGTGCCATAGCGGCGGAGTGTGGGGGCGCCCAGATCGTTTGCCGACGGCCGGCTAGGAAGGATTTAAGCCAGTTCCACACCGTCCCCCGAAGACCGCATTCCCAGAGTCGTGTTAGGAGGGTATCATGGGGAACGGTGTCGAACGCCGCCGACAAGTCCAACATGACCAACATGGCCTTTCCTCCAGCATCCAACACCTCTCTGATAGCGACAGTGACTTCAAGTAACGCGGTCTCTGTGCTATAATTAGCGCGAAAACCAGGTTGAGTGTTGTGCAACAGATGGTTCTCCTCGATGAAATTAGAGATTGATCTGTGCACATGTCTTTCTGCCACTTTCGCCAGAGAGGGGAGGAGAGAGATTGGCCTGTAGTTGGCATGGACGATGGGATCAAGGGCTGGTTTTTTTAGAAGTGGCAGAATGAGAGCACACTTCCAAGCCCGAGGGACTACACCAGAAGACAGTGAGGAGTTGAGGATGGAATTGATGAGACCATTTAAGGCTGGGGCTATTTTGCTGAGACATGAAACTGGGCAGGGATCAAGAGGTGAGCCCGACTTCAGTCCTGTCAGATGGTCTAATGAGGAAGCAAGACTCAGCGGGGGGAACTCCCAGAGAGTGGGAGCTGAGACAGGTTGTGAGGAGGAGAGGGCACCTGGAGGATCAACCTTGGTTTGTTTAGAATAAACAGCAAGCGAAGCTTGGATGGATGTTATCTTATCTACAAAGTAATGCGCCATCTAGGTTATAGGTTGTGTTGCATTAATAAAAATGTAAATATTACATTTAATCAACGTTTTATTCATAGTAACACCATGTATATTATTTTCCAATCGTTTTTTTAAAAAGCAGAGCTGTTATTTTCAAGTTTTATTTAGCGTAATAATCACCAAGACTGCAGATTCTAATCCTATTACCCAAAGAAGGAGTCTTTATCACTGCACGTATAAAGTGCACATAGTACCTTGCACATATGGTGCATGCAACTTGTTTCACATTTGGATCACTGCATGGGCCCCCTTTTCTTTTTTTTCACCTTTGCTTTACTGTTTTCTTGTGACTCGGTTCTGAAGGCTGCCAAAACTTCCTGGTTTGGAGTGTTGGTAGCCATTCACAGTGAAGCTCGTACTCTGGAGGGGTCGCGACTCCACCGCGTCCCTAGATAGTGACGCTTTTTCTTTTTAAAATTTCTCAGGACCCCACACATTTACATGCCCGCTCACTGTGTGTACTAACATCGAACAACAGGGCTGCACTTCACAGCCGCTCCCCTCAGGAGGTTCCCAGCTCTGTGGCCACTGAGCCTCAAGGGCGCCTTCGAAGAGCACAGTGCAGTCGCCCTTGTACTGGAGTGAGCATCTGTGTGTCCTGGCTTGGCCGTTCGGGTGCAGTGTACACAGTGGTTCCTCTTCCCTGCGCTCTCTGGCCGCCTCTGATTGGGTGTCCACTGTACCATATGTACACTTCTGGTACCTCAAGGATGATATGGGCGCCAGGGATTGTACCCAGGGCAGGGGAGGTCATAAAAGTGCAACCACTTCCTGCCCCTACGAAGCCATTACTATCGGGGGAGGGGCGCCCACGGTCTGTGTCTTGGGGTACTAGATATGTTGTTAGAACTGTTTCTTGCACATTGTGGCACAGTGATCATTTAGAGCAGATCACAGTAAAAAAGTGCACCACACCTGGCACACGTGTGTCAATACCCGACAGGTGTGGCTCCCCGGGTGCAGAGGTACCTGTAAGCCAGTGCCCACTGCCTTGCACGCGGAACGTGTGGGCGCAAGATCCGATGGGTTCGAGATGATGGGAGTTAGAGGTGCATCAATTACCTCCCTGTGACACCAGTCGCCCTGCACTTACTGCCCACCTACAGGCACCCGCTGCACTGCACACCTCACTACTGCCGTTCCAGGGGCAGTAGGCACCCTCATCCACTCGTGCCCACCTTGCTGTACCATGGTTTTCAGCCTCCACCCTGCTCCGGATGCCCCATGCATTGCAACCTCGCCCTGTAGTGATCTAGGGTGGGTCATGTAGGTCAGGCGCATCTCGAGACAGGACAACAGGTGTCTAGGGGCATTGCTGTCAGTTTTCCATTTTAAGTCATAGTGTGGGCATTAACACTTTTAAGTGGCTCGGCGCCATTTGATATGTCGGAGGGACGCTTCCCTTCCCTGTCAACGCGCTAGTCTTGCCGACTGCTGTAGCGCCTCGTCAGTGGTGGTAAGCCCTTTATAAATGCCCATACCATAATGAGCGGGTGTCAATCGTAAAAACATGGATTCACACCGACAAACCACTCAATAAATTCTCTGTTTTCTCCCCACACTGGATGCTGCGCATCTGATCATGTTACTGAGCCAGTCGAACACAAAGTTCTAGTCTGAGGCTGGGGCCTTAGGGCACGTGGGACTTCTTGGCACTTGGTAATACCCTGCATATGCTGAACGGTGTACGGGAGTCGGTGTGGCTCTTTCCTCGCCTAGAGTAACACTGTGGTAACGCATGTTATCTGGCCGGTTTGATGAGGGTCTCTTCAGCAAGAGGCAGTGATTAACAGACAGGCCCGCACTTTCTGTGGGAAAGGAGTATAGTAACATCAGGGCAACAGGCCCCCCACCCCACAACACAAGAATGCATCCCGTAAATAACACACTAGACACCAGTGTTAGTTTGGGAAAAGCTGCTGCAGGTTTATTACATACAACGTTGTGCAATCATAGTGGGTTATCTTACGGGCGATTCAAGGGCAGGCCGCATTCTCGCCACCTGCCTGCCTGATGAGCCAGGCAGCACCGTGGCAAACCACCTATGTGCTGCCCCTTATGGTAATGATTATGCTCACACCCCTTGCAGGGCGGAGCGTAGCTAGGCAAGCCCCCAGTTGCACAGGCCCACAACCGCCCGGAGGACTACTGGGGCGCCGACACAGGTTCCCGGAACCTCCCCTGAGGCCCAAGGTCTTAGGCTCTGGCACCCCTATGTGCCCGCGGATGTACAGTGCTGCACCTCTCTGCTTCCGGATCGCCCTGTAACACCGCCACAGCCTGGGCGGCAGCAACCGTTGCCGCTGGGCCCCCCACTACCTAGCTTCCTGCCCTCCCCTGCAACCCTTTCACTGCAGTGCTTCCTGCAGGTCTAGGAGGAAAAGGTCCATCCCTACAGGTGAGAGGTTTACCCTGTCCACCTCATAGTAGCCCTTGGTCCTTTCCTGAATCATATCATGCCAGACGAATCCCAGAGCCCTCTGCTCGGTGAACTTGCGCATGACGCTGTTGACTCTTCGCTAGACCTTTCTACTGCTTCACAGGATTTGGCAGCCTGCCACACCCTACGTGGCATGATCTCTGACGACCATACCTCACATTGCCCCATGCGTTTACAGACTTCCCCCAGATCATTTTTTGTCTTGTGGAGTAAAACAGTCCTTCCTAAATTCGTGAGGTCGTTGCCACCCAGGTGAATGACCAGATGGTTGGGAGGGGCTCCGAACGAGCCTAGAGAGACTGCCTACTAAGGCTATGAGACGAGAAGGATTTAAACATTACCTCGCACAGTTCCTTTACTTGCTAACTCAAGGCACTCAGGAAAGTCCATAGCTGGGCTTAGGGTGGCCTAAGGCAGGCTGTCCCCTTAAATGTGTGGGATTGCCTGTGCCCCACCTGACAGAATGTCCTGCTGAGGCTGCAACTGGGAGGGAGACCCAGTATCCGTGGTACCTGAGAAAAAATCGGAGTAAGGAGCCCCCCTTACTTACTCATTTACCCTGTAATCTGTATATAGTACTTGCTGGGGTATGCCATTGCATTCAGACAGTCACCACCATAGGCGATGCCATGCCCTCCTATACTTCTGCTAGTGTATCGGGGAGCAGTCAAGGCCTTGAGGACCCGAGGGGAACCCTAAGTGTAGATGCCTGCACTTTATAGACTACTGTGAATGTCAAGTGTCTTTAATAATATGTAGCCCATTTGAGTTTAACCCAGGGCTTTCCCCAATCTGGTGGACCATCGCACACTCGCTGGCTGACAACTTCCCCAACCTGCATGGCTCCCAGCCAAGGCATTGGGCGTGAGAAAGTGCCAATGTTAATAATACTCAACTCTGTGGTACTTGATTCATTGCCCTCAGGGGATGCACTGCCCAGTGGACCTACCAGGCTCTGACCTGTGGCCAGCACTCAAACCCAAACCCCTTTCAGTTTCGCCGCACCACCAGCCTGTGAACTTGTATCCTAGGGTAGACTTCAGGCACTATACCCCTCTTTTGACCTGCTTGGGCTAGCGACCCACATCCAAGAGCCTGCCAACCGGCAAAACTGGGAACTTACAGACCGGATATTCTCTGAGGCTCCTATGGTAAGTTTGCTTAACTGAAGCGCTGGTAACATGCCAGCAATATGATCAATGTAATCTTAACTAGGTCTGCAAGTTGTGCTCTGGTAGGTCTCCCTATAGGCGCTCCATCCCCTCCCTATCAACGCTAGCCAGGCAACCCACACTCCCCTCTGAATGGCACCCTCGCGCCCCAACTGCAGGGAGTGCCAAAATTATCGGACAGGCCAAGAAGTAATCGTGCCCTTCACGGTACCTCTACCACAGCATCGCCTATCGACATATTGTGGACATCGTCCACAGGAAATGCCCCTTCCCATCTCATGTTCTGGCCCCTAGAAGGATAATCCGGGGGTGGACAAATCTGTGGGAACCAGTGGGGAAATGCTGTGCAAACCCTGCCCTTTCCTGAATATTATATTGGGATGCAAAAAGGTCTATATACCCTGTTGTGAATTTGGCACTAACACAGTGCTTACCCAAATTTTCTGCGCCACCGCACTTGTTAACCGCAACTACAACCACCGGCCTGCTACCCTGGTGAAAGCACGGGTGAATATGTCCTAATGAAAGCGACCGGATACCTGCTCTTGGTTGCAGGGGAATGCCCACCCAGTATACATGGTACCTGATTCTATATGGAGCGCTCAGGAGTCCCCCATGAGGGCCCTCATAGCCATTTGAACAATGCAGTCTCAGTCTATCGCAATGCCTCTCTTTGCATTGAACTTTCCTGCATAAGTGAAAATTATACTTTCCCACCACGGGGCTGGTAACCCGTGGCAAAGGCCGACTGTTAATTGTGGCTTCTGACACTACCTCAGGATATATACTACGAGACCACAGTACACCTAACAACCCGCCAGTACCATTGACTTTACCTATGCTTGTTAGCTGCTTAAGATAACCGAAGCACAAATGCAGGCTCGCTGCGTAGCGTATTGAACTTGCATTCATTCTGAACTGGTGGGACTGTCACCTTAACATGTAGAACATTGCATTAAGTGTCTCCCTTCGATGGGTGGCAAGCTCAACAGCAATTGGGACCTTTACACTACTCAACTTCTGTAACCGCCAGACAGGACACCTGCACGTAAGCCATGTGCAAGAAGCGCAAAGCCGGAGACGTATGAAATGTACCACCTGGGGATACTTTACAGCATTGGCAGGATTTGAAACCTGGCCTGCGAGGGCGGGCGCCACAAAAGGCACAAGCCTCACCACCATTGAGCTATAGTTCTTTAGTGTGGGCAGAAATCTGCAATTCATACTTAGCATCAAGGTCGCAATTCTCATATTACTACCCTAGCTGTTCCTTGCCGCGGGGTCATCCTACCCTCTGGAGCCCCACAGGGAGACCAGGGAACATTAAATCACCCTCAATCCCTACGCTTGGATCTTTGCTTGCCCTAGGTGCCAAAGGCGATGTGTAAACCTTCCACCTGGTCCCAGACAGCGGTGAAGAGTTTCAGAGGGACCTGGCCAATATAAAAGACACCAACAGAGCTGAGGGAGCCCTGAGAAAGCTATGGGTTGTTTACGGGTTAAAACTAAACTGCAGGGCTAACCAGCCTGCTCAGTTAACAGCTATGGCAGACAGACCGGCCACCGGCACACTGTGCATATACTAGGTGTTCCACTCCCAGGAACGCGTGGTTGCTCCGCCCTGCATAGCGGTAATCTAACGCGCATTGAGAATTATCTTATTAATTATATACCTGTACCGTGTATGGAATGGAACGGTGTTCAAGCACTCTACATGAGCTCCAGTTACCTGCCTCCTCAAAGACGGCGGACTCCCTGGCCCCTTGGCAACAAGGGGGGGCATGTTCTCTCTCTCTCTAGATATATATATATATATATTACCTACTGGCGGTCGCCAGTAAGTATACATAGTTAGGATTTTTTTCCTATGGGATTTTGTGGACGGAATTGGCTGAAATTTTCAGGAAAATGGCACATTTTGCTTCTGAGCAGCCCCTGAAAATTTGGGGGGGTTTTGTCAAGGGGGGGCCGAGAAAAAAAGTGGGTCCCAAAACGCTTTTTCCCATTCATTTTTCCATAAGGCGGTTGGAATCACTTTTAGCTCGAACGGCAGAATGGATTTACATGAAACTTGGCAAAATTGTAGATATCGTTTGCCCAACGTGCCTTTGCTATGTCTCAATATATGTAGTCCAGTGGATTTTGAGAAATTAACGTTTTAAAAAACAGATATATCTGTAACAGCGCTCCGGTTAGCGTACCTGACGCGTATCAGAACTTCGCGAAGCGAAGCTGATTGGCTCTCCGGTTTCTGTCAACATTCTAAACAGTCCGGATCGGCCGCCATCTTGTCTCTCGGTAGGATCGAGAGACAAGAGGTGGAGAAAAACGAAGGGGGAAATTAATGAAAGGGGGCAAGGTAGACCCCTCCTGACCCCCTAGGAATGATGTGGGGGCTATTAAAGGGTCCCGTGGGGCAAAAAATAAAATATTAAAAAAAATTGATTTTTGCGCGGTAGAAGCGCTACCCGGTACACGAACCGGGTAGCTCACCGGTAGCGTAACGGGAGTTCGCCATTTTGTGTTTTGGACGAATTTAATCACAAGATGGAGGAATAACAATGTGGGAAATGGGTATAAGGGGGCACGGGAGACGTATCCTGACCCCCTAGATTTTCTGAGGGTGGCTGAGGAGGCTCATATATGTAGAAAAAAAAAATATTAATTTTTCACGCGGTTAGCTGCCGGTACGCGAACCGGGTAGCGAACCGGGAAGCGAACATAAGTGAAAATTAGTGAAAAAAGGTACATTCAAAATTTTTAAAGAGTAATTATAGTTAAGGTAGCTCTGAAAAGAGCTTTAGGGTTCTGTGTAAGTTCTAGGTACTTATAAGTAGGTACCAATACACAGTCTTAAATTATGTATGAAAACTCTGTTTCCCTCATCTGAGAAGTGCACACCATCTCCTCTGTAGATATCTTGCATGTAGTAACGCAAGTTATTGTTGTAGATGGAGCCCATTCCATGGTCTCTCATATAAGCTGAAACAGACTTATTTACATGCTTCCTCGCTTTCTCAATTTGTGGACAAAATTGATTGGACCACCTCCATTTCTGTCTTTGGCATATATTGGAATATACCAAGGCAGTTTGAGGAAAAAGTACCATCAATTGCTCAAAGGTGTCCTTTAAAAGCATTTCCAGACCTACCCCAGTCAAAGTGCCCAAATCATTTCCTCCACAGTGCACTATTATGAGGTCAGGGTTTGGCAAATGCAAAAAGGTTTTCACCAATGGTATCAATTGGTGACAACTCAATCCTCTGTGGCCAATCCATTTGATTTCCACATTTTGTAAATTGAGGTTGTGAAAATTTCTGTTATCAGCATACCTGTGAGCCCAGTGGATGTAGCTATGTCCAAGAATCCAGACAGAAAACATGGTGAGAGGAGGTTCTGCTGCAGTCAGAAGAAGTGTGGGAATGAAATGGCAGTTGAAACAGTAGGAGTTTGTAAAGAAAAAAAACTGTGGAGTTTCAGTGCTAATGATTCACTAGCAGTGATTGGTGGATTTCCATTTCTGAAAACAGAAAGTTAGGGTGCATGGATGTGTTCTTTGAAAGAAGCAATTTGAATGGTTAAGAAAAAATAATTTTAAGAAACATTGCAGTGGATTAGCAGGTGTACTGACAGTTCAGAGTTCATTTGAAACATTGTTGTGTGAACTTGTAAACATGAGAGGTCTTTCAGGAGGTAGTTGCTATGGAAAAAGGGCAGAAAGGGCAGAGGGGGGAAGGCTGTTGATTTGAAAAAAGTGAGGGAAGAGTTTTGATTGGGTGACATGAGAGATATGTGTGATGAAATACAGCATTTCTGTGCCTTTGTTGGCTGCAGCCTCAGGAGTGCATACCCTTTGCTCTGCTAAAGAAAAATTGGTGTGTGTCTGAGACTGTTTTGAAATTCAAAAAGCATTTGCTAAGTTGAGAAAAAATTCATTTAATTTAGATAGAGACTAGTATAGTTTATGGAGAAAATAAGGAAGCCAGCTGTGCATTTAAAATGTTGTTTTGTGTCAAGTGTTTTCATTATCTTTTCAAAAAGATTTTGCTTCTTTGACAAATTATAATTATAGATAATGTGAAGTATTAGTACTGACAGGGTGTGCTTGTACATAGGTGTGCTGTGGTTTCAAATTATGACCAGAAAATCGTTTTTTTTAAAAAGAAATGCTTTTTACATTTATGAGAAGGACAACATGGTGTCTGCTTTTTTAAAATAAATATTTCACTTGCCAACATGAATATTTGCTTGTTTGTTAGTTTAAAAACTCGTTTCTTGAAGTCATTTAGGTTTCACAATATGTTCTGCAAGAGTTACATAGTAAACATGGGGGCATATTTACAAGGCTTATGAGCCACATTCACGTCATTTTCCCCATTTTAAAAGTGACTTTAAAGGTGGTGCAAGGTCCATGTAAATACACCCTCATGAGTGCTTTGCAAATTTAAGTCATTTTCCCCTGGTACATGTGCCTTGTAAATACGCCCATATGTGTGCTAGACAATTTTAAGTTACTTTTCCCATGAATCTGGGAGACTAATTTGCTTACATGATGTGTTTAAAAATTGTGCTAAGGTGACAAAAGATTCCTTTAAATTATAAAGAGATTAGTATGCTTTTTGGAGAAAATAAGGAAGCCAGCTAGGGTGTGCTTGTACATAGGAGCTGTGCTGTGTTTTCAAATTATGATCAGAAAATCGTTTTTTTTAAAAAAGAAATACTTTTCACATTTATGAGAAGGACAACATGGGGTCTGCTTTTTTAAATAAATATTTCACTTCCCAACATGAATATGGGATAATAATTTGCTTGTTTGTCGGTTTAAAAACTCGTTTCTTGAAGTCATTTAGGTTTCACAATATGTACTGCTAGCGTTTCATAGTCACTATGATAATAATGATATACATTTAGGACTGTTTAGGGGGAATGGATATGCTGAGGCTTCTGTAATTGTCAAAGGGGGATAATTATGTACATTGCACTGCTGCATACAGTCCTCACCTTCTGCGTACTCTTGGATATGCTAGACTATATCTGCTCAATGAGATACCTAAGCTGAGGAAACACAGGTGATGTGATTGTGAAATGAGCAAAAATATTTGCACGTTTTTCAATTACATCACCTGTGTTTCCTAACATTACTAATCACATTGTGCAGATGAGGTTTAGGCCTGTCCAGGGAGACAGCAGAGGTCTGGCCTTTGTTCAAGAGTGCAGTGGACATGACTCACTTCATTTGTAGGCCTGCACATGTATTATCTCCTCTGTACTCTTCAACAAGCCTAAATTTCATCTGCAACCCTGAGTAGGCTTCACCTCAAACAAACTTTTGTGACTGCAAGACCTGCCTTTTTGCTCCAGGATATTTCTTGGTTTTACCATGGCTGCTAGACAATCCAGCATACCTCTGGATAGGCCACACCTTATGCTGATGCAAGGGCCTTGTGAATACGCCCTCATGTGTGCTTGGCAATTTTAAGTCACTTCCCCCTGGTGCAAGGGCCTTGTAAATACGCCCTCATGTGTGCTTGGCCATTTCAAGTCACTTCGTCCTGGTGCAAGGGCCTTGTAAATACGCCCTCATGTGTGCTTGGCAATTTTAACTCACTTCCCTCTGGTGCAAGGGCGTTGTAAATACGCCCTCATGTCTGCTTGGCAATTTTAAGTCACTTTCCCCTGGTGCAAGGGCCTTGTAAATACGCCCCCATGTGTGCTTGGCAATTTTAAGTCACTTCCCCCTGGTGCAAGGGCCTTGTAAATACGCCCCCATGTGTGCTTGGCAATTTTAAGTCACTTCCCCCTGGTGCAAGGGCCTTGTAAATATGCCTTCATGTGTGCTTGGCAATTTTAAGTCAATAACAATAACATCAACAATGTCTGATGTGGTGCAATCTCTAGAAGTGGAACAATTTCTAGATGAGGAACAATGTCTAGATGAGGAACAATCTCTAGATGTGGAACAATCTCTAGATGAGGAACAATCTGTAGATGTTAATTTAAAATTATATAAAAGTTTTCAAAAACACCCTGTGTGAACTGTTTTTAATATAACTGTGAAATAGAGTCTCAAAATTAGTTGAGATTAACATATAACAGAGCACAGGTCATATGTAGCAGCATTCCATTCCATTGCTACTATTTGAGATTTTTAAATTTACCTACGTTGTTAAATTACTGTAGGTAGAATTGACAACTAGTGTGTTAATTGTTTGCCTACTGTTATTGGTTTACTGTTTGGTAATAGTGGTTAATAAAAATTTTTTTTTTAAATTTCCACAGATTTTACTGAAGATCTTTCGAAAAATTTAAAAATGCCCTCAAGGCAGAGGAAACAAAAAGAAGCAAAGCGACTTACACTCCACCTTGGTAAAGATTTGCAGCAGTCCTCTACTATAAAATCGTTTCAAGTCGCCAAAAAAGCTCCGGGTAAGAAAATGAAATCATTTTTAAAAAGAATTTGCAGACAAAAAAATACTACTATAGAACATGTTTTAGTGCAGAAGAAGAGAGACAATTTAAAGGAAAAGGAAAGGCCCGTCAAAAAAGTTTCTGCTAGAGCAGGAGATAACTCTGTGCATGGCAGTAGAAGGGAAAATCAGTTCCGGGACATTCGTAGGCGAATGTTCCGCAACAGGATAATTGTCGATTTGTTAAAAAATATTAAGAAAGGCCAACAGAAAGTGGCATTTTATAAGAAAAAGAAAAATGTAGAGAAAATTATTGATCAGGCTTTCGAAATTAAGCGAAAGTTATTTATTTTGGTAATCAATAGAATTAGGAAACTAAACAAGGTAATTTATGATTTCAAATCAAATAGTAGATGGAAGAGAGTAGTTAATCGTAGTAATTTTTGTGAAGTTTTCTCAGGAGAATGGATGCATAGTTCAAGTAGTGAGGCATTTTTCAATGAGGAGAGTTACTTCCAGGACAATGATTTGGTGCATGCAGTTGACATCAGTGGTCGAGCATATGAGGTGAAAGACGGTTGTCCGGTTGAAAAACAAAATATTTGTGTCTGCAGATGCAGAAGAGGTATTAGGTAATGAAGTTTTAGGGAGACGTCCTAAGGGACCAGTGTACACCTGGAAGTGTAGTACTATTTGCAGTGTGCGACAGGATTCCATCAATTTGCTTTGTGATTTTGTTCGTACATTTAATAAGAAAAGTTTAAAACAGAAAATGAAGTTGTTGCAAGAATGAGATCCTTGCAGAGTGAAAGAAGTAACAGGTTTGCATGGGCATTCACTGGCTTGTCTTTCCAGAAGAGTATGCCAGAGTGTTTTTCATCATTTCAGGATGCTAGCAGTGCATCATAATAAAGTGAGGAAATTATGGAAAGGGGCGACCATTCGGTCCCCCCGAACGTATGGCAGAGTACCACGATCCCCCCGGGAAGCCATCTTGGGCGGGAGGCAAGTCTCGGCTGGTATGCCCGAAGCGGCGTAGCCGGGGCGCGCCTGTTCCCGCCCTGGAATGGGCTGGCCTAGACACTCACGCGGCCGGCCACGCCCCTCGGGGCAGGCAGGGGCGGGTTTACTCCCGCCCTGAAGACGGATAAAAGGAGCAGCAAGCCAAGAAGACATCCTCTTGTTCCTGTGCTCTGAAGCTGCACCTCCTCGCTGCACGTGAGCTCGAGACGGAACGAAGAGACAATTTTGAGCGTGGTAATCTTTCTTTTTGTCTTACAGATACTCTGTCGGAGAATGCCCAAGAAAGGCGGAAAGCGAATGACCACCGAGCAGATGCTGCGGGTACTCATGAAGGAGATGACCGAGATGAAGAAACGGGTGGAGGAGAGAGAGGGGGAAGGGCGACCGAAACGTCCCTTGGCAGGAGCAGCTCCGGGAGGAAAAGGCAAGAGGCCCAGGAGGGGAGCAGCTGGGGGAGACGTCCCGGTTCCCTGTACCCCGCTCGAAGAGCCAACGCCAGTGCCGGTAGAGGGGAATCCGATTCCCGTAGTGGTCACCCCCGTGTCCGGGGACGATATGCCGCCCGAGCTGGCAGCTCAATTAGCAGCGTGGTTGGGGAAAGATGGCGAGGGCACCACGGCTGACGATGCACGGGTACTGATGAAGCAATTGCGCAAAACGAAGGAGGCGGCGAAAACATCTTCGCCAGTTATCACGCCGGTTGCGATTGTAGAAAAACCAGCAGGAACAGGTTCAGCTACAGATACAGCTTCCGGTTCAGGTAAGCGGCCGTTGCCGATAGCGAGGGATGAGTCTACACCTTCTCGAAGGGAAAGGGTGGGTCAACATGTTCCCCTGGCTATTAAGGAAAAGATATGGGCAAACGAGTATGTGAACATATTTTCATTGCTTACTGATCATTATGAGATGGAGCATGTTCGGAGCCAAAAGGAGCTTATGCATCCGGGTGTGTGGCGCGCAAAGATGGCCGCCTTTAAAGTTGATGAAAACATTGGCAATTGGGGCAAGGCGTGGGGTATTTTTACATCCATTACGGGCGAACGTAGACCTGAGTTACTGTCCGAATTGCCGATATACCAGACACGGATTATGGAATATTCCGTAGCATATGGGGGAAATCAGTGGTTTTGTTACGATAATCTGTTCAGGAAAGCAAAAGAACACAATAAGGATTTGACTTGGGATTGTTATGATGCTGTTTCATGGTCAAAAATGGAGAGTACCGGTATGTTAAAGGTACCACTGGTGGGGAGCAGCGGGGGTGATTCCTCCCGCCAAAATACCGGGGCACCCTTTCGATCAGGTTCAGGTAACGAGTACCATTCAAGGCCGAACGGCAACACAGGTAAAAGGGGGGTTTGTTGGAACTTCAACAGGGGAAAATGTACGAGGCCCCAGGGGTCATGCAAATTTCGTCACGAATGTGGAGGGTGTGGACAGCCATCCCATCCGGAGTCCATGTGCAGAGCCAGAACGGGTGATAACGGGGGTAAAGGAGGCGCCAAACAGGTCTGAAATAGTCCGAGGGGCGCCTTTACCTACTCCGGTTGATACCATGGCAATGATTCCTTGGCTCAGCGAATACCCGGATCATGCTTCCGCTGGGGTGCTGCGGAACGGGTTTTCATATGGTTTCCGCATCCCAGTGGGGGATTTTCAGGGTTTAAGACAATGTAAAAATCAAATATCGGTCTTGAAACATACGACCGTGGTACGGGAAAAGATTGGGAGGGAGCTTACTCGAGGGCGAGTGGCCGGTCCATTTGATGAGCCACCATGTGCTAACTTTGTTTGTTCTCCCCTGGGGGTGGTCCCTAAAAAAGACCCGGGTGAGTTCCGACTGATACATAATTTATCAGCCCCACGTGGTCGGTCTGTGAACGATGCAATAGACCAGGAAGTGTGTTCGGTGCGGTACGCATCTTTCGATGAGGCCGTCGCCATGTTGAATCGCCTAGGGCCCGGGGCGCTGATGGCGAAATCAGATATCGAGTCAGCGTTCCGGTTGCTCCCGGTACACCCAGACGACCAGCGTCTCCTTGGCTTCATGTTTCAGGGTCACTATTACATGGATAGATGTATGCCAATGGGTTGCTCTATCTCTTGTTCCTACTTTGAAAAGTTCAGTTGTTTTCTGCAATGGGTCTTCACGAGGAAGACGGGGTTTCAACATGTCATGCATTATCTTGATGACTTTTTGTTTCTGGGTGCGGCCGGGGTTCCGCAATGTGGACAGGCTTTAAATGAATTTTGTATCTTAATGAAGCATTTCGGTGTGCCATTGGCACCAGGTAAGACCGTGGGACCCTCGACTTGCCTCGAGTTCCTGGGGATCGAGCTCGACTCTGTGGAATGTTGTTTTAGGTTGCCTAAAGAGAAGGTAGTCAGATTCAGGGCAGCCTAGGAAGCTTGTATTAGGGAGTCTAAGGTTAGGCTGCATCAGTTACAACAATTGGTGGGACAGCTGAATTTCGCTCTGAGAGTCATGCCGATGGCCCGCCCCTTTTCCCGCTCGATCTCTCAAGCCATGGTCGGCCTGAAGGAGGGTCATCATCGCACGAGGTTGTCGGCTGAGGTTCGTCAGGACATGCGCATTTGGTTGGCGTTCCTGGCGGATTTCAATGGTCGAATTGTATGGAACAAACCGGCGGTGTCCTCCGAGGAGCTGGGGCTGTGGACGGATTCGGCGGGGAGCATTGGTTTTGGTGCCATATTTGGCACACGATGGTCGGCCCAAAAATGGCCGTTATGGTGGCATGAGTGTGGACTGACAAGTAACATTGCCTTTTTGGAACTGTTTCCTATTCTTGTGGCCCTAAAAACTTGGCCTGAGGGGTTTAAGGATCACTCTGTGGTGTTTTGGTCTGACAACATGACTGTGGTTGAGTGTATCAACAGCCAGGCAGCACGATGCAAATGGATTCTGAGATTACTCAAGGAAATTGTGTTATTATGCATGCAGTTGAACGTACTATTCAAAGCGAGACATGTGCCAGGGGTAATGAATAAGGCGGCTGATGCGCTTTCTCGTTTTCGTATGCAGGCCTTCTGGGGTTTTCTGCCCACAGCGGACCCGGTGGCGGCACCCTTTCCCGAAGCTCTCTGGTCTCTCGGTGCCCCGAATTACAGAACCTCGTGGGAGAGAGTTTAGCACCCAGGACAAGGAAGGCATACCAAGGGGCATTCCGATCCTACTTGGCCTTTGTGGGGGATGCTAGGAGGGAGCTTTGGGGCCAGGAAGAATTAGTGGTGGATTTTCTGCTGTCTTTACATCAGGCAGGCAAATCAGTGGCTACGGCCCAGAGGCATAGGGCCGCCATTTCCTTTATGGCAAGGGCTCATGGGATCCAGGACCCGACGGCGTCTTTTATTGTGCAAAAGGTGCTACGTGGGTGGCAACGCCTTGAGGGTCGCAGAGTAGATGAAAGGCGCCCGATAGGTTTGGATAGGTTGGCTCTGTTATTATCTGTACTCCCTGCGACATGTTCATCCCAGTATGAAACAGTGTTATTCCGAGCCGCTTTTGTGCTAGCATTCCATGGGGCTATGCGGGTAAGCGAACTAGTGGCGAAGAACAAGCAGGATACCATGGGGGGACTGTGCCGAGAGCACGTTCAGGTCAGGGGGGAGACAATGACTGTCTCGTTTGTCAGGTCCAAGACCGATCAGGTGCGATTGGGGACTGCACAGTCATACAAAGGATTCCCGGGTCTTCCATGTGCCCGATTGTATGCGTAGAGGAATATTTGACGCAAAGGGTGGCATCATGGGGGGGGACCTTGTTGAGACACGCTGACGCCACCCCACTGACGAGGTTTCAGTTTCAGCGGGTGCTTGCGATGTCGATTTCGGCCGCGGGCTTGAACCCCGGCGAATTTGGGACCCATTCCTTCCGGATAGGTGCTGCTACAGAGGCTACAGCCAGGGGTCTGAATGTTGATCAAGTAAAACGTGTGGGGCGTTGGTCCTCAAACTGTTATAAGAGGTATGTGCGGTTGCACATGTTGTGAGGCTGTAATGATGTACTCACATTTCTTGTCTTTGTTTGATTTCAGTTGCGCAAGCCTACGAGGCGGGGCAGACTGGGCAATCGACCCGACACCGGGGGGCCAGCGGTCAGACATCACCGGCTGTGAAAAAGGAGGTGTGGGTCGTGGGCCACTCATACGTGAGGCGTGCCGCGGACGTATTCAATGCAGGTGACATGATTCACGTGGCTGGGGAATACGGGTACAGGGTGTCCTTCTACGGAAAGGGTGGGCTCTGTATTGACCAGTTTCAATCATTTTTTGAGGGTTTGTTAGGGCGGACGAGGTCACCGCCGTCTGTAGTCATAGTACATCTTGGGGGTAATGATTTGGTGACCACTGGTAGACGACTTCTTCTTGAGGCGGTGCTTTCCACGGTAAGTTGGTTAGCGAGAAGAGTTCCAGGGTGCACAATTGCATGGTCCCATATGATCCCACGGAAAGTGTGGCGGGGGGCTCTTTCGGTTTCTGCTCTAAATCATTCAGTACGGAAGATTAATAATAAAGTGAGTAGATTGTTCCGTTCAAATACACTGCATTCTATTTCGCATGGTTGTATTAAAGGGGACAGTATGTATTTGGGGGATGGTGTTCATTTATCCCGGATGGGGAACAAGTTACTTATAGGAGACCTGGTAGCTTGGCTAAAGACTTTGACATGACCTTTAGGCAGGAGTGTTGTGGGGGGTCCGGATAGCCGGTCAACTATCCGGCCTGTGGCGGTAAGGTCATGATCGGTGAGCAGTAATTGGAAGATCCCTAGGGGTGGGCGTCACCCATTACGGATGGGAGCGCTCGAGGGAGGTGGCCATTGGCCCCTCAACGGGGGGCGGTCCCGTCTAAGGATGGGCCGCCGAAAGGTAAGGAAAGGCGGTCAAGGCCCCTTCCTTGGTAGGAGGGGCTACAGCCCCCTCCTTGGGAATTTCCTGGGGCCAGGTCATCTGCGACGGCAGATGTGGTAAGTTGTGTGGGGTTTGGGAGGGGGTCTACGCTACCTTCTAGATACCTCACACGAGTCCTCGGACGGCCTTTAAAATGGCGTCGAGTTTATTGGGGCCCCCGTCAAAGTCAAGGGAAATTGGTAAATGCACTTGAGGTATGCCTCTGTGCGGTCGCCCCTCACAAGTGAGGGGGATATGTCTGGTTTAGGGATCTTGACACCGGTTATGACCTTGCCGTTGGCCCTTAAACGTTAGGATGTACAATTTCAATTTAAAGTTGTAGGATGTTAGATCGGCTAGGAGAACCTTTGTATTAGAGAATATGTTAAGGTTAGCCAAACATCGCAAATGTGGAAATGAAATTGTACATTTAATATGAAACTGTTATTTTAACGTTTTAATTTTTGTTTCATATTTTAATAAATATGGCCGGGAGGGTCACTCCCTCCCGTCTTCCAAAAAGTACAGAACGTTTCCAGTTTCCCATCATTGGGGATTGTGTTGAGAGGGGGTGGCGGGTATCTCGGCCATATGGAAAGGGGCGACCATTCGGTCCCCCCGAACGTATGGCAGAGTACCACGATCCCCCCGGGAAGCCATCTTGGGCGGGAGGCAAGTCTCGGCTGGTATGCCCGAAGCGGCGTAGCCGGGGCGCGCCTGTTCCCGCCCTGGAATGGGCTGGCCTAGACACTCACGCGGCCGGCCACGCCCCTCGGGGCAGGCAGGGGCGGGTTTACTCCCGCCCTGAAGACGGATAAAAGGAGCAGCAAGCCAAGAAGACATCCTCTTGTTCCTGTGCTCTGAAGCTGCACCTCCTCGCTGCACGTGAGCTCGAGACGGAACGAAGAGACAATTTTGACCCACCCACCAGCCCCTGAGGACAGCAAGAGGTGTTGATAAAGTTTGATGTAGTAACGCTAATTTTTTGCAGGTTGTGATAAGTATCGTGATAACTTCGAATATGCAATAAAGAATGGTCTAATTGTAGTATGTGATACAAATAATTGATGATGCACTAGTGTTGATCAGTAATCATGCCTTGTTTTAAGTCGTAATTGTTACTGTTTAGTAATTTAGTCATTTAGTAAATTAGTTAGAATTGTCGTATTTATTCTGGTAGGCGGTAAGGTCATGATCGGTGAGCAGTAATTGGAAGATCCCTAGGGGTGGGCGTCACCCATTACGGATGGGAGCGTGCGAGGGAGGTGGCCATTGGCCCCTCAACGGGGGGCGGTCCCGTCTAAGGATGGGCCGCCGAAAGGTAAGGAAAGGCGGTCAAGGCCCCTTCCTTGGTAGGAGGGGCTACAGCCCCCTCCTTGGGAATTTCCTGGGGCCAGGTCATCTGCGACGGCAGATGTGGTAAGTTGTGTGGGGTTTGGGAGGGGGTCTACGCTACCTTCTAGATACCTCACACGAGTCCTCGGACGGCCTTTAAAATGGCGTCGAGTTTATTGGGGCCCCCGTCAAAGTCAAGGGAAATTGGTAAATGCACTTGAGGTATGCCTCTGTGCGGTCGCCCCTCACAAGTGAGGGGGATATGTCTGGTTTAGGGATCTTGACACCGGTTATGACCTTGCCGTTGGCCCTTAAACGTTAGGATGTACAATTTCAATTTAAAGTTGTAGGATGTTAGATCGGCTAGGAGAACCTTTGTATTAGAGAATATGTTAAGGTTAGCCAAACATCGCAAATGTGGAAATGAAATTGTACATTTAATATGAAACTGTTATTTTAACGTTTTAATTTTTGTTTCATATTTTAATAAATACGGCCGGGAGGGTCACTCCCTCCCGTCTTCCAAAAAGTACAGAACGTTTCCAGTTTCCCATCATTGGGGATTGTGTTGAGAGGGGGTGGCGGGTATCTCGGCCATAGTGAGAATGTTGTATTATGCTAGGAGTCCAGCAATTATGCTTAAAAAATTGAGCAGTGCTCTTTTGCATGGTTCAGAACTACATGTGAAGAATATTTGTGAAGAAATTGAGTTCTGTTACTTTTCTAGTAACGAGAACAATGTTGAAATTGACCCAGTAGAAGAAGGTAATGTGGAGGAGAGTGTACAGATTTCTAATATAGATAAGTTTCACAAGGATATTTCCACCTTTCAGGTGAATTCAAGTGAGAGGCCTAATTTCACTTGTGTGTGTTGTCGACGGACTTATTATAAGAATCAGATGAAGGTAGTGGATTTATATGCAAAAATTGAAATGGAAAACAATAGTGAATGGAAGGATTTTTCCACATACTTGATGGTAGAAAATTGTTTTGATTTGGGATCGGACCAACGTATGTGTACTTATTGTTTTAACAAATTAAACCAAAACCCGATGCCTGCTAGAGCGGTTCATAATAATCTGGAATTGGTTAACATTCCTTCTGAATTGAAGGATATAAATACTTATGAATCTATTTTGATTCAAAGTGTGCATCCCTTTCAGGCTATTGTACGAATGGAGCCAAAGACAGGGAAATTGCCTCCATCAGATTTACAGAGAGGTTTAAAGGGAAGATTTGTTTATTTGCCTTTAGATTTGAAGAAAAACATTAATACAATTGGAGTAGAGAAAGTGGAAGAGGAACCTCTGGTTATCCTAGTTAATGGGGTTCCGACAAAGAGTAAGAAAATCTGGCAAGATTTAGTGGATGTTAGGAAAGTTTAAAAGGCAACATTGTATTTGATAAAAAACAATGAGTACTACAAGAATGTATGTGTTGCAGAAGAGGAAGTAAGTGAAGAAGAAGACAGCAAATTGTGTGCTGGACAAATTGAGAAAGTAGAAGCCTCTAAAAATGAAGAAATAAATGAACATTATAGTGTTCATCCTTTGCATTCCAAGGAAGTCATGGGGAATGCTATTGAGTTGTTTCAAATGAAACAAGCCAAAGGGAGTCCCATTAGTGTTTGGGAGGAAAGTTTGAAAGCTCAGTGTTTTCCACAGTTATTTCCCACAGGTCGAGGAGGATGATATGATGAGCGACCTGATCAAATTCCTGCTTCTGAATACCGGACTTTACGATTGTATGCAGAAGATCCTAGGTTTCTTCAATGTATTCCCTATTTGTTTCATCTACTGTTTGAAAGTGATCTGTCTGGACTGTCTTATGCAGTGAACCACATCCTGAAAAGTGGTGTACAACTGCGAAATATCTCAGCAAGGGACTTTATGGATAAAGTGAATGTGCAAGACAGTATTTTGGATTCTCATCTGATTCATCTGATGGCATGTCAGCGTGGTACTAATGAGTATTGGTACCGTCGTCATGGTGACTTAAAATGTATGCTGAGGAACTTAGGAACTCCCACATGATTCCTCTCTCTCAGCTGTGCGGAGTATGGCTGGGAAGACTTACTTGAATTTCTACGAGAGGCAAATGGAAACATTAAAAATATTGAATTCAAGACACCCGGAGAACTGTGCTCTTTGGATCCAGTGAATGTATGCAGGTACTTCAATCATAGATTTGAAGCTATGAGGTCTTTCATCACGAACAAGAAAAATCCACCTCTTGGAGAGGTGTTGGATTTCTTCTGGAGAAAGGAGTATCAAGCAAGAGGTGCTCCTCATATACATATGCTGCTATGGATCAACGATGCACCCACATTTGGAACAGATCCGGATGACTTAGTGATGAATTTCATAGAACAGTATTCTACATGTGCTGTTCCAAAGACAAAGGAAGATAAAAGTCTAAGAGAACAAGTTTTACGGTTTCAAAGCCATCGTTGTGGAAAGTACTGTCTTCGTAAATTCAGAAACAAGAACAAGTACTATACAAAATGTCGTTTTGGATTTCCACGATCTGTGATATCTAAAGGAAGAGTAAACAATTTGATGTCTTCACTGCAACATAATGTGACGAGGAAATCACCCAAAAATACATACAATTTGAAAAGAAACGAAGAGTCCAAGAACATCAACGACTACAACCCAGTGATTTTGTCCATGTGGAATGCTAACATGGATATACAGTTTGTGGCTGAAAACTGTATGGCTGTGGCTCGGTATGTGACGTCGTATATCACAAAAAAAGAAAAGACAGAACTCAAGGATATGTGGGAGGACATTTCCCATGAAAAGAGCCTCAGTAAGAAGTTGTACAGTTTCAGTCTGAAGATGTTGTCGCATCGAGAAATCGGAGCTTACGAATGTTCTGACCGATTATCTTCAGCAAGTCTCTATGCCAAATCTAGGAGTATCATTTGGGCAAGTCTTGGTCTTGCTGCAACGCGTAATCGAGTTCTGAAACCTGATTGAGTATTTGGCCGAGAAGGAGCCAAGCAGTACAGATATTTTGAAGACCAACATGTTGGACACATATTATCCAAATAGAAGCAGTCACCTGGAGAATGTTTGTCTGTATGAGGTGCTACAAAATTACATTTTCAAGAGGAACATCAAAGAAGATATTGATAAAGGAGTGTATGCTGTAACTGGAAGTGAGGGATGTCTGGTCAAGCAAAGAAAATGTCTATTGGTAAATCATCGAAAATTGGATTGCGAATCTCCAGAAAGAAAAGAGTTTTTCAATTTAGCTCTTTTGCAACTTTTCAAGCCTTGGCGTGCAGAAGAGGAACTGCTTGGAGATTTCCTCTGTTACGAAGACTCTTTCAATGCAGCCAAGGAGTCCATAGAATGTCCTGTTTTTCCAAAATATCTAGAAATGTTGAATGCAGAAATCGAGCAGGAAGCAACAATTGCAGCCGAGATTGCTAGAGACAGTTCTCAGGACAGTCAGAGTTCTGTTTTATTGAGTCAGGATCCACTAGGAGGACCAGTTATCGAAAATGAAGCTGCCACTGCCATGATTGAAGTGGAAAGAGCCATGGCACATGCTCAGGAGGATGTGGTTAACTTAGAAGATTTGGAAAGACAACTCAACGTTGAGCAGAGGAAAATATATGACAAAGTTACCAGCCAAATTGATCATGGATTAAGTGATGAGAAGAAAGAGTGCTCATGTACGTTGTTGAAGCCTGTCCGACTGTACGTGAGTGGAGAAGCAGGAACTGGAAAAAGTTTCCTCATTAAAGCAATTTCATGTTATCTGCAGAAAAGGACTGAGTCATGGCTGTCTTGTGTTGTCACCGCTCCAACTGGACTGGCAGCACATAACATTAAAGGTATTACTTTGCATCGGCTACTGATGCTGCCAGTGGAGCATGATAAAAAATTACAATACCACAAGTTATCGGGAGATGCTTGTTGTGAAGTATCTAGAGTCCTGAAGAAGATGAAACTTCTTATCATTGACGAAGTAAGCATGGTTTTCAATGTCATGCTTGCCTTTGTGCATTTGAGAATGCAGGAAGTTCTTAAAACAGAGTATGATGTGTTATTTGGTGGCAAACACATCATTGTTTTCGGTGATCTTCTGCAGCTGACACCAGTGAAAGGACAACCAGTGTTTAAACTGCTTACATATGAAGATACCAGGAAGTGCCTAGGGAGCATTGGCAACGTTAACATATGGTTAAACTTCAATTATGCTGAGCTGCGTGAAAATATGCGTCAGGCGAAGGATGAAGATTACAAGAATATTCTACAAGATGTTAGAATCGGGAAAGTGACCGAGCGTGGGAAAGAAGCTTTACATGCACGATTACTGTCAAATTTGTATCCAGAAGAAGACGTTCTGCCAGAGAATATTTTTCAGAAAATTACTGAGAAGAAATCTGGAATATGTTTGATGCCAACTCTTGCAGAATGTTCCATCTTCAACAACAAAATGTTGAATTTAGAAAACCAAGAGATTGTGAAACTGGAAGCTATTGACAGAATAGAGCATATGGGAGCAACAATTATTTTGTCTGAGAATTTGAAATCTAAATTGGATTCATTAGAGAAGACTATATCTAAAACTGCTGGTTTTGAAAAGACTCTGAATGTGTGCTTAAATTGCCGTATCATTTTGAGAAGGAATTTACATGTTAAAAGAGGTCTGGTAAATGGATCAATGGGTAATGTTGTTGATTTTGAGAAATACAGAAATAGAGATGGAATTGAATTTTTAAAAATTAAATTTGATGGCATTGAGGAAGTACAGCTAATTGGGCGTTGCACAGCTAGGTTTTTGCTTTTAAAAACTTATATGTTCACCGTAAGCAATTTCCTGTTTGCTTGGCATATGCAGTGACAATCCATAAATCACAAGGTTTAAGTGTAGACAGTGCTTTTGTGAATATTGGCAGTTCTGTGTTCAAAGAGGGTATGGCTTATGTAGCATTGTCACGAGTCAGAACTTTATCAGGATTGTACTTGATTGAGTGTGATGTCACAAACATTTGTGAAGATCTAGATTGTGTTAAGGAATACAATAGGTTAAGAAGAGAGTATGCACCACATTTGCCTCAATATCCTTTGTTTGAGAAACGTGTGGTAGGCCGGAAACGAAGAAATGTCACCAATAGGAGGGAGGTTGTAGCAAAAAGACCAAAAGTCGATGAACCCAAAAATGTAAGCAGAAAGAGAATGAATGTTATGTTATGTTATGTTATGTTATGGAGCTTTTATATAGCGTGCAGCTACTCACAGGGAGTGTCCCGACGCTTTCCACTTCTGTTGAAGATGTTGTTGGTTTTCAATTTGAAAATAGTTGTGGTGTCAACTGCTATGCTAATGTAGTGGTTAATGTTGTCTTTTCTCTAGAAACTTTAAAAGAACAGATTGTGATCAATTCGGAACAAAGTTTTTGCTGTTTGTTGAATTCTGTGTTAGAGAAATGTAGCGCTGATAGAACAAGAGTAGAAAGTGTGTCTGAAATTCGAAATCTGTTAGACAAATGTTCAGGTCAAACACAATTCTCTCAAAATATTCAGCAAGATTGTCAGGAGTTTTTAATGTATATGCTTAATGTATTGCAAGATGCAGGTGTAGATGTAGATCATCTGTTTGGCCTTTCTTATCAATGGCAGCATGACTGCGAGAATTGTACGTTATCAAGTACTACTAGTGTAGACTCAGAAAGATTTATATATTTAACTTTGCGAGACAGTAAATCAGTATCCTTTCATAAGCTAGTAAAAGCAGCCGATCAAAACATGGAGTGTAGCCAATGTAAGTCTGCAATGCTGTCCACATTATTTATACGAAGATATTGCCAGTATGTCATTTTAATGTTCCAACGATGTAGGCCTGATGGAACAAAATTGACAACTTTAATTAAAAATTTTGTGGCTTCGCAGTTGTCAATATCAGGAAGGACTTTTCTAACTGCAGCAATTATATAGCATGACGGTCCTTCAACAACATCAGGACATTACACAACTTATTTGAAGTCTGGAAACGGCTGGTCATTCTGCAATTATTCTGTTTTAACTTTCAAAAAAAGATTGCCTTTTCACCTTAAAAATTCTTACCTGGTGTTCTTACAACCAAAGTTTTAGGGAAGGAATCTCGGGATTTGTTCTGAGGAATTTCAAGAAGTTCTAATGGCTCCTACACTATATAGCCTTGTGGATAAGTGTAGTACAAAGCGAAAACTGTTTGTTTTAATAAGCTAATTCAAGCAGCAGATCAAAACAAGGAGTAGAGGTAATGTAAGTCTGCAATGCTGTCAACATTATTTATAGAAACTTATGGGTGAAATGTCATTTTACAATTCCAACTATATAAAGCGGATGAAAATAAGTTGTCAAGTCTAATTAAAAATGTTTTGGCTACACAGTCGTCGATTTCAGGAAGAACATTTGTAACTGCAGCTATTATATGACATGATGGTCCTTTGACAACATCAGGATATTACACAGCTTCTTTAAAATGTAAAAAAGGATGGTCTTTCGGCAATGATTACCATTTGACTATGAAGCAATGTTGCCTTTTGACTTGTTTTCAAAAGTGAGAATTTAGGGTAGGTAAATGGACTATAATGATTCTAGGTGTTGATATAATTTAGTGTGCTGTTTTAAATTGCTTTGAATGTCACATTTTTGTTAAAACGATGGACCTTTTCTTTCAGAAAGTGGCGGGCAGAAAATAATAACAGCACAACAGAGTATAAGCTGTTCATAGGACATCCTTTGACGTCATGGAAAGTAAGTTACTTTTCAGGAGTTCTGATTTCTGATTGGTTATATTATATGGGTTTTTTAAACACAATCATTTTGATTGTGTTTTTTTCCCCCGCTGTTATATGATGAATACCTTCAACTCACTGTTTTTAGTGAAATTTGATATATTCTGAGAACAGCAAAAATAAACCATTTAATATGTATAATTAATTCTGTACTTTGAACTGTGATTTTTAATATGTACTCATCTTGTCTCATGCTCACTCATCTTTTACTACCTCCTATCAATTTTAAAATTTGTGTTCTTTCTTTCACAGATTGAAACTATAAAAATAACAAGTGCCTAAGTTAACGTCAATTATAAGGTAAGTGTTTAGTACTCTTTCCGTTACATCTCTATCACATTTAACTTTTATTAGTTCCACTGCTTCATTTCTTTAACCCTCAGTTTCCTGCCTTTGCTACTTCCCTCATTCCTTTTCTCTCTGTTTCCTTCCCTTATACTCATTCTTCCTTTTTTTTAAAAAAAAATGTTTGTTTCGCTTCCGGTTCGCGTACCGGCGCGCGATCCGGGAAGCGAATCAAAAGAAAAAGAGGTTGCCAGAGTGCTAAATATTCTAGCAATTTTTTTTATAAATGGGAGGTAGTTCGGAAAATAACTTTTTTTATTGTTTTTGTTGTTTTACATTTTTTTCTTTTTATGAACATTTTTTTACTTTTTTTGTATTTTAAGAACTATTTTATATTTTTTTTGATTTTTTTGGGGGGGAAACGAAAATCAGTCATTATAAAGGGCTCAACAGGAGCAACAAAAAAAAAGATAGTTTACTTTCTGGGCCGTTTAGAACATTTATGATTTTCATAAGCTAGGTTGATGAGAGTTATACTTTTCTCTCCATAGGAAATCAATTTGCCGCAAAAAATACAGGTATGCTTCATATCACCAAAGTTCATCTGTATGTTTGGGACCGTCTCCCTCGCCTCTGGTCCCGTCACTGCCTGTTGAGCTGATGTACTGGCCACAGGAGGGGGTTTTTCCTGTAGGTCACGAACCTGTGCAGCACTGTAATATTAGGGTGCCACCTGTCCATATGGCGATGCATGGTGTAATTGCCATAGCTGTATTTTTTATCTGTTCCTCGGGATAGTTCTTTGTCACAGATCAAACATGTGACATATCGGGCATTTACTTGTTTTTATCCCCGGGGATATGTGAAGAATTGCCAGATGTAATTTACATTCACATGGGACCTCCTTGGTTCTTCTTGCAAAAACGGTCTCCTCACTTGCTCCTCTTCCTCTTCTTCTTCTTCTTCCTCCTCTTGATTTATGAGGACCTGAGGAGGTGGTCCATCCTTTTTTGGTGGTGGTGGAGTGGATCCAGCAGCTGCAGCTACAACACTTGCCATTTTTCCAAATTTCGAAAGTAGGTCTTTCTCTCATAAAAATGAAAGTCAGAGTGAGGAAAAAAGGTGGGGTTTTCATCATTTGTGAAAAAAAATTGAATAAACCAATGAAAAGTGTTATTTTCAGGTCACATGACCTAGCCTTACATCATTAGGAAACGAAAAGTAAAATGAACCAATGAAAAGTTTTATGAACAAGTCACATGACCTGTTATGCTTACGTTACGCGTCCCGCTACGCACCCGGAGTGCTTCCGGGGCACTGCGCTTCGCGCCTCGGTTCGCGCTCCGGAGCACTTCCGGGTGCGCTAACGTGGCGCGTCATAAGACACATTACGCGGCAGTTGCGCTAACGGAACGTTTCCCGGTTCGCGGACCGGGTCGCGGCACCAAATTGAGCAAACGGGAAGCTACCCGGTGCGCGGACCGGTAGCGAAACAAAAAAATATATATATACATAAAAAAATTATATTACAAACATATAAAATATATTTTTCCATTAAAATAAGAATACATTTTACAGCTTTTGATATTTGCTATTAAAAAACCATTGAAATTCACTGAAAAAACCATAGGTTATAGACCAAATATAGTTAGGAATTAGCATTTACAAAACCTTAAAAATTCATCTAAGGTTATATTAGAGTCTGAAGAGGTTCATCGTATTATCACATGAATAATGTCATCAGTGATATTGTCAGTGAAGTCATTTGAGTTGTCATCAGTGATGTCATCAGTGATGTCACTGACCATATCATGAATGATGTAATATGTGACATCATCAGCAGTGGATTGCGGGTGCGCCATATATAGTTAGTGCAACTAACTATATATGCGAATTTCAATGGTTTTGTGTGAGTAAAATAAGGTTTTGTAAATGCTAATCCCTAACTATATATGGTCTATAACCTATGGTTTTTTCAGTGAATATATATATATACATACGTATATACACATACACATATATATATACATATATATGTACACATACACACACATGCACCCACACACACATACATATACACACACACATATACATATGTTACTTTTGTGCACGAGAAGCGTTTCGTAGCCAGACCTCAAAAGGCCTCTAGCTGGGTATGCCTATGAAGCAACAATGAACTAGCTATGATTAAACCACTTATGCAATAAGGTGTCCCGGGTTCTACTACCGTAGTCAATTTGGTGGCCACAAGGGTGTGTTCCAGCACTGGGACTGCAAGGGCACCACAGCTGTACTGCGCTTTGACAGATATACCTGGAGAAGTATGCACTGTGCTTCTGAGTGAGAACCGTCGCATAGGCGCAAGGAGTGCCAACCTGTAACCTGTTGAAACCAAAAGTAGCAATACTTGATGAGCAAAGCAGACAATTTAAACATTTGGTAAGTATCACACCTGTGCAGACAATGTACCACTAGCTTGGTGACCCATTTCACAACAGTTAGTGACACACAACGGGTCCTCCTTTACTCACTTCAATTAAGGCTCTACCAGTACCAAGGCAATTAAACAGAATCACCCCTCCTGTGATGGTGTCCTGTCACCCTATTCACTGGAATGCAGCAATGCGCCTATTCTCCACTGCCTTCGGGCTACTGTCATTACCATTTCTGCCTTTCAAACTCGTCCTATAACAGCAGGGTACACAACTCCTAACTGTGCTGGGACATGCTTTCAACTCCCTACAAAATGCGTAAACCAAACTTAATATCAAAAATGCTGGCGCCACACCGGAGGGGTAGCTTTTCTGCATATTGCCAACGTAAGGATGCCGAAAACTCGTACCCGGCCATTGATGCATTGGGCAAGCAATTAAAACTTTGATTCACTCTATCGCCCCAAATATGCATTATTCAAATTTGCTTCTTATTTCATTAAATGTTTGCATAAATGTCTCGAACAGTTCCACAAAGCGCCACAGCCACTAATCACGTGACGCTCAACCTAAACTAATTAGATGCAACTCAGATGTAAAAGGGCTATTGCGATCAGAGGTGTCTTATCCCTTCTCAACAGATATCCATAAAACAAAATTGCCTTTCTCTGTAAACTCGGGTGTCTGCATCCCTCACCACTTGTCGGCGGGAGGCGCTAGACCTCGGAAAGTGGCACAATGTAATGTGCCTGAGGTACCGCCCCAACTCCCGATGGCAGCTCCCCGCGCTGCTCTCCGTCGGACAAAATTGCAAAAAGGGGGTATTTAGCCGAGCATGAGCAGAGCAGGTGATTACGTACTGTACTGGCAACCGGCTGGCTTGCAGTGTGTCGGCCTGAAAGTGGCCTTGCCTACGTCCCTCCGCATCGGCCAGCGCCCTCATCAAAAATTTGCCCGATTGGGCTCTTCAACCAGGGCAGAGCACTGCAAGCTTGCCACCCAATTGCACCCGGAGCGTAGTGGTACGGCCAACAGAACATGCTTCAACCGGGTCAATTACCGGATGTCGGTAGCGCATGATTTCACCTGTGATCTCAGATGGCCGGGCAGCGAGCTCGTTAACCTAGCTCCCCGTGTCTGAGGCTCCCCGCTGGGGGCATGAGGCCTGCCGAAAGCAGAGATCCCCCTGCGATGTGGGTGCGGGTAGGGGACCGAGCCCCATCCCGATTTTGCCGCAGTGAAGAGGCCGTCCATTCCCCACCGAATCTGTGTTCACTGTATTGCCGCCAAAAGCACTACCTGTCGGGCTTAAGCGCTGTCCTGATGCCTCGTACCCCAGAGGGAACCGCCACCTACCCACCGGTAAAGGCAGAAAAGGGATGATGCAGTCATTACCCTCACGACAAATGCTCCCTTACAAGCCGAAAGCGCTTTTATATATTTTTTAGTATACCTCTACTTGTGTTTGTCCACTTCTGTAACTTACACACATCACTTATATTTTCCATGTAACGCACGTATTTTGTTTGCTCCCCGTTGTCACTATTGCCTCATGTCCCTGACCTACGCTTTGTAATTTGTTCACTTGTAATTTCCTCCTCTGGTGTCATTATCGTTCTTATTGTGGAGTGCTCTGATGCTTACGTTACTCACGCCCTGGTCTGCGGGGCTGGCGAGGCAGGGCACAGCCACAGTGGGCCACGGGGCCTCTCCCGCCTAAACGCTGTCATTGCTCCCAGCTATAGCCGTCCGAGCGTTCTACAGAAGCACACAAACAGGCCGGCGGACCCCATGTCCACATGGTTCCAACACTTTTGCCGCACATTGCACGGGTGAAAACCCCCGCGTATCTGCCCCGGATGCAGGGCAAGCTGCCTGACCCTTGCTTTACAATCCGAGGGCGTTCAGATAACATAGAAGGGTTACTGTGTTGCGCCGGAACACCAGCTGTGCCCTAAAGGGCCTCGGGATGCCAGCCGAAACAATTACATAAACACCCAGGGGCACGGGACTGTTAGGAGACGGCAGAAATCAGTAAACGACATAAGTCGGCTCTTATGAAAACCTTTTCTTGTAGGGAAGGGGGGAAAGTGCAAACTTTACCCGACGGGCGGGATTACTGACCGCGGTCATATTCTCGGCCATTCACAGCTCCTTGGAGTGTAAAATGTCCTCGGGGACTTGCACCGACACTCTGTGCAACTATGGTCACGCCCCATGTCCACACTCCTGAGCCACGCCTGGGGGGCGTGCCATCGCCGGCTGCACTGCAGCCCGCACCTAGCCCGACCAGGGAAGCTCGGAGACAATAAAATGGTGCAGGGGTACTGAACCCCCGCCGGGCACGACCATGTGATCCTGCTGCCACCTTCATTGTTTGCTACCCGCTTCCCATGAAATGGAGCCTGTGGGGCCAAGGGTAAAGTGAACAATACCCTGGACATGAACAGCTTTCCGCCGAAATGTACGAATTAGCACCGACTCCTCTAAAGTGAGAAGTACCACAGTGGGCTCCTCATGCGTCTGGCACACTACCCGGGTCTGGCGTATTCAAATTGTACATGGTGTGAGTGCCCCGCATGGCTACACGCACCGCTCCCCCCCGACGCCCCCGGTTGCCATCTGCGTCTGGAGGGGGGGTGAGAGAGACACCAACCGTGCCGCACTTGTCGGCCATGCCCCGAAGAGCTGCTCGACCACGGAAAAGTCACCGTGACTCTGCCAGTGTGCTCTGCCGCTGCAGGAGGCAAAAGGCATTGACCCCTCAATGCCGCCCACCCCTTTAAACCCGTGTACCCCACCGCTGCCTGGTAGGGAACATCAAGTGGTCAGCCTCCGGCCCCCAATGTGTCATTTGCACCCCCCCTAGACCGCGACACATGCCCCCAACGTGGAGTGGAATCCACACAACGGGAGCCTCGCCCCCTTCCCTCCGTGCAAGCCCCCCAGGCAATGGCCTTTTGGCATATGAGATGGAGGAGGGGCGGGGGGGTCAAGCTGGGGACTCACCACAAGGAAGGACTCCCGGACCCCTGAAGGGAGCATTAAACGGCAGATGGCGTGTCCAGCAAGGCAGCGGCCGCGTGTGTCCCCATGGCCGAGGCCACCACAACGCGTCCGGTGCAGCAAAGAGGCAGGAAAAATGGCGAGGGGGACTTAAGTACCCCTCGCCCTGCCTGCCGCACCGGACGTGACATCACAGCCCCCTCGCAGGGTCCCTTCGGGACTCCTCCTGCCCAGGGGAGGAGTGGGTGAGCAGAGGGGTGGCGGGGGGAAGCCCTCTGTTACTAGAGGGCTGCCCTCCTGAGTGGCCTCTGGGTGGCCTCAGGCAGCCGTATTCTGACAGCCAACCGTCATACCTTGCCGGAGTTATCTACCGGACTCCATGCCCTCGACTGGCAGGCGGGCATGTGATTTATTGATACTTTATGTTTGTGAAACGAGACCCAGTTGGGCGCTGACGTCGCTGAGCCGTTCATTGTCATGGCCCGTCATTTAATTACACATGACAGCTTCTAACGAATTATCTGTAAAACTTACAAGCAAAGCATCAGATTTTCAAAGGGCAGGCGTTAGGATGTTTTCACTTTCAAGACGGTTACATAAATGCAGCATATTCGACACCCCATCACAGTCCGGGTACAGTGCTGGAAATGGAAATTTAAAAAAGGGCAGTTACTCATGGCCCCAGAGAACCTGTTTGCAACTGAGCTTTGGTACTCCCTCGTTAGAAGTATTGCACCCATGCAGAGAAGTGCATGTAAGCTCTCATAACATGAAAGGGGTCCATGCTACCTGTCCACTTAACTCACTGCCATTGCTTATGTCTGGAAAGGAATCTCTGCTCTTAGAAGCATCCTGCCCAACAAAGGGCGCATGAGCATTTCCACCAAGGTTTTCCAACTTAATCAATAAAATTCCTCACAGAAAGGACCTCGGAAACACGGAAGAGCCATCCCACGCGGATATCATGGCAGAACCCGCGTTTGTTCTCAACTTCTCCCCCACTTCAGCTCCCTGCCCTTCCCCACAGCAGCACGCTGTGCTCGAGACTGGGTGTTCTTGGATTGTGCATGTTTAATAAATATGTAAGTGTGTGTGTGTGTGTGTGCATACATAGTACCCAAATACACTTCTCATTTATGTCTCAACTTTCTACACACACATTTTGTAACCCTGTACCACGTTTACCTTTATTAGCATAAAACCCATATATCACTGATCCCTCTGAAGCATGGGGTTGTTTCATCATCTTAATGGCAGCCCCAAGGCTTTCTGCACAACCTTACTCTTATCCATTGAACAATGAACATTTTGTAGTGAACACAATCTGGAAATTATAGTTGTGTCCATTGTGATCTATAACTGCTTCAGAATCTCTCCCTGCTACATAGAAAACTTGTTTCTAACAAAGTAAATAGTATTTTTATATATTCCATACTACATAATTATGTTTGTGCACCCACCGAACCAGTGCAGTTCAGTATTCCACTTTCTGTTGTCAATGGACATTTCCATGTTTGAAAACGACTCCTTTTTTCAAGCTTACTGTCCCAAAATAACAGTGTGATGTATAAGAGACATTATATGACGGGTAACATGTAATATTGTTATTCCATATTGCCATCTTGGGGGTGCGGGTGACATTTACAAATTACTTGGCCTCAGCATTGTAATATATATTGCAATATATGTACATTGCATTGCAATATATATATATATTACCTACTGGCGATAGCCAGTAGGTATATATAGTTAGGATTATTTGTCTATGGAACTTTTGAAAATTCTATGTCTAATAACTTTGGCGTTTGTGGACGGAATCGGCTGAAATTTTCAGGAAAATGGCACATTTTGTTTCTGAGCAGCCCCTGAAAATTTGGGGGGGGGTTTGTCAAGGGGGGGCCAAGAAAAAAGGGGGGTCCCAAAACGCGTTTTTCCCATGTTATTTTCCATAGGGCGTTTGGCCTCACTTTTAGCTCGAACGGCTGAATGGATTTGCACAAAACTTGGCAAAATTGTAGGGACTATTAGCCCGATGTGCCTTTGCTGGGTCTCAATATATGTGCTCCAGTGGATTTTGAGAAATTAACGTTTTAAAAAATGTATATATCTGTGACAGCGTCCCAGATAGCGCTCCAGATCGCGTACTTTTCGCGTCACGGAGCTTTGCGAAGCGATGCTGATTGGCTCTCCGGTGTCTGTCAAAATTCTAAACAGTCCGGAGAGGCCGCCATCTTGTCTCTCGGTAGGATCGAGAGACAAGAAGAGGTGAAAAACGAAGGGGGAATTTAATGAAAGGGGGCAAGGTAGACCCCTCTTGACCCCCTAGGAATGATGTTGGGGTTATTAAAGGGTCCCGTGGGGAAAATTAAAAAATTTGATTTTTCACGGTAGAAGCGCTTCTCGGTTCGCAAATTAACGGCTGAATGGATTTGCACGAAACTTGGCAAAATTATAGGGACTGTTAGCCCGATGTGCCTTTGCTGGGTCTCAATATATGTGCTCCAGTGGATTTTGAGAAATTAACGTTTAAAAAACAGGTATATCTGTGACATCGTCCCAGATAGCGCTCCAGATCGCGTACTTTTCGCGTAACGGAGCTTTGCGTAGCGAAGCTGATTGGCTCTCCGGTATCTGTCAACATTCTAAACAGACCGGTGCGGCCGCCATCTTGTCTGTCGGTAGGATCGATAGACAAGAGGAGGAGAAAAACGAAGGGGGAATTTAATGAAAGGGGGCTAGGTAGACCTCTCTTGACCCCCTAGGAATGATGTTGGGGTTATTAAAGGGTCCCGTGGGGCAAATAATAAAAATTTGATTTTTCGCTGTAGAAGCGCTTCTCGGTTCGCAAACTGGTAGCGAAACGTGAATTCGCCATTTTGTGTTTCGATTTCATTAAATTACTAGGTATAAGGGGGTACGGGAGACGTATCCTGACCCCTTTTGTTTTCTGAGGGTGGCTGAGGAGGCTCATATATGTTGATACATGTCTTCCAGCGGCTGTGCGTGAGCGTTTTTTTTTTTTGTTGCGTGACGTCTGTTAACGTTCGATTCGATGGAAATCAGGAACTGTTGACCGCCATGTTGTCACTGCGAGTAAATATTTTGTTTTAAATAATTGTTATAAATTAATCCTTATTGATAAACATTGTCTGCGCCATCTTGTCTTTTTTGCAATGCCACACTTTTGTTGAGCACGGCAGCCATTTTAGATGCCTTGACCAGACCCACTGTCTGCACCCTCGCAAGCATCTCCCCCACGCACTGGTCACTCCCGCTCTCTTTCTCATGTATGGGCTAGAAACCTCCTCCCATCTGCGCTGTTCTTCTCTGAGAATCACACCCTGTGCCCGCCCGACACCTGCCTTTCACCCTATTCACTACTGCCCCCTCTGACACTCCTCTTCCTCTGTGTCCGATTGTCCAGGCCCGTCCCAGGCTATCACCTAGCCCTGCAGATGTAGTTTATGGCCTCAACTGTAAAGAATCACCCCTCTTCAAAGAAGTTACAGTAGATCAAGGCCCCCACCTGATGAGATCCGTCACACTACACGCATTCCTGCAATCTGATAACCATCCTGTATTGTGATTGGAGAGGGGATTCTCACTGTGAAGGTGTGTGGGACCGAGCCTGAAGCGGAAGATTCCAGGGATGCCTTTTTGTACATCAAAGTCTTCACAATTATGTGTCACATTAAAAATATATAGCACTCACAAAAAAGTAGAAGGAAAATAACAATTTAATAATTTATAAATATATACATCGCAACAAAAACAGTAAACACCTTAAAACATTTTTTATTAAAACAGAAGCAACAATGGTCAGTAGCGGTCTGTTGTGCGAATAGTCCCAAGGCAGCATATTTACCTAGAGTGGTGCTGTGTAGGACATTCTGAATGGAAATTAACCAGAACTATAACCATCTACTTCCAATAATATAACTTTTATGCCCAAATTACGCAAAGATTTAGCTAATCTGCTAAAGGGGGGAGTCGCCATTTCTTTACAATAATCAATAATGAAAAATCAACATCAATAGGGTTCTCCGTATTCCCGATGCAGCACTATAGTGCAAAATACACAGCACCTGGGGTGTCAAGAGTGAACAGGTCCTAGCTGCTTAACCAATGACTGACAAATGCTATATTAAACACTTACTATGTATAATACTTGCGTTCACAATAGTTTTACTTTACAAAACAGAACAAAAGATGTCCCCTGTAAGTAAACCCATATTAGCTGTTTCAGTTATTGAACATCCTAAAGTTTTATGACATGGGGAACAGTAGTGATATCCTGGGCGGGTGATGGAACTGGGTTTGTTAATGGAAAAACATCTACAGAGAAAACTATTGGTAAATTATACTTCTCCGGAAATTTAAAACTCACAAATGTTTCATTTGTGTAATCGTTTTATGAACATGTACATTAAAAAACTAAATGAAATGCCAAGAACGTCCCATGTGAAAGTGAATTTTATCTGGCAATTTTTTTCTTTTCCTTCTCATGAAAAGAAAGTTAAAGCCAGGTTCGTTACCTGCCTCATCTGCAAAAAAAAAAACTCTCGAGAGGGACCGAAAAAAAATATTGCTATGGTAATCATACCATGCATCGGCACATGGAGAGGTGGCACCCTTTTAATTATTCTAAAGCACAACTTCGAGATTTGGGGGATAACCCCCGACCGGCAAAAACATCCACCAATGACTTAGCAATAAGTGAGTCAGAGGCAAGGGAAACGGTCCCAAATCTGCAAAAGAACTTTGGGCAGATGAGATTGACTTGTGTAGCATGTGGAAAATTAATTTCATGCGGAGAGATCAGTATTACTTCAATAAATACAGTAATCAATGATGCATTAGAACTTAATATCAATTCATTTTCCGAACGTGTAATCAGTACCTGTCCCATGTCAATTCATTGTTCGAACTTATAATCAATACCCATCCCGGATCAATTCATTGTCGGAATATATAATCAGTAAAAAGTGCGACAAGTGCAACAAAATCATATCGATAATTCATTGTGAGCAAGTACCAAAAGTGTCGACAATTCTAACCTTCAATAAATACAGTAATCAATGATGCATTAGAACTTAATATCAATTCATTGTCCGAATGTGTAATCAGTACAAGTCCCATGTCAATTTATTGTTCGAACGTATAATCAATACCCATCCTGGATCAATTAATTGTCCGAACATATAATCAGTCTTATCCCACATCAATTCATGTGCTAAAAACTGCATACATATCTCATGATATCAAGGCTGAGCAATCGGGGCACAATAGTTTCATTTGTACCGGCGCCATTTTGGGTGAGGTCAGGAAGGTCCAAGTATAGTCAAAATGTCTGCACCAACTCGTGGTTGGACCGGGACCTCTTTCGGCAGTCTAAAAGTTTTCGTTGAAGTGTAGTAGAGGGGACTGGTGACATGAACCATCAGTCAAAGAGGGGTGGGAGGTAAAAATCTCTCCTACCGGGTCATACTGGTGTCCCACCGGAACTGATCAAGTTGGTAGTCTTGCAGGATTTTGGTGATTTCAAGACTGAGGCCGGCGCCGGCATGAGCGCGCCGACGTCCCGCGGCTACGTCGTGGTCGTTCCGTGGGTGATCATGGCAGTCATTCCCCATCGGGGGTCGGGGGCCCCCGTGGCTCTTATAGAATCTTCAAAGTTGAGGAGAACCTTTCTGGATGCAGGACTCATTTTCTAGTTGAACTCAGAAGCGCCGTTGCACCGCAACAGTGGACGAGACCCCCGCTGGGTGATCGGAGCATCATTGCCTCGCAATAGTGGACGAGACCTTTTGTCGGGTGAGTGGAGCGTCGCTGCATCGCAAGAGTGGAGGAACCCTTTTGTCGGGTGAATGCAGCGTCGCTGTATCGCAAGAGTGGAGGAACCCTTTTGTTGGGTGAGTGGAGCGTTGGGGGTGCAGCCGAGGGGCCCTCACCTGTGGGGGTGGGAGAGGCTTGTTCGCGCCGCCTCTCCCTCCCAGCGCACCCCACGCCGACACCTGGCGTTGATATCCGTGATGTCCGGACCAGGCGATAAGAGGGGGGGGTCGGAGGCAGAGGCAAGACATCCCCCCCGTGGCCTGCAGGGCGCCGCTTCAGGCCCGAACGGGGAGCTCATATCAAGCCGGGCCCAGACCAGGAGATACGAGGGGGGGGGGTCGGTGGCATGTGCAAGACATCCCCCCCGTTGTCGCAGCCATTATCTAAGAAAGAAGAAGAATCCCGTCGGCCTCGGCTCCTCTCCTGGCCCACCTTACGGGATGACCTCCCCGGCCGACGGCTGCCAGCAGGACTCGCCCTACACGTGCCGAAGGCCTCGTCTTCCGGATGGGTGTAGCCGCGAACCTGTTGCACTTCGGGAGTTTTTCCGGAATGGGGGTAGGTATCTGCTGATTTGTATTTATTTCATGTTACCGTTATTGGGCGTGGCGGGCGGTGGGACAGACATGCTTGGAGCAGTGGGGGGGTGGCGGAGCCTAGCTACCTTGTGGCTGCCGTAACGTCAAGCTTGGCTTCTTTCACCACTTTCATGTTTCTTATTTCTAGCGAAGTCAAAAACTCATCAGAGGCCTACTGATTTTGTTCGATTTCTTTCCCTTCCTTGTCAAGTGTGTTTCATGCTAAAGTTTCTGTTTAACAGGATACAGGGATTACTTCGTATTTTACATATGTCTTCTTTATTAGGGGTTCTCTCCGGTTGAGTCAGATGATGTACCTCTAATAAATGGTCCGGGTGGAACTAGTTTCTCAATCAGTGGGGAGTAGATGGGCATGACAGGTTACAACGGGGGACAGAGGTCCGCATTACCCTTCCTTCACTACCTGCAAAGACTAGACAGAATATTTCTATTCCACGTTATTTGCAAACAGAGAGTACCTCGAAAGAACTATTCCTTGAACAATAAATGTCCAGCCAATCAATCAATCAGGCATGACGGATTACAACGGGGGACAAAAGTTTGCATTACCTATCCTTCACTATCTGCAAAGGGAGACAGAATATTTCTATTCTTCTCTGTTTGTAGACAGGGAATATCTCAAACAGCAATAATCGATAAAAAAATTAGTAGGATTATAACACTTTAATAACTTATAAATATATACATCGCAACAAAAACAGTAAACACCTTAAAACATGTTTTATTAAAACAGAAGCAACAATGAAAACTAACAGTAGTGATATCCTGGGCGGGTGATGGAACTGGGATTGTTAATGGAAAAAGATCTACAGAGAAAACTATTGGTGAATTATACTTCTCCGGAAATTTAAAACTCACAAATGTTTTATTTGTGTAATCGTTTCAGGTCAAACGGATTGTGGGACAATGTTCACAATGGAAGAGTCACCAAAAGGCATTTGGATCGATGTTGCAGCAGGCTGCCATGTATATAGTTATTTAATAAAACGTTTTACCCTGTTACTTTGCTGGTGTGTTGTATATATTTATAATATTTGCATAGGGTTTGTCGTTATTTTGGGCGGGGTGGGTGGCGGAGCCGAGCTGTCTTGCAGCCATCATGGTGTGGAGCTAAGTTCATCTCACTAGTTTCGTATTTCTCATGAGGGGTTGTTCTTAATTTTTCTATTTTAGCGAGGTCAAAAACAGATCCCATTAGTGGCCTACTGATTTTGCTCGATTCCTTTTGTTTTTTTAAACGATTTTTCACTATCTGCAAAGACTAAACAGAGTATTGCGACTCTGTGCTTGTTTGTAAATACAGAATGAACCAAAGAGAACCAATTCTAAATCAGTAAATGCTTGGATAGCAATCAATCAAATAGAGAGAGAAGCAGGCACGACGGATTACAACGGGGGCAAAGGCCTGCGTTAACTACCCTTCACTATCTGCAAAGAGAGAGTACTGCTAAGAGAAAAGAGGGGGGGGGGCAGCGTTCAAAGCACATCAGCGTGCATAAACACGAAAATGTTTTTACCTATCATGTACTTGACATTTGACAGCTTTTGATATTTGCTATTAAAAAACCATTGAAATTCAATGAAAAAAACCATAGGTTTTAGCCCATATATAGTTAGGGATTAGCATTTACAAAACCTTATTTTACTCGCATAAAACCATTGAAATTCGCATATATAGTTAGATGCGCTAACTATATATCGCGCACCCGCAATTCACTGCTGATGATGTCACATATTACATCATTCATGACATGCTCAGTGACATCACTGATGACATCAGTGATGACATCTCAAATGACATCACTGATGACATCACTGATGACATCACTGAAGACATCTCAAATGACATCACTGATGACATCTCATTTGACATCTCATTTGACATTACTGAGCACATCACTAATGACATCATTCATGTGATAATATGATGAACCTCTTCAGACTCTAATATAACCTTAGATACACTCAGTGTAAACAGACACTCACAGACTGTCACTCATCCATGGAGTTACTAACACACCTAGTCAGTCATGCAAAGAATCAATCACACCTCCATTTCCTCTACTATACAGTTATACACACCTTACTTATTCAAACATATACTAACACATATTTACTCTCTTATACAATCCCTGATACAAGTTCACAATGATCCATACAGCCACTCACACATTCACTGGCTCTTATGCACAGTTATTTATATATGTCAACTCTCACATGTACTGTGTTTTACATATGTACTTACTTTGACATGTAGCACTGAGATATCCATTCACTCACCAATACACTCATGCACACAGTCAACCGCCCATTCAGCTGTTTCCACATGCACTTTTGAACCCATACATCTAGTGAATCAACTGCTCACACATCTATGCACAGAGTCATACACCTCCCAGCCACCCACACACACAGTCTCCCATACAAATACTTGGGCAACCAATCAATAACCCATATAGTTACTCATATAGCTACTGATCAACACATGCAGCAGTTTACAGAACAACAGACATAATGATGCACAAATTAAGACAGTTTAGTCACTAACCCATTCACTCAGTGAGACACATTTAATCACTCACTCATACAGTCAGTCATGCACCTACTAAATCCTTCATCCAGACACTTATACATCCACTCATTCTTCAATATGTAAGACATATTTTAACTTTACAGAAACATACAGTCACTGGATGTTGTCATCAGTGATGTCATCAGTGATGTCATTTGAGATGTCATCAGTGATGTCATCAGTGATGTCATTTTAGATGTAATCAGTGATGTCATCAGTGATGTCACTGAGCATGTCATGAATGATGTAATATGTGACATCATCAGCAGTGGATTGCGGGTGCGCGATATATAGTTAGCGCATCTAACTATATATGCGAATTTCAATGGTTTTATGCGAGTAAAATAAGGTTTTGTAAATGCTAATCCCTAACTATATATGGGCTAAAACCTATGGTTTTTTCATTGAAAAAAAAAAAAAATATATATATATATATATATATGTATATTTTCACCAAGTGCCTTGTACATTTGGAGGGTGAGCGTTTTTTGTACTGGAACATCTAATTGCAATGGATCCATGTTATAATTATGTGGGTTCGTGTTCACAACACGATTAACTTGTATTTATACAGTCATACAAAACATCTTTTGTGGTTTTTAAATGTAAATATATATTTATATTTTATATATTAAGCCACTTGTACTTTTAGCGGGGTATGCACACAATATTGACATACATCTGCTAGCACTTGAAAATGTAGCATTTTTTCTATGTTGCTGAATCTTGTGTAACGATTTGCGCGCGCACTTGCACTTTAAATGTATGGCATTGGCTGTAAGCAACTGGCCATGTGATCAAGCTGTAAAGGCGAAACGCGTTATGGCGGCGGCAGGCTTGCTGAAATAAACACGAAGGATTAAGCACTACAACTTGGGTCCGTTCTTTCGTCAGCGTGAGTGTTGGGCTGGGGCTGCTGCCTTAGCCGGTGACGAATTTTCGTTCATTTATATTACCGTAGAGGCTTCCACGGTACGAACGGAACCCCTCCTTGTTGGTGTGGGCTGCGCGGCAGGAAGCATTTCCTTGACTGGTCACCCGGAAGAGGTCTTACGAACTCCGGGAGGAGTAAGCCGCGGTGCCCCCGGACGCCGGAAAGTATTGGACTGCTTGTAAGCCGACACCTGAAAAAAGAAGAAAAGCACCGGCTGGAGCTTTGAACGGTGATTCGACGATAGCGGTCTCTCACAGGACGATCCGGTAAGGAGTGTGCAGACGTTACGGTGCGTGCTCACTGGATTAGCACCGAACTGTTTAACCTTTGTGGAGCAATTTGAGCTCTCAGCTTTAGTGCCATAATGTCCGCAACTAAGTTGCGTGAGCGTGAGGAGGCGGCAGATGCTATGTTTTTGGATTCCCCGGCTGGGGGGTCCGGCCAAGTCCCACAGGCGTTGCAAACCAACACAGGGAGCCCCACCATTCGTGACTTGTTTAAAAAGTTGGAAAAGCTGATGAAGTCAGAACAATCGAAATGGTGGGAGCATAGGTCTCTTTCCAGGTACTTGCAGGTCAACAGAGTGCCGAGGGGGCTAAGAATAACTTTAGCCCCCAGTTATGAGAACCCTGACCCATCAATGCTGAAGGAATGGGCAGAAGCCAATTTAGAGTCATCAGCGAAATTATTAAGAATCTTGGTGAAATATGCATCAAGTGACCGAGACAAGCTGCAAGTTGAAATTGATAAATTGGAGGAGGAAATAGCTGGGCTGGGAGCAAACGACCAAACTAAAAAATTACGTGAGGAAATGTTGGTCCGTTTGAACAAAGAAGAGGAAATCATTAAAAAGAGGAAGGCCTATAAATTTGAGCGGGACCGTTTGGACTATGCTAATGGCCAAATTTTTACCTTTGCCAGACGATTTGAAGGAGTGAAAGCAAGAGTCAGGGGGGCACAAGGTGTGGTGCCTAAAGCCCGTGATAACTCCGTTTCCAGCTCTGAATTTAGTTCTAACATGGAAAGCGAACCAGAAAATGAGGGCAGAACGGACCCATCATTGGGGTTTACAAGGCTTACCGTGGCGGAGGAGGTGGATTGCTTGTGCCTGGACCGCAAGGACACTCTGCGGTCGAGATCAAACCGAACACCAGGCGCAACTACCGGAGGAGCCAGCGCCGCAAAAGGTGCAGGAGCCGCAAAAACACAAGCCAAGGGACCCCCGAGAGGCAGATGGAATCGCTCAAAACAGCGCAATCAGGCGCAATCGAAAGCTCCAGCTCAGTGATCAACCTCACAACAACACAATTGACGAAGCAAGAGGAGGCAGTTCTTGCTTTGGGACTGTCATACTGTCCACCGAACAATTTCAATTATGCAGATGCACGTATGGACACATACAGATTCATTCGCAAGCTTAAATTAAGCAAATTTCATTGCCTTCACTCCAGAAAACAAACTCCTGTAGAAACTAGTAGCCCGACTTTGCTAACTGTGGAAGACCAAGATGATGTGAACACAATTTGGTCCCTGCAAAATGAATCTACTGGCAATGAAGGGGGCAATTGCAACATGGAGCGAACAAACGCAGCTGCAGGTTTGACTCCGTTCAAGCCTAAATCAACGTTTCAGCCCATCATGCTCCACGACAATATAGACGTTTATCATGATTTGGTGACCAAAGAATTGAAACAACTTTATGTGGCCACCAACAAAAAACATAACATCATGAATAAACGTAATTGGAGCTACATCCAACTGGTGGAAAAACTTAATGCGGACAACAACATCTTGGTGCGCCAAGCGGATAAAGGGGGCAATGTTGTCTTGTGGCCTCGGAATTTATACCTGCAGGAGGCAGAAAAACAACTAAATGATCTTGCATGTTACAGAAAAAGCAACTGGCCAACATTAAAGGCAACATGGGGGGACCAAGCGGCCAAGCTCCAGGCATGGAGGAGTGCGGGTATTATCACGGAGGATGAGTTCCGCTTTATGAAAAAAGAACATCCAGTGGTCCCTTCTTTCTACTTAATCCCGAAAGTCCACAAAGACAGCAATATGCCCCCAGGACGCCCCATAATTTCCGCAATTGATAGCTCCCTGGAGAATGTGTCCAAATATATTGACTTCTTTCTTCAGGATTGGGTGAAAGGATTGAATTCATATGTGCAGGACTCATCAGATTTTATTCGCAAGACTGAACAATTGGTTTGGGGCCCAGACCTCCTATTTATGACCCTGGATGTATCTTCATTATACACCTCTATTTCCCATCGAGACGGACTGAAGGCTATAGAACATTTCCTCAATAAACGCCCCATATATTATGGGGCGCATAATAGGATGCTGCTATCCATGGTCCAAATGTGCTTGGAGCAGAATTTCTTTCTGTTTAACAACCAGATTTACCATCAAATCAGGGGTGTCGCCATGGGGGCCTGTTTCTCACCTAGCTACGCATGTTTGCACATGGGGCTATGGGAGGAACAGGTCCTGGCGGGGGATCTGCTAGAAACCATGGAACAGCAGGTGGTCACCTATTTACGATACATTGATGACCTTTTTTTCGTATGGAGAGGGACAGAGGAGTCAGCAAGAAAATTTGTAGAAAGGCTGAATGTGAATAATCTGAATCTGCATTTTACATCGTGCATTGATGCTAAAAAAGTCTGTTTTCTAGATATGGAAATATATGTCAGTGAAAATCGTATGCAAACTAGGCTTTACAGGTAGCCGACTGCCGGCAATACCATCTTGCACGCAGCCAGCCATCATCCTGGCCATCTGATACGCAGCATTCCCTATGGGGAAATGTTGCGCATCAGACGCATATGTAGTAGCGAAGAGGAGTGCATTATAGCTCAGGAGGCTTGCAAAATCAGATTCCTAGCAAGGGGGTATTCCAAATCCTTGGTTGAGTCCGCTCAGAAGAGGACACAACAGATATCCCGGGAATCCGCCCTTATCCCTAAAAACAGAGAGGAAGAAACCACTGTGGGGGAAGGGGTGAACAGTCCTCGCATGATTATGACATATAGCAGGCAGCATTCAGCTCTAAGAAAGATATTTTGTAGTAGCTGGAACCTTATATTGGGAGATCCGGTTATTGGTAATAAAGTATCAAAAAGGCCACTCCTAACCTTCAGAAAGTCCAAATCGATGGCTAATGCTTTGGTCCAGAATGCCTTGGAACCCCAGATGTCTTCAACATGGAAGGCTTTAGGTGGGGGTTTCAAAAAATGCATTCAGTGTAAGGCGTGCAAATATGGGATCAACAAATCCACCTATGTTGTCCCATTCTCCAGCACCCCTAGGAGAATCGCTAAACGCCTCACTTGCAAGACAGATTACGCGGTATATGTACTGGAGTGCACGTGTGGTCTGAGGTACGTGGGTAGTACCCGCTTGCCGGTCCACAAACGTGTACTTCAGCACATCAGAGCTATTTCCAACAAAGATCAGGCCTACCCTGTTGCTAGGCATTTTGAACAGCACCATAGCTCCAATCCGATGCATCTGTCCTATTTTGTTTTGGATGCAGTCTGGCCCATGAAGAGAGGGGGTGATCGAGAGGCGAAACTGCGCCTACTTGAAACCCGGTACATCCTGGAACTAGATAGCAAGCAGCCACAGGGTCTGAATGCAACGGAAGATCTTTACACTTGTTTATAAACTGACGATATTAATGATGCATTCCAAATCTTTCACGCTCCAACTATTTTAAGAAATTTCAGTCATTCATTATGTGTTTTTTTTAATTTGCCGCAGGGGTACATGGTCTTTTAAATTTATAACACTGTTGTTGCTGTATGTTAACATCTGACGCCTCCACATCTTCTGTGTTAAGAGCTTTTCCAAATATGGGAGGATTAGTCCTTGGAATTTAACCATGGGTTCAACACAACATGTGTTTTTTGAATAAGTTATGATTTCTTTTTCATATATTGATTGAGCACCAGCACGAGCACTTTACAAAAATTTTATTTACTTAACACTTTTCTTAGCCAATGTCAGAAAGTGATGGATAATATTGAGACGCAATTTCACAAGATTCTGTGCCCACTTGGGCTTAATCTTTTTCACCAAGTGCCTTGTACATTTGGAGGGTGAGCGTTTTTTGTACTGGAACATCTAATTGCAATGGATCCATGTTATAATTATGTGGGTTCGTGTTCACAACACGATTAACTTGTATTTATACAGTCATACAAAACATCTTTTGTGGTTTTTAAATGTAAATATATATTTATATTTTATATATTAAGCCACTTGTACTTTTAGCGGGGTATGCACACAATATTGACATACATCTGCTAGCACTTGAAAATGTAGCATTTTTTCTATGTTGCTGAATCTTGTGTAACGATTTGCGCGCGCACTTGCACTTTAAATGTATGGCATTGGCTGTAAGCAACTGGCCATGTGATCAAGCTGTAAAGGCGAAACGCGTTATGGCGGCGGCAGGCTTGCTGAAATAAACACGAAGGATTAAGCACTACAACTTGGGTCCGTTCTTTCGTCAGCGTGAGTGTTGGGCTGGGGCTGCTGCCTTAGCCGGTGACGAATTTTCGTTCATATATATATATATATGTATATATATATATATATATATATATATATATATATATACACTTAAAAAACATAGGTTTCAGGCCTTATATAGTTAGGAATTAGCACTTTAAAAACCTTGCAAATTCACTTAAAAAAACAATAGGTTTCAGGCCTTATATAGTTAGGAATTAGCATTTAAAAAACCATTGAAATTGCTCCTATATAGTTAGTTGTACTAACTATTTTTCACGCACCCGCAATCCACTGCTGATGATGTCACATATTTCATCATTCATGACATGGTCAGTGACATCACTGATGACATCACTGATGACATCTCAAATGACATCACTGATGACATCACTGATGACATCTCATTTGACATCACTGATGACATCATCCAGTGACTGTGTGTTTCTGTAAAGTTTAAATGTGTTTTACATATTGAAGAATGAGTGGATGTATAATTGTCTGGATGAAGGATTTAGTAGGTGTGTGACTGACTATGAGTGAGTGATTAAATGTGTCTTACTAAATGCATGGGTTAGTGACTAAACTGTCTGAATGTGTGCATCAGTATGTCTGTTGTTGTGTAAGCTGCTGCATGTGTTCATCAGTAGCTATATGAGTTGCTATATGGGTTATTGATTGGTTGCCCAAGTATTTGAATGGGAGACTGAGTGTGTGTGTGGGTGGCTGGGAGGTGTGTGACTCTGTGCATAGATGTGTGAGCAGTTGATTCACAAGGTGTATGAGTTCAAGAAATCATGTGGAAACAGCTATATGGGCGGTTGACTGTGTGCATGGGTGTGTTGGTGAGTGAATGGATATATCAGTGCTACATGTGCAAGTAAGTACATATGTAAAACAGAGTTTATGTGAGAGTTGGCAAATATACATGACTATACATGAGAGCCAGTGAATGTGCGAGTGGCTATATGGATCATTGTGTACTGGTATTAGTGATTTTGTAAGAGAATAAGTATGTGTTAGTATATGTTTGAATAAGTAAGGTGTTGTGTGTATAACTGTATAGTTGAGGAAATGGAAGTGTGATTGATTCTTTGCACGACTGACTAGGTGTGTGAGTAACTCCATGGATGAGTGGCAGTGTGTGAGTGTCTGTATAGGTGTATGAGTGCATATGATAGTGTTGTATTGATGAGTGACTGTATGTATGAGCAATTCTAAGGGTGAATGAGTGAATGTGTGTGTAGACCTAGGAATCAGTGAGTGTGTATGTAGTAACTGGTATTGGTGTGTCAATGGTTTCAAGAATGGTAGTCTGTATTTAACACTGGGTGTATCAAAGGTTATATTAGAGTGTGAGGAGGTGCATCATATTATCACATGAATGATATCAACAGTGATGTGATCAGTGATGTCAAATGATATGTCATCAGTGATGTCATTTGAGATGTCATCAGTGATGTCACTGACCATGTCATGAATGATGTAATATGTGACATCATCAGCAGTGGATTGCGGGTGTGCGAAATATAGTTAGTACAACTAACTATATAGGAGCAATTTCAATGGTTTTTTTAATTGCTAATTCCTAACTTTATAAGGCCTGAAACCTATGGTTTTTTAAGTGAATTTGCAAGATTTTTAAAATGCTAATTCCTAACTATATAAGGCCTGAAACCTATGTTTTTTTAAATGAATTTGCCATGTTTTTTAAATGTTAATTCCTAACTATATAAGTCCTGAAACCTATGGTTTTTAAGTGAATTTGGAAGGTTTTTGAAATGCTAATTCCTAACTATATAAGGCTTGAAACCTATGGTTTTTTCAGTGAATTTGCAAGGTTTTTTAAATGCTAATTCCTAACTATATCAGGCGTGAAACCTATTTTTTTTTTCAATAAATTTCAAAGGTTTTGTAAATGCTAATTCTATTAGCGGATAACGTTTATATATGTTATTATTCTTCTGGGACCACCTGAGCAGCCATCTTGTTTCTCAGGAGAAGTGAGGCACAAGAGAGCACAAAACAAGAGTGGAAAACGCGAAAAGGGAGCAGGGTTGAGACCCCTGGCCCCCTAGCCCTTCTCAGGGGGTCCCAGAAGGACCACCAAGTGCAAAAAATGTTTTATTTTTTCTTTAAATCGCGGGGTACGCTCACGGTACGCGTACTGAAGAACTGAAATCTTCATTCTCAGGGAATACTTACTAATAGAAAAAAGGACTTGGCACAGAAGCTGAAATATGAAAAGACATTTTTATTAAACTTATAAGTGAGGCCACGTCACACAGAAGCCGTGGCAACTGAATGAGGTAGTCTGAGGAATACAGAAAACAGAGGCCTTATATATGCTCAGGGTTACAAGACTCAGCATAAAAGTAAGGGGCAGTCCTTGCTTTTGCAAGCCCATAATCAATCATTGAACAAACCCAGCATTCTTCTTTAGACAAGCCGGACAAACCCATAATAAGAAGGACCAATACCCATATCGTAAATAGACCATAAAAGAAGAAACAGAAACAGATAGAAGTAGGATAAGGCATGTTTGTTTGCAGTAAAACTTTACGATGTCCTGCGCTCTGATCCTTAATCTTGATCATCTAAAGGGCAGGAACTGGTTTGGCAAGGTCGGCTTCAGGCAACAGGGTCAGTTCACTCAGGTCAAACAGGAGTCAGCACAAACACAAGATAAGGTGTACGTGTCCTAAAGACTTGTTCAGCCACAGTCATAGGCCTATGTGAGGGCAACCACTAAATGGCTACCATGCACAAAATGGAACCCAAGGTTTCAGAATTCACAAAACCTCAGTACCCTACGTGTACGGTGCGCGTACCCCGCAATTTGTTTTTTTTTTATTTTTGTTTTGCCCTTGGGGGGCTTTTGGGACGCTCTGAGAAGGGCTAGAGGGTTGGGGGTCTCTACCCTGCCCCCTTTTCGTGTTTTCCACTCTTGTTTTGGGCTCTCTTGTGCCTCAGTTCTCCTGAAAAACAAGATGGAGGCCAACACTTCCTGGTTTGGACAGTTTGGGATGTTGACAGTCGACTGCCAGCCAATCAGAAACTCGCTCTCGCATGTAAGGGAACGCGCACGTACGTGTACGGTAGGCGTACCGTACGTGTACGGTGCACGTACAGTGAGCGCATATATAGTTATATAATTTGATCAAATTAAATTTTCTCAACAACTACTGGAGGGATTTTCACCAAATATAGAAAAGGCACTACTGCATACCTCTCCCTACCATTTTGCCAAGTTTGGTGTAATTCCGTTCAGCCGTTCGGGCTGTAGCCGTGTCTAAAGGTCCCATAGAAAATGCCATTTTAAAAATTTCAAATTCATTTTTCCCAAGAACTACTGGAGGGATTTTCACCAAACATAGCAAAGGCACATCTGCATACCAGGCCCTACCATTTTGACAAGTTTGGTGTAATTCCTTTCAGCCGTTCGGGCTGTAGCCGTGTCTAAAGGTCCCTATGGAAATTAACATGGGGAAAACACGTTGATGTCACTGACCATGTCATGAGTGATGTAATATGTGACGTCATCAGCAGTGCATTGCACGCGCAAGTTATAGTGAGTCCAACTAATTATAACGTGGGAATTTCAATGGTTTTATGCGAGTAAAACTGCATGCTAACTATAACTGGTGTGAAACCTATGTTTTTTTCAGTGAATTTAATAGGTTTTTTAAATGCTA